>NC_060157.1:17870451-17932561 GCF_021292245.1 Micropterus dolomieu | reverse complement strand
CAGTTCCTTTGACCTCATGATTCTCATTTGCTCTGACATGCACTGTGAGCTGTAAGGTCTTATATAGACAGGTGTGTGGCTTTCCTAATCAAGGCCAATCAGTATAATCAAACACAGCTGGACTCAAATGAAGGCGTAGAACCATCTCAAGGATGATCAGAAGAAATAGACAGCACCTGAGTTAAATATGAGTGTCACGGCAAAGGGTCTGAATACTTATGACCATGTGATATTTCAGTTTTTCTTTTTTAATAAATTTGCAAAAATTTCTACATTTCTGTTTTTTTCTGTCAAGATGGGGTGCTGAGTGTACATTACTGAGAAATAAAATGAACTTTTTTGATTTTTGGAAAATGGCTGCAATGAAACAAAGAGTGAAAAATTTAAAGGGGTCTGAATACTTTCCGTACCCACTGTATGTATCTTTTCTCGTTTCTGTACTGACAAGGTGCCGCTTTCTCTCCTGGTCAGACGGGAAGTTCCCTGGTTTCAGATGTGTATGTTGTCAATGTCAGTGAGAGCAGAGCAGGGCAGAGCTTTGGCTGCCTCTGTGCCACAGGACGTGGCGTATCGTCCGAGGCCAAATAACAGGAAAGGCCAGCTGGGTCCGACTCTAGAGCAGCAGCTGTGGTGTTTAGACTGGTTCTTCCCCCCTCCTTCCCTCCTCCCCTTTACCCCCGGACAGCCTCGCCCTGCCCCACCACACAGCACACTTCCTGAGATTGTTCTCAGCCTGGATTTATGGGATCTGCTGAAGGAAATGTTCATCACAGGGATTTCTGCATATGTGTGTGTCTGTATGTGTAATTTAAAACAATAGTTTGACAATTGGGAAATACACTTGTTACAAGTCCAAGTTGTTCTAGGAGAGAAGGGAGTAACATGAAACCTGGTAAAGAATATGAGGAGTTGTTTTTTCTGTTTTTCAGTCTGTTATTGCCAAAATAACAAACCAACCAGCCAACAGCAAATTCACTTCCTTTCTGACATTAGCCTGGCGACAACATACAACAGAGCTAATTTTGCGTTCTTGCCACAATTAGCTGTCTGTTTCTAGTCTTAATGCTAAGCTAAGCTAATTGGCTGCCTCCTGTAGATGTGTATTTAGTGTAGAAATATGAGAGTGGTATCAATCTTCTCGTCTAACTCTCAGCAATAAAGCAAATAATTATAATTCCAAAGATGTCGAACTATTGCTTTAAAGCACACTTAGTGAAGGTATAAAGTAGTTGTGTGTTTGAAAGGTTAAAAGGGGGCGGCAGAAAGAGAAAGGATACTAATGATTAGTTATGTTCATACTATGTTCATTAAAGTGTGTGTTTGTGTTTGTGTGTGTGTGTGTGGTTGTTTATGTTCCACTTTTGAGCTGTTTTCTCTAGCCTTAAAAGGGCCACACAAGTGTACTGATTTGGATTTATTTGAGCAGCTTTTTCTCTTCTCAACAGGATGCAGTGGAAGAAAACGAACAGAGGAAAAAGCAGGAGGAAGCAATGAGAGAAAAGTTACTGGCTCAGGAGGCTAAACAGCATGACCCCAAGGTACAGTCAAAGTGCTTGCAACTGAGCTGAAAGAAACAGATTCAGATGTTTACTCAGTGCTAAATAAAACTTTGTGGTGTACCAAAAAGCACAATGAACAGCACACGTCCTCTCTGCTGATTCAGGTCCAGGCCCAAAAGAAGAGGCACCAGCAGCAGGAGCTGATCGCAGAGCTGCGCAAGCGGCAAGCCAAAGACCACCGGCCCGTGTACGAGGGCAAGGATGGCACTATTGAAGATATCATCACAGGTGGGCCAGACAGCACACTTAAAAGACCCCATATGGGTGCCAGCAGCCCTCGTCGTCCCAGGTCGAGGATGACCGTGGTCATTCACTGCTCAGCTCCTTTGAAGTGCACCTTGTGCTATGTGGTCCAGACACCACCACATCTGGAGCACAGCACATAGCAGCACAGCAGTCACTAGTGATTCCATGACGTGCTGGCTAGTTAGTCCGGAAATGTCCCACACTAAAGCTGTTGAGCCTCAATATGTAGGTAGTCAGATAGGCAGTTTTATTTCAGTATATTGGATCTTTATTTACAGGATTCCTTTTTAAAGCCACTGTGTGTAGATTTTGTTATGTGATTATAGCTTTTTTAAATATATTCTGATGGCGCTTTTGTTTGTAGAAAAATAAGACAATGCTAGTGAAAACTGATCATGCGAGTGACTTTCTTTTATCCAGCACTACGAGTCGCCAAAGTCAGACATTTTAAAATCCTACATATAGGAACTTTAATGGGAGAAGAAAGCAGGATCTACAGCCTCAGGACAGCACATAAGCTAACAGTTTTTTTTGTCATTATCATTAATCAAAATGCTAAAAATGTAAATAATATAAATGTTGCATTAATGTAATTTTTAGTAATGTTAACTATGCTTCAATGCCACAACTGTTAGAGCTGTTAACAGCTTATTATGCAACTGATGCGTTCCCAAGACATGCTCAGTGCGTCACTTTAAGTCCCCATTTTTAGGTTTCATAAGCATTATTGTTAAGAAACATAGTAACAAACATTTAATAAATGGCTTATAACACACTATAATCAATTATAGTTGTATGCAGGCATTAGGACATTGTTTAAGTGTAATGTACAGTATTTGTCAACAATTTTTAGAAAAGCCATATTTTGTATCATTACAACTGGTTTTTGTACCATTTTGTCATTCATCATCTGTTTATACACCAGCCTCCACTTATGGGTGCCCACAGGAATAGTTATAGTTGTTGACAAACACACAAATAAACACACTTATCTGCTTACAACTACATTACAGTGTGTTATAAGCCTTTTATGAAATGTTTATATAGTGCTTATGAATGCAAAATATGGGGACTTAAAGTAAAGTGTTGCCTCTAATCCTATTAAAAACCTCCTGAGGGTTTTTACAAAGCTTGTTTCCATAGATCTGTGCAACATAAAGGACGAGTACAGCTCCTGTTTTCTAGTTTTCTTAGGGTCATTAGTCTCCTGAAAGACATTTTAAGGTGGTCCAGTGCCACCAACCCCCACACCCACAGAAGCACAGTGTCTCAGGTGTGACATGTTTTCTCCCCCTCCTCCCCCAGTACTGAAGAGCGTGCCCTTCACAGCCCGCACTGCTAAACGCGGCTCACGGTTCTTCTGTGAAGCCAACCTCTGTGACGACACCAACTGCTAGCCCTTCCCCCCTTAATGCCAAGGTTGTCCAGGTGTCTCTCGTACGCCTCCTGACCCCACTGTGCATGCAGCATGATCCCTGTCACCCACCCAACCCCATACCTCACCACTACAAATGCTGTAAACTAACTTGGGCCGTCATTGGTTGTTTGTGTTCTACTTCAGAAGACTCTTATCAGGCGTCTAGTGATAAGAGCCAAACCTCTTTGTCTTGTACAGATCTCCATGAAAAACAAAATTGTACAGGGTGTCAACATATTTTGTGTGTGAAAAATATGTTAATAGTACAATCAGCCATGTCTGTGTATTACATTTTCAAGTGAGACCATCATGCATGGCATGTGTAAAAGGCTGTGCATTATTATAGCATATTTCTTTTAAAGCATTCCTTTCGTGGAGATGAATTCAACAATCTAGCTTAAAGAGGTTTGGCTAATTTACTGGTTTTAGCAACAATGCCTTGTTCCTTGAAACTAACTTGTTTGGTGTTGGTTTCCTGCTAACATGTGACTCTTCTTTCCTCGACCAACACTGTTTATTCTACCCCCTCCAGCTGAAAAGAAGATTAATGACAGTATTTCCCACTCCTAAGAGAGGGTAAGAAAGGTAGCCTGGCTGAAACCCGGCCCGCTTGGCCCTCCAGCTCCTGTGTGCTGCTACAGTGATGTCAGCTGCTTCAGCTAGTGCTTTGGATGCAAAAAAAAAGATGCTTCACAACACTGAAATTTTCTTTACAACACGATAATCAGAAAACAAGATATTTTCAGATTAGTTAAGAAATATTACTTGGCCCAACAGCCATTAAAACATGTAGTCCCTTATTCTCCAAGTCTTTGCCTTAGAGAAGAAGCCCCTGTGGTATTTTCAGAACATAATTGTTCAGTTTCAGTACATAACTGTACCCCTAAGATCATCCTCCTCACCCCCTTCCATTATGTGTTGCATGTTGTCCAGTGTTGATTTACCTCTCACCTGTCAACAACGTCCGCCATGTTTTGTCTTTGCTAACGGTCATCCGCGGTGTGCTGAACAAGTATTTGGTCAACAGGCTCTAGAAGAAACACACACACACACACACACACACACATATATGGATAAAGTCTGTATCCAAAAGGATTTTTTTTTTTACTTCAGTGGCATTGCCTGCTTGATTGTTGCTCAGCAAACTGAAGAGCTTGTTGACCATTGTCCTGTAACTGTAATAATGATGGCTTTTTGACAGCTGCATTATTATATTTACAAAGTTGCCATAGCTACATTCCCAAAGCCTTGAATTTCACTGTTTTGTGTATCACTACCACTTAAAATGCAAGGTTATGGGAATGTGTCATTCAATGTAAAGTCTGCATTGTTTATGCTATTTTTACATTTCTAATTCACAGAAAACATTTTACTGCCAAAGTTATAGCAGATTATTTATACTATGATACTAGAGCCCGACCAATCAGTAATATGAGCATATTGCAGATAAATCAGTATCTGGGTTTATATCAGCCGATAAATTATAATTAAAAAAGAAACGGAGAGACGGAAGATGGATCCTTCAATCATGTTATAAGTATTGGCTTTGCATAGCTTGTCCACCACAAAACAGCAATCAGCTGACATAATCAGCTGTACTTTTGTTATTATATATATATATATATATATATAGTTTATTTTTAAATGGCATTATGTCATGTATCTTGTTGAGGTCTCATAACTACACTTTACAAATGTTAGGGATAATCTTTGTTTATGTTATGTGTTTCTGAAAAGAAGGAAAAAAAAGATTTTAAAATCCTCAAATATCAAAATCAGGATCAGCCTTAAAAATCCCATATCGGTCGGGCTCTAATTGATGTTACGATATACACTCAGTTGCCAGTTTATTAAGTACACCAAGCAAAAGCTAATGCAGTCTAATACAACAGTCCAGCAATAAATCCTACCTTCATAAATATTATATAATAATTATACATCATTGTTGAAACTGTTTTAGAGAGCTGTTGATTGAACTGTATGATCAATTTGGAAGATGTAGCTTGTGGTGTTGTTGAACAGTATTGCATTACAGAGAATGCAAAACAGAGGAGGGGTTTCTGTTATTTGGCCTACCCTCATTAATACAAATGGGGTGGACAAAATAATACAAACAAGCCAGTTCATTAGGTGTACCTAATAAACTGCCAACTTAGTGTAAGTTTATGTTCTCTACATTTATGGCTTAAAATACTCTTAGCACTGTAAAATAAGTTAAATAAATAAGTGGAAGCAAGTTTGCAGATTGACCTCTGGGTCCTCTAACATGTATGTTTGTGTGTGTGTGTGCGTGTGTGTCCACCCCCGTCTCTCACCCCTCTCTCCATGCCTACTCACAGATCTTCGAAACCAGCCTTTCCTGCGAGCTGACGCGTTGATCCGGAGCGGTTGGAAGAGACCCTAAACCACTTATCCGTCACTTATACTCCCCTCCCCTTTATAACCTTCCTCCCTGTGTTCCGATGGTCTATCTCAACCCTGAGGCTGCAGATCACAAAGACTGAAAGGAGGGACAGGACAGAGCCCTTGTTTTAGCTGGGTAATTTATTTATTTATAGAGGCCCTTTTACAGCCACTTTAAGTGACAGAAGCACAATGGTTGACTCCTGTCTCACTGCAAAGACAAGACTTTCCCTGCTCTGTTGCCACTGAGAAGCAGACCAGTCGGAGGATGACTACAAAACAGGTGAGGTGAGTTGAGGACGGGCGTACCGCAAAACAGGAAGAACAGTGCTTCCACGAGCAAGTGCCTGCCAACATGTGGATCTTATTCCCAAGACCGTTAATTTCCTCAGATTATGCAGTTGTAGCAGGATTTCGACTGGAAGGCAGCCAAAGGGAAGACGCCAACTCCGCTGCTGGGATGTTTGCCTTGAAGACACTTTCACAACAGACAAGCGTCAACATTATAATGAGACATCTGGGGACGGTTTCCTAACATTAAGCCGAGTCAACACATTCATTCAAGACTTAATATTTTTTATTTAGAGTTCAATCGCATGTATCTGGGAGGAAAGGCCATCGATTCTACTGGTTCCCTTGGATGAGCTAACAAAACCAAACTTTCTCAACTGTCTCATGTTTTGCTTAAGAAGTGCCTTTTTGTGTGTAAACAGTGTTATTTCTCGTGAGTCAGCCATACTTTTATTTTACATCTTTCATTTGTTAAAGCTTGTATTTTTTATTGCCTTGTACTATAACATTAGACATATAAAACTGACAATATGTAACAGTTGACATTTCCCAGCTTTAAAGGCCTGTAACAACTAGAAGGTAAAGTGGAATGGTTTTAGATTACCCTTTTATTTACCGTACATGAATGTCTTGAAGCTAATAACAATTGACATTTCTTCGTGCCTTGTCCAAATAATTCTGAAAAGTTGAATGTTATACGCCTTGACAACACTTTGTCACACTTGAAGTGACATTTGGAAAGTGACAAATGTATGATGAAGATACCACATTGACTGCTGTTTAAGGGCCCAGATGACATTAACCTGCTATAGATGTGGTGATGGATGAAGGACGTTTCCGTTCCTATGAGGTCTTGTGTTTTATTAGAGATGATCTAACTGTTGAAACATCCATGAAACATCCATGACTTTGGCACAAAGGGAGCGAACTATACATCTTTACACTACTTAATTTGGCTTAACATTGTATGAGACACTATTGATATTATTGTACATTCAAATCAAGGAATTTACTTACTTTAGAAGAAATGATCCATGATATTGTCTATTGACTGAAAGATGACACTTCCTGTTTAATAAAAAAGATGAATAAGGTAACTACAAGACCAAAGGGCATTGTCATTACAGCTCAGGGGTATGAAATCAAAGGCTGGTCTTTCTTTGATGAAGCAACATTCGAAACAAGCGATTACTACACGGTCATGTTTTATTTCTTAACTTTTACTTGATGCTCATGTCTGATGTACTCTTGCAAGACATTATGAGCTACTGTTTTCCCCCCACTATATGTCTCCAAAAGACGGACAGAGCCACCATACATTTCTACTATAAAAATCCATTTAATTTCTTATATCAAAAAGAAATAGAATCATAACAAAAACAATCAGAACCACAAATATCCATGTGGGTTTTTGCCACCAAAAGAAATTCTCCAACTGAAAAAAAGATTATTCTAATTTACATGGTCAGTTGATAATCTAACAGAGCAGGATGTTAAAAAAAAGAAAGAAAGATGATGAATACTGTTAACAAGTGAGGGGTAAAGCCAGAGAGTTTCCTCTTGGATGGGTGTATGTGAGCACCATGCAGTGATGTAGCAGGTAGGGCTGATAAGCTCAGTTAAAAGCAGCGTGGTGAGCATTGAGACACAGAGAGAGCAACGCTTTTAAGATTAAAAACCAGTTTGACAGACAGACAAGATGGATAGCGTTAGCAGCAAGGCGACGGAACTAAAAAAGGAATGCTTATCAGGAAGCCGATCGGCTACCTTCATGGGTCTGCACTTACCAATGAGCATTAACCTAAATTACATGTCCATGTAATTACATACAATAAAAAAAGAAAGCAAGGAAAAAATAAAATCTCCCACAGAAGTATGTACCATCAAACGGTCTCCATGGCCTATCCTGAAAGTACATTTACAATCAAAAGACAAGGAAGAAAAGCTAAATGCAACCATTCTGAGCTAATTATTAGTCGCGTTGTTTTTCAGTGATAACCGGGAAAATTCACAGAAGCTTGCCATCACTCCCCCCCAAAAAAATTACTTTATAGAACAGTTTCAGAGCAAAATCCAGCTCCTGTCCAGAGTGTCCTGCAGTAGGCTAAACCAAGGCCACGGATTTCCATCCCGGACTTTTCATCCTGGAATGTGGACTTTATTACAATCATCTTCACACACTGCCATTGATTCATTCATTGCTGACACAAAGTATGTCAATTATACAATGAAATATAAAATGTTAGAGTACAGACTGCTATTTGTTACTGATGTATTCCTGGGTATATTTTCAAGACACTTTGTTAATAGGTTTATATATATGCAAATATATAACTTTAGTCTGTGCAAGGAGGTAAAAGACAATCACTTGAATGTAGTTCTTTGAGACAACAGAACAGACACCGTCTACGATGCTGAGCCCTCCATGTATACATGTGCTGTATAACAACTTCTTATTTCTCTCCCAGCCTTGATCTCCCTTTAGACCTCCAGCAGCAAACGTACATATATACGCACAATGGGAAAGACTGAGCCGAACCACCATCCAGGAAGCATTCATAGTGAGCACTGACACTTCTCCTCTCTTTTATGAACAACAAAGACTTGGCAACATTTTCTAGGATGGAACAATATTTTTTTTTCCCCCCCCCTATACAATTCATACAAAAATAAAAAATTAAAATTGTTCCACTGCCATTTGTATCTCTCTATCTTTTACATTTGCACAGAGGTAGTGGCTATATGCATGAGAGGGGAGAGAAAATTGTGAGGAGGAGGTGAGCAAAATTAAAAAGAAGAACTGAATAAATGTCTATAAAATGGTTCCTTTTCATCAGAGGATTTTTTTGTCAAAGAACAAAATATAATACTGCAATCACTTAAAAAAGTAGTCCTTCATTTTATACATTTTATACAGTGTTCTCGCTTTTTTTTGTTGCTTTTCTTTTCAGTTGGTAAAGGCATAAGATGAGAGAGCTCAGCACTGGATTGGGCAGGGCAATGTTGGCAGAGTTCAATCCAGGCCAAGGTCTATGCCAGCGGGTCACTCATGTCCTCGTCGCCCTGGGAGAGAAGCTCCTTCTTTTCATCTGTGCTGGCCAAAGAGTTGCGGCTATTGTGGGCTCCCATGTACAGGGTGGCATACACGGGGTTGGTGAAGTTAGTGGGCTGTGGAGCAAAGAAAATTACATGGTGACTCAAAGGGCATGAGAGAGGCAGAGATTATTTCAATGGTGAAGGCAGGATTTATTGCATTTTGTGCTTTAAAAGGGTCAGTTCACCCAAATAACAAAATATTACACTACAATTTGGGTCTCCCCAACTGTACTCAAAACAAACTGTTGTCAATGCATTCTGTCAGTCTTTCCAAAAACAATGTCCCAGTTACTCTGTATAATTCACAGACCTCTCTCAGAACAGTTTTTATTGGTAGAAATGGCAGCGCATATGAAAATCCACTCCCCCCCCCGTGTACATGAGCGATGGTAGAAATGTAGGTACTTAAAATTCAAACCTATCTGCGTGGATATATACCACCAGGTGTATATGAGAAGATGTGTTATCTTTGTGATTTGGTTGAACAGAATGTTTATATAAAAGGTTGCTTTTAGCTGTGTTACCTTGTCTGGGTCCAAAGCAAAGTCTGAATCCAGGAGCTCCCCAGCGTCATCGTCAGGGTCTCCTTCATAGATCTTATAGGCAGGGTTCCCAATCTCAACATTCATTGCTCCATTTGTCATTCGGTGGTGTTGGAAGCCCTTTGCACTGCAGACAGAAAAATGAACAAACTGATAATCTGACAATCCAAACAAATAGATTTAGAAAAACTATTCTGGGGAGAAATTAAATTAAACAATATTCACGGTGGCTAGAAAAGTATAAATCACTTCGCGTAAACCAAGTACTGACTCAGCACCTGAAACATACAATCCACACAATCAAGACAACAGATATTAAAGGTCGTCAAATGGCCTTTTGTCAAAAGCCCATTTGATCAAACCCAGAGATAATACTGCAGCATGTCTACTGTGGAGAATGCTGGATTTTCACATTGCAAATACTTGGCTGTTTGCAAGCATCGAAACATCTTTCATAGATGCACAGTTGTATATTTTACTATGCAAGCACACAGCGTGAGCCTAACATTACAACATGTAAACAAGGGAAGGTATGAAGACGCAAGAACGACCAAACTGTTTAATTGTTTGCACATCACCAGCAAAGCTACTTCAGATAAGAGACAAGAGGTCCCAGTGTTGCTGGGTGGGAAACTCTGTGGGAGGCAAACAAGAGATGGCAGGCAAGGACAAACGGACAGATTTTTAACAGAACGGACAAATGGACTGACAGAAAGCATGGCCAATCTGACTGGATATCAGGTAAGGGAGGGGACAGGATTTGGAGGTCAACAGGTGAATTATGTAACCCTATGAAGTTACCGCGAGCACTGAGAACGAGATTTGCCCGGCCATAGAGACCTGGGAGACAGGAAATAGATGGTTATCAAAAGGTAAGAGAGGAAGAGAAGCTAGGCAGCATAGGTGTGAGGAACAGATGAAAAATGAGAGAGTTTGAATTTTAAGTATCTGAAAGGATACTCACCCGCGCATTCTCCGCTTGTACCACAGGATGGCACCAACCACCAGCAGTGCCAGTAACAGCAGTAGAAGCACCGGGATGACGACGGAGGCAGTATCTGCGAGTGAGCAAACATTGTGAGCAGATAGGACCAAAGTGCATGTTTTACTAACTAAGACTCTCTGAACTGTGTCTTACTTCCGCTGGAAGTTGAAGAATCAATAGAAGCTGCTGTAACTTCACATCTGTATCCCCTCCATCCTAGAGGACACCTGGACACACAATGAGCAAGAGTTAAGCATTTTCAGTGAATTTATTTCTGCTCTGAGGAGTGAAAAGGGGTAGGCAAGGGTAGACCAGCCTTCACGGAAGTCTTTTATCCATCTGATACACCACTTCATTTAAAAATCTGTTACTGATTGGACACTGCAGCTGATGGGACAGATCAGATATCGCTCAAGATTTTATTTCTTTTCAGATTCACCATCTACTTAAAAATTGCGGATCGTGTTTTCTCTTCATGATCAGATTATTTTTCTTTTTAATCTATATTATAAATAATGTTTTATTTCCATTCATTCACATGTCAGGTGAAAAATCCCCAATGCGTCGGGTAGAAACTACAGTTTGACGTGAGATTTATTTTGATAATTTCCACTTTTACAAAAAACATTTGGGCTGATATATAATTTCTGAAAATAGTTCTCAAACATAGTGTAATCATGACCTGGATTAATAAATAGTGAATTTACAAACACAATATCAGCAAATTCATGCACAAATGGAAAATACGCAAGTGAGGGAAACGTGGATGAAAATAAGGGAATTGGCATGTACACTGTGTGTACGTGTGTGTGAGTGTCATTTCTTACTTGCACTGAGGCAGCAGCGTGCGAGTGTCAACTGAACATTGTCCATTTGTGCAGTAGTCCAAACAGGTATAGCAGCTGGGCTGGGTCTGTCCGTTGGGACAGCTAAACACACACACACACACACACACACACACACACACGGATAAAACATTACTGTGTTGTCCAATAATATCTCCTCAGAGTCCTGAAATAGCAGCAGTAATGCCTATGGTTTTAGATTGATCAAGTACAGGTGTGAAATTCAGATGTCCACATACTTTTGGTCATGTAGCGTACCTATCAATCAGTGTAACCTGTGAGGTACGTGACGTGCATAGATTGATGTCTGAACTTTCCGTCTTGGTACTGAGCAGTCCAAAATAAATGTTAGCAAATATTTACAAAGCTAAGTCTAATTTATTTTGTGAGTCAACGTTCCACAGTGTACATACCTGCAGGAAACCTCGCCTGAGGATGATATCAAACACTTGCCCGTTCCGCAGAACTGACATTTGTCCAGCTCACACTGATGCCCGATGAACTGAGTGGTGCACAGGCAGAGTTTGGTGCCGTTGGAGGTTTGTAAGCAGGTTCCACCGTTGTGACAGAACTCTTCACATTTACCTAAGGACGGGAAAGAAGACCTGTGAGAAAAGCGAAGAACTGTCATAGATTCAAAACTTGTTCCTTAAAAGTGATTCTTACACGTGTCATTGTGTGTAAATGAAATAGTTTGTTTACATTACTAATATCAAACATCAAGGATAACACATATTTTTCCGCGAAGTGTTAAAGAAGCGGAGAATCCATACATACTGTTTTATCATCTATCTATCATCTACGGTAACGCAAAACTCCTTAAAGAGAATGTAGCAACATCTGACAGTGCTGCCACTTACTGTACTGGCACTGGTCTCCCTGGTACTCTGGTGGGCAGCTACAGGTTGGCTGGTTGCCCATGTTGACCGAGCAGTTGCCTCCGTTCAGGCAGTAGTCCTGACAAGTGTGCCGGTTACAGTTGGGCCCTGTGAAGCCCTTTGGACATCTGCAGGTTGGAGCACCTAGGACACAGATAAGATATGAATTAAGAGTAAACTGCAATCGCTTACACAAAGGCTGTAGCTGTGCACCTCCACCACCTACATCCCTTACAGGATGTAGAATTTTATTTATTTTTCCCAATTTCCACATTATAGAATAAACGAAGAACTAGCACAGACCAAGAGTTGGGCATATTTGGAAATCACCCTGCTTCATGCCCTCTCTGCTACAGCCTTTTGGCATGCGATTGCTGTTACTAATGAATACTCCAGAGGGCTTTCACAGACATCAAAAGGATGGGTGGAAATTGTACTAACAATTTTTGGAACACAAAAAACATGTTTGCTCAGCTGCCATCAGTGGCCTAAATTACTTGCTAGGAAATAATTATATTTTCACATCTAATTTGCAATAACATGTTTATTTCACTTAATAATTTGCTGGTTAGAAACATTTAACCACAAGAAAATGTGCCTATAATAACCTCCAGATAGATGAAGGTATTCCCATTCACATTGATGTGACAAAATCATTACCAAAGGACATTTACTTTTTAGAATTCAACAGAAATATACATTCACAGAGCCCGATTAATACATGTTCCTATGTAAAAGGAAGAAACTTAATGACTTCTTGCTTAACTACTATGTAAATAAGGAAAGAAGACTCACAAAAGTCTTTGCAGTTAGATGTTAACAACATGATAAGTCTATGGTTAACAAACCAACCATGGTCTTACCGGTATGCGAAGCAGTGCATGTGCCTCCGTTCTTGCAGTAGTCCCTGCACTGGTTGATCTCACATCTCTCTCCGGTGTAGCTAGGCTGGCAGCGACACTTGGCCACCTGACGGGCGTTGAGGAAGCAGCTCCCACCGTTCTGACAGTGAATATCGCAGGGTCCTGAGGGGGGAGCTGTGAAGGGGGAATTCCATGATGAGCCAACATTTTGTATGCAGCATCTGAACATAAAGCCAACCCAGATGAAAACCACCAGGGGCGTTAAAATCTAAAAGTAGAGGATACGGTTGTTGCTCTACTGCTTAGCGATCTGTATGTGTACATCAGTGTACTGTATCTGCAGACTTACAGAACGGTGACTGGGTGGGGCTCACTCTTTCCGCACATGTACCATTGTCGGCCACGTAGTTGTTAGGGCAGGTACACACCGGTCCGCTGGGGCTGAGCAGACACAGCCACTCACATTTCTTTCTGTCACATGGGTTAGTCACTGGTGCACAGAGAGACAGGACATCCAATAAGAACAACAAGTGAAATGTATAAAAACCCTATAAAAACCACCAGTCTTTCTCTCAGTTGATGTTTACATTTATTTAAATAAACATTATATGCATCTTATGGCTTTCAGAATGCAAAGTAACAGTATATTTTATGTATAGAAAAGCAGTGGACTACTCAAGAAACATTATGTTTGACACTCACTCTCTGGCTGCTTGTAACGGTGGTACAGGACTATGTCAGTAGCATGGTTGATGCCTGTGGTCAGATTCTCCATGGAACCTTTGCCAAACTTGTTGACTCGGAAGACAATGTTATTGATATAGGTGACCCCATATATGTAGTCCTCAAAGATATCTATGCTGAATGGATGGAGCAGGTCTGGGAATGAGGAGGGACAAAAAAAGAGAAAAGGGTTAAAAAGAGAAAAATATGCGACAACCATTTAACGCCAGATTTCTGAATTTGTCATGTTTCACAGTTGTGTTAGAAAAAACGCAACTGTTTTTAACGCCAGAGACAGCAATGACAGGATCAGAACCATCCAGACGAACACTGCCAATCACTGAGAGTTTAGCATCTGACCAGTAAAGACGCTCGTTGAAGTAGTCCACAGCCAAACCTGCAGAGACAGAATAGATTAGCCTAACAGACAAAGACATCACACAACAGCTGCAGAACAAGGCTAACTGTTCCTTGGACAAATCAGGGCTAAGATAAATCACACAATGCTAATGCAATACTGACCTGTGGGCCACTGTATGTTCTCATGAACCAGAGTTTGTCTCAGAGTGCCGTCCATGGCAGCGGTCTCAATTTTAGGGTGGTTCCCCCAGTCTGCCCAATACATGGTACTGAAGGAAAACAGAGTTGAAACACAAAGTTACAAAACATTCAATGGCAGAAAAAAAACATGATAGAAATCATATATCTTATGTGATTGTTGCCATGAAGCCACCGTCTAGGCGCTCCACACTCTCTCTTACCCTCTCTGTGGATCCACTACGATGGCGTAAGGCTCGTCTATCATGCCGGAGATGAGGGTTTTGCAATGCTGGCCTGACATCTGAGCCACTTCTATTACATCTCGACCAGAGTCGGTCCAGTACAGGTTACCAGCCACCCAGTCCACCGCTATACCACGAGGCATTTTCAGCTCTTTGATCTGGATACGAGCAGAGAGGCCATCACAGCATGCCCATGTGATTGTGTTTGGAGTTGTATGATGGAGAGACTGCGTTTCTGCACACATTTGCACACCAGCATTACCTGCAGGTTGGTGATCCTGCCCTCGGTCTGAGAGTTGGAGGTGGTCGACGATGACGGTGGTCCTGGAAGTTCATAGGAGGAGATGCGGCCCGTGTGCCAGTTGGTCCAGAAGATGCGGTTGGTTTTGATGTGCAGGTCCATCGCATCAATGCGAACGCTGGCATCGCCCTGGAAGGTCTGCTCATAGCGCCAGTTGGGCATGCCAGGGTCCAGGCTGCGGATTTCATTGTCGTCGGCTATGTAGAGAATCTGCCGACTGCTGTTCATGCCTGGAAGAAAAGGTTAAAAAGTCACAAGGATGCCTTTGAAATACATTTTTTTCATGACTTGTATGTTTTAAAAAGTAGCCTAAAAGAACAGGCAGCCTATAAGAGAGATACAGGTCTCGTCCTCACTGTCAGCCTTGCAGGTGTCATTGATCCTGGTAAAGTACTTGTAGCAGCTGCATTTGTAGGACCCTTTGGTGTTGTTGCAGATGTGGGAACACACTCCGAACTGCAGACACTCATTTTTATCTGAAAAATGAACCGAAATAAAGTCATAGTAATTAGAAAATATTACAGCCAGGCCCCTCGCCTTCCAGAGCAAAAATCCAAGCGAGTGTGTGTACCTCCACAGGTGTGGTGTCCGGTCTTCTGGAAGCCTGGTTTGCAGGAGCAGAAGGAGTCTGTGCGGTTGGTGACGCAGTGCGCCTCGTCTCCATCCCCACACTGAGTCCTGTTACTCCTGCAGTCATTTAGTTTGGTGTCTGAACGTGAACATAAGAACAAGTCAAAGGCGGGTTTAAGAGATTCTGCTGAGGCTTAATATTGGAAACCTCAGATCTGTGGTTAGCAGTAACATAAAAATCCATTCTGACATGAGGCACCTGTCTTGCAGTTGGTCTCATCGGAGCCATAGTCCTCACAGTCGTTAAAGAAGTTACAGCGCAGAGTGGAGCTGATGCACCTGCCGTTGGCACACAGGAACTCATCCTTCTCACATGTGGGAACAGCTGGAGGGGCCTCTGTAAACATATAACACAACACACACATACAGATCAGTACTGTGCATAATCTAAGTTGAGGAAGGAGGGGATTTCACAGCGATTTGACTACACAACTTACGGCAGTTCAGTTCATCCGAGTTGTCGCCGCAGTTATTGACGCCATCACACCTCTTTGACACTTGCAGACATACACGGTCGTTTTGGCAGCGTAAAACTCTGGTGGGAGGACACTGGAACTTCCCTAAGAGCCAAAAAGACAAAGAAGACAAGATGGACAAGGAGGGTAGGGGGAAAGAAAATAGGTCAGGATGAAAAGAAGAAGACTGACAGACGCCCAACATTTGTGTGATTCACAAGGCAGCACTCACTGCACTCTTCGGGATTCTCGTCAGAGTTGTCCCCACAATCGTCTTCCCCATCACACTTCCATGCAAGGGGTTTACACAAAGTGTTGTTACACTGGAACTCATCCAGAGGGCAGTGACGCCCAGCTGAGGAAGAAGCAAGCGCAGATATATACTACTTAAGTGGTTTGCATAAAACCTGATACACCTTTTCGTGGCATTTTGCCTTTAGGTGTTTTGGCACAACCAGCCAAATGTGTAATCGTTCGTAGTCACACATTTCTGTCTCATACACTGATATTTATTTATTTAAATTATATTATATAGGCAGACATGGTTACAAAAAACAATTAGAATAGTTGTAAAAAATAATAAATATCAAAACAGCATAATAATAATAATCTTTATTTGTATACTTTCATTCATTCATTTATATAGCATATACAGACACAAACATACACGTACCAGCACTGCCACAATTATCCTCATCACTGCCATCCATGCAGTCAGGGTCGGCATCACACCGCCAGCGGATGGGGATACAGTGTCCGTTCTTACACTGGAACTGGTCGTTGTCACACTTCAGATCACAGCCATTCTGAAGAAACATCATACATGCTTTCATACTTGCAAATTAATGCTAAACACACAGAATTGAACTTTCTTTACAGAGTAATGCAAATACTCATTTTAAAAGACAGCCAAACATGAAGTTTCTGCACCTCATCAGATCCATCTGCACAGTCGTGGTCTCCATCGCACTTCCACCTCCCGGCAATACAGCGGCCGTTCGTGCAGGCAAACTCACTTTCTGAACATTGCCGAGGCACTGCAGAAGAAGACAAGGTGGATGTCGGAGACAACACATGCACAAATACTTAACAGTGAGCTACAGCTGTTTAAGCCTTCAGCACAAAACACAGCACAAGGGTCAGGGCAACCACAGAAGACGACTCTACGGCACTGCAGCGGGTGATGTGAGAGAATGAAAGGAGTTTATTTTAATTTATTTTTAATCTAACCGATTTCATTTGAATGTTTCATATATCTTGCCATAGGCTATATTTGTGGTAATAATCAAAATTAGCATTAATAATAAAGTCTTTTGCAGTGGCATCTAGTGGCAAAAAGCAAACAGCACAGTTACAAAATGAATCTATTTAGAGATCAGCTTGCAGACTCTCACAGGTGGGTGGGGATCACAGCTGGACAGGAGCATGAGAGTTACAGCAGAGAGGTGACAATGTTCACATATGAAGGTGGAGCAACTTACCTCTGGCTCATGCCAACTGGACAGTATGAAATGGAACAAATATAAAATGAGATGAGAGGCATCAGACATGACAGCGAATGAATGTTAGCGCTGAACAAGTGACTTAGGGTGAACAGGTGCAAAGTGAGTATGCTACCATTGGACAAGGCATGGACATGAGTGTTATCGACTTTGGACGAGGTGAGATAACATATGCTGGCAGTATACAGTATGTCTCCAAGCTGACAGTGACACCTACTGCACTTGTCTTCATCTGAGTTGTCCCCACAGTCGTTGTCGTAGTCACACTGCCAACGGCCAGGCACACAGCGGTTGTTTTTACATCTGAACTGGTATGGTTCACACGTCCTCTCAGCTGTACAAATGACAGACAATGTTACTGTTAATGACATAAAACAACAGAAAGAACACAATCCCAACATCCCAATTTGGAAATGTCAGTTTTAAAAAAGGAGAGGATATTCTTACCACACTCCTCTTTTGGCTCATCTGACGCATCGCCGCAGTCGTCCTCACCGTCACACTTCCAGCGAGCGGGGATGCAGCGTCCAGAATCTTTACATCGGAACTCGTCCACACCACAAGTCATCTGGGCTGGAGAGGAAAACATTTTGGGGGGTGGTCACAATTGAGAGCCGATTAGGACGACTCGGAATAAACAAAATGGTAAATAAAACGAGTCTTACTGCAGTTGGCGGGTTCATCAGATCCGTCCACACAGTCATTGTCGCGGTCACACACCCACACGCGAGGTATGCAGCGTTTGGTGATGGCACACTGGAACTGGGTGGGCGCACACGTGACCTCAGCTATGGCAGGGAATAACAGATTTATAGTTACTGTGTGAAATGAAACGTCAAAGCAAAAGAATATCTCAGAGGTGGCACAGTAGCATATATGATGTAACTGAAAAACGCCTCTACTCACGGCAGTCCTTCTCATCCTCTCCTTCTCCGCAGTTGTCCTGGCCATTACAGCGGAAGATGCCTGGTATGCAGCGGCTCGGGTGGGAACATTTGAACTGGCTGGGCAGGCAAACGTGAATATCTGTAATGAAAAAATAAGACAGGGCAGGAAGCAGATTATTTAATGTCCAAGACAATTATTTGGCGATGAAATACATCAATAAAGAGAGACAAATACCGCAGTTGGCCTCATCCGAGTTGTCCTGACAGTCGTTGTCTCCATCACAGATGTAGGCAGGGTTGGTGCAGATCCCTGTGCCACACTGAAACTGGCCTGGCCTGCAATTGAAATCAGCTGTCGGGGGGGGGGTCAGAGAGAATCAGGAGTCAGTTAGGATCACACACTGAACTTGCACCACAATTTGTTTCAATACTTCAGCTCTTTCCTTCTATATAGTCCACATGTATGTTACAGGAATGTGGTACGCTATCGTCTCCTAATTATCTTTCTCAAACACTTACGGCAGTCTCTTGGCTCATCTGATCGGTCACCACAATCATCCTCCGTGTCACATTTCCACCAGAAAGGGATGCATTTGTCGTTCTTGCACACAAACTACAGCAGGAAGAGGGAAATGAATCAAAGTGATTACAAAGCATAACACCGGAGCACCTCTGCAGGAGCTAGATACTGTATTACTGGGCAGCCAGCCAGCTGTCAATAGATAATCACCAGGCATAAGCAGTTCATCAAACAAAACACAGCGAGACATGGAGATATGAAAATCCACTTATCAACTGGAGTCACTCATATCATATCCGCACTGATTATGTTTACACAGCCTCCTTACCTGGCTGGCAGTACAGTTGGACATGCAAGTACGTTGATCATTGGCAAGGTAGAAGTTGGTGGGACAGGCACACTTGTAGCCTCCCCCAGGAGAGAGGAGGCAAAGGTTACTGCAGCCGCCGTTGTTCGTCTGGCACGGGTGGTTGAGCACTGGGAAATAGACAGAAAGAGGAGAAATGCATTTACCTCTGACTAGACCAATATGTTTTCCAGAACAAGACTGCTGTTTTATGATATCTGGATTAAAGTGGGGGAAATTATGATTATGTGTGTTTGAGTGTGTCTGTAGAAACAAAAGATACTTTCCTAAACCTTAACACCTTTGGATAAGCATTGCCTATCCAAATCTTCTTTCTTGGACTAGATGTTTAGTTGGTCTATATTATATTAAAACAGTCAGGTAAAATCAGTTCAGGAAAATCTTTTATTTATCCCAATGAACCATGTGAACTTGTATCACGTGTACTGACTAAAAACATTTTTCCACTGTTTCAAAAATCCCCAAACCTTTACAAATCCATTGCGAAATGCTTCCTGCTACAGTGTTTCTCTTACCCTCTGGCTGGCGATAAGGATGGTAAATGTGGATGTCCATAGGCCGATGCAGGGTGCTGATCAGGGTTGTCTTGTTAGTACCCAGACTCTTGTGAGCTCTGTTGATGGACTTTGTCTCCCAGTCAGTCCAGTAGATGTACTCTTCAAACAGAGTCATGGCAAAGATGTGGGGGATGTCCTGGCTGAGAACTGAGAAAAATTAAATCACATCGTTCATGAGAAAACAAATTTCCATACCATCAGTGTAGTTCTGTGATTACAAATTCTTTTTCTCGATTTGTTAATATATTTTAGCTTAGAAATGCTCTTCAATAGTAAACACTCCAATAATTATAGAGTAACTATGAGAAACAGGTAAATACCTGACTTATCCCATTCATAATAGATGTCTCAAATTTCCATGATTTTCTAGAAATACAATAACCAATAGAAAACCTAATACTACTACTACTACTAATAATAATAATAATAATATGTTGTTGTTGTGTCACACTTTTCTTTTTCTTGCTGCTGAGATGTTGCTGTATCCCAAAGAGAAACTGTTGGGACAATGTTGTATTGTTAATGTAAAACAGAGACAGTGTGGGGTGCACAGCTACAGTCGCTCCACTATATATATATGTGGGTTATGTAACAGGTTCTACGCCTCATTGGGTTTTACACTCTAATTGCACTTTTCTGCTCCCATTTGCTTCATTTCATGTGTTTGCTCTCAGTATTTGAGGCTCGTACGTTATGGAAACACATCATTAGTTTCTATTGTAAAACACAGCAATCCAAATATGTCACATGTGCAGGGATCCACACATGCAAGAAGACGCAAGAAGACACACGAGGCACACACAGCACAAGTTCAAAGCACCTTGTCATGAGGTGACCATGGCTTCAGTGCAACAAGTGAGGTGTTTTAAACAACTAAAATTTTGCTATCATGTGATATGAGTAGTTTTACAACATCAGGCTTGACTGTGATATTAGCATGAAGCTCCCTTTGGTCAATCCTTATCTGATTTCAAACAGGCCAAGTCTGACACAAGGTCACAATGGTGTTTGAAGTGTGCGTTTGTGCGTGTGTTTGTGTCAAAGGATGGGTGAATAACTCCCTGGACACAGTACTGGCGGACTAACACCACCAAGCTAATACATGACAGTCAGGTGTTCTATTAGGAATTGTAATTTCAATGCAACATGCTTCCATCTACTTGACTTCCTGTTCGATCATTGTGTTGAAAGAAACACTCAGCGTGCACAAAATGTGTAGGGCACTCATGATAGTACAGTACTCTCACAACAAGTGATGATTTTAGATTTGTATACTTTCCCATACACTGACAGTTTTACATTATGTACATTCTTCTTCCAGGGAATGATGGGATTAGTTTAGCTTTATGTGAGAGATTTCAATACAAACGCCCGCTGTGCTCCAGAATTCCTCTACACGCATGGTTGGTTGACAATATCAACTATTGTAGTCAGTGTGCTAAACAACAGCGTGCTATGCAGACATCACATAGGCTAAAGGCCTCACGGATCAGAACACTCTCCCCTATTCAGGGTTTCTGTCCCGTGGGCCTGTGCTGCAGGACTCCAGCCCAACGGACAAACATTTGACCTGCTTGCTTATGCTTGGTGGTTCAGTTCAGTTTCAGATTAAACCAATAAATGTGTCAAAAATGATGCCTTGGGTGCCTTGATGTCTTTTGTCTACTTCATCCAACGAAGGTTAAAATCAAGGGCAACTGGACTTGGTTGAAGATACTGGAAGACGTTTCGTCCCTCATCCAAAGGACTTCTTCAGTTCTGACTGACTGGCAGGGAAACTACTTCAGTTTGAAGTAACTGTGTGGTATTTGACAGCCTGCTGTCTTTTAATTTAACTATGTTTGATCATTGAACAATCTAACTTTAAGACTCTATGAGAAAATATATTTCCACAAACCAATCTTTAGAACATGCAACTAATCCCACACTGTTAAAAAATGTTGGAAAAGTGTGTAAAGGCAGTAAGAAAAAGACATCTGTGTATCTGTTCTGTCACCTGTGTGTCTGTTGGTGCCATCCAGACTGGCAAACTCAATGTAGTCTTCCCTGGCATCAGCCCAGTATATACGGTCATTGATAAAGTCCAAGGTTAGTCCATTGGGCCATGTGATCTTATCCTCTACAATAACACTCCTGTTAGTGCCGTCCATCCCGATTCTCCCAATGTGAGGGTTGTCACCCCAGTCAGACCAATACAGGTACCTAACCAGTAGGGGGGTAAAGATAGTGTTACATTTACAGAACAGTGAATCTTAATAAAATTTACCTTAAATTAGAAATATAGCTTATCAGTTACCACAACCAGATGAGAGTGTTTTGATAGCCTGTGAAACCTATAGCTGCTTCTCACCCATAGCGCACGTCCACAGCCACAGCACGGGGTTCCCTTAGGCCACTGTTGACCAACACAGTCCGGTAAGCCCCATTGAGTTTTGACACCTCTATGGTGTCCCGGCCTTTGTCACACCAGTACAAGTTCCCGCCAACCCAATCCACTGCCAAGCCATCTGGGTTACTCAGGGAGGTTCGGTGCAAAACCTACCAGTCACAGCGTTAGATAATGATAAAGCTTCCAGCCAGAGACAAACACAACTTTCATAAAAAGTACTATCTACAAATACTATGGTTTATTTGGGTATTTTTCAGTATCAATATAGCTTGGAAGTTGTACTTAAATAAATAAAAGGACGATTTCTTCACTGACCTCGATGTTGCTGCCGTTCATATGCATGCGTCGGATCATGCTGCCCTGAGTGGTCACATCTGTCCAGTAGATCATCTGCTCTGCATAGTGGAAGTCCAGTGCCACTGCATTATTTAGACCCTGAAACAGAGGTAGCTAAGGTATTAACAGGTGTATGGATCGTTAACAATAAAAACTTTCAGTAGGTCAAACTGATAACCAGTGTGTCTTACCTGTTTTATAAGAGTGTAGTTGGAACCATCCAGGTTGAGTTTTCTCAGGTAGTACCGGTTAGCAAAGATCAAGTAGGGCTCCTCTTCTACACGCAAACACCAGACAGAAAACATATGCATCAGGGCTGAATTGGCTAGGAGCAACCAGCAAAATCCAAAACACACACTAGCATGCCTTACCCGATGTGGACTTGCAGATGGTGGGGTCATTGGGGCTGACTTCAAAGCCATCCACGCAGAGACAGTGGAAGCTGCCGTGTGTGTTGATGCAGCGCTGAGAACAGGGGTAGGTGGTTGTGCACTCGTCTATATCCACGCATGTCTTCCCATCCCGCTTAAGCTGGAAACCAGGATGACACCTGCACTGAAGGGGCCAACAGCACAGGAGACATGTCAAAATCTCACAGTCTTCGCGTTCTGGCACTTCTCACCTTTTAGTCTGGACCAACGACAAGAGCCTGCCACTGCCTGTTACAAAACCTTCAGTCAACCTGAAGTGTTCTTCCTTTCACCAAAAGCCTAATTTTGGCCAAACTGCTATGTGAAGTGGTACTCAACACAGACGTTAAATCCAGGTACTGCTGACAAATAAGCTGCATAAATAGCTAAGATTCTCAATTTTGCAAAATTGTCTAATAACGGAGCAGGTGTAAAGGAAAAGCTGACAACCAATGAGTTTGTAAAGTAAGTGGCATGAATGTCATCTTACCAGCAGGCATGGAAAAAAAACACATATTCATTACTATTTGAAATCAGCTTTAAATGTCACTTCTCATAACCCCATTTGTGTTTTGAAAGACCTCCAAAGCACACTCCCTCACGTCCAAATTCTACTCCTTCACCATTATGTTGGAATTTGCAGTATACTAAGCCGGTTAGAGCTAAAAAGGGAGTCACAACCCAGGCAAATCTGTGATGGGGAAATTATGTACATCTTAATGTTGTGCGAACACCGAATACTGACTCAGCCTGCAATATCTTCAACAACCTGCCAGCATAAAGTGAATCCTTTTGGTGAACAAATAGTTGCTAATCATTTTCAAATGACCACAGCATAGAAACCACAGGCCTGAGAGTTCACACAGAGTTCAAGCTGTTCTAAGACTGGCCTCCTACTTTCCAGGAAGAGAGCCAAAACATGTTTTTGTCTTACATAACCGCATGCCTGGAGTGAGTGGTTCCCATCCTTTTACTTCAGATCCTCCCTAACTCACCATTAATAACCATACACCCCATTTGTCTGTGAGGTAACGGTGTGCCTACTAGACGTATAATTTCTTGGCCAATTAAAGTCAGTGAGTTCATAAAGTAATTTAATTTCCTGTAGTTGCTCTTGAAAAGATGAGGCGGCGGGGAAGCATTAAAACAACCAATTAGATGGCTTACCTTGAAGCCAATCTTGAGGTCATCACAGAGCTGCGAGCAGCCACTCAGCTTAATGTTGAGACACTCGTTGATGAAGCAGTTGAGTTCATCAGAGCCGTCACCACAGTCATCATTGCGGTTACACAGCAGAGTCTCATTCAAACACTTCCCATTACGGCACATGAAGGCTGAATCATTACACGTCCTCTCTGAAATCACAGGCAAATGGCATGTTAGATTAGTGTCATTTGAACCAGGATGTGGCAGTGCCCTTTCTGAACAAAAAGTTTCCCATATGATTCATACTTCATTATGTTGGTAGAGAAATAAAAGTTATGAAGAGATTAAAAGACGGTGATTATGATCCCTGCCTGAGTCTGTGCAGCGAGGGTTCTTGGGAGCCTCATCAGAGCGGTCCTGGCAGTCAAACTCTCCATCACACTCCCATTTCTTCTGGTTGAGGCAGCGGCCGTTGGCACAGCGGAACTCATCTGGACCACATGTTGGGTATTCTACACCAGAATAAGAGTATGTTTATTATTAACTTCAACTTCAGCTGGTGACACAACAAAAATGATCACAAATCACAGTCATTCACAACCTAATTTTTCTAACTTGTCACTCAGTCTTTCGGTGTTTCCCTTCCTCCAGGATCACAATCACACACACTCACCACATTCTGGAGATTCATCTGAGCCATCGGAGCAGTCGATGTCATGGTCGCACACAAAGTGCTTGGGGATACACTGTCTATTCTGGCACATGAACTCATTCAAGACATCACAAGTGTTGTTGGTGTACACTGGAAGTGGAAAAGAAGGCACTGTGGTTAATAGACATGGAATGGTGTTGTTTTTGTCTTCAATTACAACACAAGTGGGATTTTTTGTAACTCTTCCACTTACTGCAGCCAGCCTTGACGCTCTCATCAGCTCCATCAGGACAGTCTTTGTCTCCATCACACTTCCAGCGTTGAGGCACACACATGTGGGAGCCGGGACACTGGAAAGCCTCAGGACTGCAGGTCTTGGATTCTGTAATGAGATCATGGGAAGGTTACACGAGGATAGAGCATCAGGAAATCTTACGCTTGCAGTGAAATTCCACCACTTAGCGTGGGAGAAGGTACTTTTACATTGGTGAGCGTAAGTAATACGTCACTTACTGCATTTCTGGTCCTCATCAGAACCGTCGCCACAGTCATCAGAGCCATCACACACCCAGTGGAGGGAAATGCAGCGGTGGTTCCCACATTCAAATTGGGTGGATGTACAAAATTTGTCTGCAAAAGGATGGAAAGAAGAGAGAAATTATTTAATTTACTCTAACCGTAAGTCATGTTTTCCATGTGAAGTGGAAAGCCTCAAGAAAAACAGTCTGGTTTTTCTGGTATGCTTTGTGTTTTTAAGAAAAAATAAGGGTATTAGAAGACTGTAGAAGACTGACCACAGTGCGTCTCATCAGCTCCGTTCTCACAGTCATTCTCCTTATCACAGGTCCAGCTCATAGGAATGCAGCGACCGCTGGGACAAGCAAAGAAGTTCACTGGACATTTGAGCTTCCTTTTATCTGCAAGACAACAGAAAAAAATCATGTGGCATCTTTGACCATTTTAGAAGAGCTGGAAGCATTTTAGTGGGGAAAACGAAGCAACCAACCTGGGCAGTTTCGCTCATCTGAAAAATCCCCACAGTCGTTGTTGCCGTCACATACCCATGAGGACAGATAACACAGAGTAGTTTTCTCACAGCTCTGGAAGGACGCTCCTTTCACTCCCAGGCGGAAGAAACGGGAGCAATCAGTGGGTTCTAAAAATAACGGAAAACAATTTTTAAACACTAAATTTAAAGAAATCTGAACTAATCCATTAAGCTATTTTTTCCCCATGTGAATCAAATTAATTTTTAGATCATTATGATAGATCACTTACGGCAGTTCATTTCATCACCAGCATCCTCACAGTTGACCACCTGGTCACAGCGGCTGAAGTTAGAGATACAGCTTCCATCTTTGCACTGGAACTCTCCTGCTTTGCACAAGGTCACTGCAGGATGCACAGGGGTTTTCAAAAATGGGGAGCGAGTACACCCTCACAAGCAACTACAACCTCCTCATCAGTCAACTTCTGTAACATTAATATGTGCCTGTCACAAAGCATTTCATTAGGTAAACAATTACACAAGTTAATAAGAAACAAGCGCAACAGAGAACAATCCATGAAGTGCGGCAAAGACCTCAAAGCCCACTCTGTCTGTTGAATTTTTTCTTCAGTTCTTCTCTGGCAGAACTAATCCAGTTAAGGTGCAGATCAGGTAATTTGATCAGGTAAGCAAAAACGCAGTGGTTGAACAGTTCAAATTGCGCCAAATTCTGATAAAGGCAAACATGATGATGAACGTGAACTAATGATGAATGAGTTGCTACAAAATGGATGGACATTACTTACTGTTGCAGGGCAGTTCGTCTGAGTGGTCACCACAGTCATCCGTGCCATCACACCAGAACTGGTGGCCAATACAGCGGCCATTCATGCAGCGTCTGTACCCTTTCTTACAAATTCGATTGGCTGTGGAGGAACAGCAGTTTATGAGAGTTAGCTGAAGTGTGTCATTTTTTGCATATTTTAAATATTGCCTAATCTACCACTTCACTATTCTATAAATGAAAGTGATAAGCTGTACTGCATATTCTGTATCAAGCATACCCTTAAACCATTTAAACCCTTCCGCTTAGCTCAAAATTTACATCTCTTTCCCCGGTAGTCATTTTCTCCTTGGCTATTCTGTAGTCACATATTAGCTCTCACCCTCCTCGCTATCTAATTAGAATTTATTGTATTTGTGCACTTAATCTAAATTGCTTTGAATATGACCATCAGCTAATTATCTGCAAATGATAAAACCTAAATGATGACCTGTGACAGCTCATTGCTCACTAACTAACAGCCCCATAAAACACTCACCGCAATAGGACTGCTTCTCATCAGACTTGTCCTTGCAGTGGGCCATGCCATCGCAGGTCAGGCTGTAGTTGATACAGTCGCCGTTTCCACACTCAAAGTCATCCACACTTCCACATGACATATTCAGTGCTGGTGAGGTAGAAACATTTGAATTCAGCAACATGAAACCTTTTAATCAAGAGGAGGCTTTGTAAAATTGGATCCAAAAATTATTGAAGAGTTTCTCTCTCTCTCTCTCTCTCTTACAAGAGCAGGTGTTGTCTTCCAGAAGTTTTCTGTCTCCACGGCAACTGCAGTTAACCCGTCCATCGGATGTGGGCAGACACAGGTCTTGGCAACCTCCGTTATTTGTTCGGCAAGGAGAGAACTCACCTAAGGAATGTATAACACAGGAGGGTTAGTTAGGGTAGTAATGTATTATTTCCTTAAGGAGACTTTTTCCTCTGCATGTCAAATGATGGACAGGAGGTCCAGCAGGATGTACCGCATCTAATGATATGAATTCACAGTATTATGAAGTTGGCTTTCAGGATGTACAAGATTAACACTCTACAGCCATGCTCTGTGAGGCTAAATGCTTACACCAGCAAGCTCACAATGACAATGCTAACATGCTGGTCTTTTGCAGGTATGTTTACCATCTTAGTTTAGCTGTTAACATGCTAACATTTGCTAATTGGAAACACAAAGTACAGCTGGGGTTGGTAGCAATGTCATTAGTTTTGGTTAGATATTTGGTCATAAACCAAAGCACTGGACAAATTACAAATTTAAGCTGATGATGGTGCTAGATGAAAAGCCATCACCAAAGTCATTACAGTTCATTCTGAGCTGGACAGAAATTTCTGTCCCACTGAACGACACCTGCTGGACTGATGAAAATGAGAGGAGCAACTTATTGAAACCTTACAGTGACTTTGGTGAATAATACTTACAGCTGTTGGTGTCGTTAGCCACAGCAACGATGCCCATTGGCTGCTGGGGGATGTCAGCACGCAGCACTTTCATGTCTCCTCCTGTGTATTTGTCAGCTCTAAGCACAGCCCTCCTCACCCAGTCTGTCCAGAAGATGTAGTCTCCATACACAGCCAGGCCGAATGGATGGACAGGCTCATTTTTCAACAAGACCTGAAGCAGAAAAATATAGGCAGCATTTCACAGAACAGTTAAGTGTAAGTCAAAACCTTGATACAGTATTCTTTATAGCCCCAAAAAAAATTTAAAGGGCCGCCTTACATAACGGCTGCTTCCATCATATTCGCAACGTTCAATCTTGTCCAGTGTGGCGTCAGAGAAGTAGAGCTTCTCAGCACGGTGATCTATTGCCAGGCCGTTGGGAGTTTTAATGTCACTGCCGATGATCACGAGCACATTGGCTCCATTCAGAGAGGCCCTCATGATGCTGGGAGCCTGCTCATTCCAGTTGGTCCAGAACATGATACTGTACCGGGAAGAAACACAGGAGAAGCATTATGATGTGCAGCGGGAGTTTCCAAAATGTTCTGGTACAAAAGTTATGGTTGACTGAACTTAAATAAATCTGCTGTTCAAAAGAAAGGAGAAAAAAAAAAAAAAAAGTATTGGAACGGGGCCCCGATACAATGCAGAACACCAAGTTTCAAAATTATTGACTCACTCCTGACACTCGTCCAGCACAAAGGCTCTGGGGTGGTCTTCGCCAGACATAGTGACCACAGTGTTGCGGTTATAGGCCACAGAGCGGCTCTGGTCCACGGTGTGGCGAGTGATGGTGGAGGTTGTGTAACTGGTCCAGTAGAGTGTATCCCAACCACGGTGGTATGCCAGGCCCTCAACTGACCCTACATCTGTGAAACAGGAAAGAAAGAAATTGGCCAGCGGTAAATATTTTGGACCCAAGACAATAGTCCTTTTGTTGTCGTCCAGCCAAAGCTGAAAGAAGCAGAAAACATGAGATGAACAAATAGTTTTTATTTCACTATAAAATAATATCACCTCTCAGGGGTGCTACTAGGAGCTTTAATGAGGACCTTCAGTGAGAATCCAACAAATCATTAATCACTGTCATGATTGCCCCCATGGTTAACTCTGACTTTAGACTTTATTCAAGAGGCGGCAGTGAATGCTTTTACACTTTTCCCCATCTTCCCACATCATTTCATGAATAGTGAAACACCGTGAGGAAGGAGGACAAGGTTAAAAAGAAAAGTGAAAAAGAAAGAGTAATATGGACGTGGTATCGCACAGAGCCGAGTGTGTGCCACGCCTGCTGTTCATAGAGAGACTTAAAGAGTCTGTATCATCCTGTCATTTCATGGCTGGCTGCCTGCACATACAAATACAGCTCCCTGTAGACATTTTCATGCATGGTGACTTCTTGTTCTGGGAATAAAACTGCCACTGGAACAGCTTGAGTCACTTTAGGGATATAAGCCAGGGTGAAAAAGTCAGCCATGAACGGCAAAGATAAAGCAGCTGCTCTCTATATCCATGGTCCTTTTGTCCTGCAACCCCCCACTCATAGTACATACAGTAGTAGTAATACTTTTTATCTGTGGTGCCTACATGACACACAACATTGTGGAAAAGGACACTGTGCTGCAGCATTATGGGCTCCAAGGTGTGCATCCATCTGTTCTTGGTCATACTAGCAACCACATTTATGACCACTTAGACCCAACAATAAAAACCTCAACAAGCAACGGTTTGCTCTCAGCTGAAAGTCAATAATTGCCCTTTAATAGATGTTTCAGATGAGTAACAAAGTGCCATAATTAACCTTAATGCAGGACAATTTAAAGGCTGAATACCTTGTTAACCAACCCAAATGCAACTAAAAGACCGGTTCAGAGCAGAGTCACGCAAACAAAGTCACACTCAACAACGAAGGCTGTACAAAACACAAATGAGAAAAAGGTTCACTTGAGCAGCTAATTGCTTCGATTAAGGGAAGATCACACACTGGGATGAATAAAGTAGGTTCAAGCCAGTATTATGTAATGGGAAACAGCACTGTCTCCCCTCCCCTTGCCTGGATCCGCTCAGCCCTTGGTTACTATGCAAACAGTGGTTAAGACCTGTTGGGAAGACCATAGCCACTCAGACCAGAGCCTTTCGGACTATCACAGGAATAGCATAGTAATCCAAGCAACACCGGAGAATTATTTTGTTACTGTTCATTTCAGATCCTAAACTTATTTATTCCCTCTATGACAGAAGGTCATGTTAATTGTACAGTAACTCTTCTGCTGGTGAAGTCTACAGGATACAAGTCTCTGAAGAGCTTCTAAATGGACAAGATACCTCCTGCTGCTGTGACCACTTAGCGTCAAGTAGCATTGACTGCTTTAAAGTGGAAGGCCTGTTAGCAGCCACTGGGATGAATTTGTCCACTGTTGCCTGGTTTCAAGAAATCAATACAGCCACAGAGTAACTGCTGCACTGACATCGCTCCAGCTTTGACCCAAACCGCTCCTCCTTGGATTATCGAGGACATGCTGATGCATACAAGGAAAAGCCAGTGTACAAGGATTGCTCTTTAAGGTCATGTTTATTATTTTGTTTTTGCTTTTTGAGTAAAACTGGATCCCACCAAAATATTTTAAAGAGGCGTTTTTCCGAGACTATCACTTTTATTTTATTTATTTATTTTTTTAAATCTAGAGGTATGAGGTCGTATCCAATCATCTTTAAGTAGTTATAATTTCTGGGACACAGTGAAGGTGACACAGTGGAAGGACAACTTTTAAGGGGGATTAAACCAGACACTTACAGGCGCGTGTGTGGCTTCAGAGGTAGTGTACTTAACCGCTTCACTATCTGTGCACCAACTGCCTAATGATGGACTGTATATTTTTGCAGATAACATGTACAACTCCACACCCAAAAAATAAAACTAAACTGGAATATATTCTTTCTATTCTGTTTTTCTGCAGATAATAAATGTCAACCAGGAAGTCTGACCAATGCAATATTAACTGCTTAACTTAAACTGCTATCATTATGAGAGTGTTTAATGGAGTTGATTAAGACACGAACTGGAGCCAACAAACGCATCACCCAGACACTGCATAAACATGCTGTTCTGATGCTTAAATTTAACAGGCCATTAGATTAATTACTCAATGGACTTTTATTGTGAATGCATGGAGACGTTGGGGCAGCAAGTAAACAGCAGCAGCCTTGGCCAAATGAATAGGGCTGATAACGCTTTGGTTAAAGCCATGGTTCCCATTCTGGACGGACTAATCCTGGTGACTGGCCTGGTGGGCCAAACCCTGGTCATCACCATTCTAACTGGCAGGAAGAGGAAAGAAAGTCAACCCCTGCATGGCACAGACACCCTGCTGCTTGCTCTGAGTGCTGCTGACCTGCTGCTGCTGTTATGCCTGCCTTTCCACACCTCTGCCATCACCCTGGGCTTCTGGCCTTTTGGCAGCTTCCTGTGCAAGGCCGTCAGCTTCCTGGGTGTGGCCTGCTCAGCTGCTTCAGTCTTTACCCTGGCTGCTCTGGCTGTGACCCGTTACCTGATCGTGGTACACCCCACCTGGGCATACCGTTCAAGAATGCACCAACGCGTAAAGCTAACGGTAGCTCTTCTCTGGGTCCCTGCCTCGGCCTTGGCAGCACCGCAGTTTGCCTTCCGCACAATTACCGTGTCCAGCTCTGTGTACTGCTTTGCCTTCCTGTCTGACTTCAGCCAGCTGGTCTACAGCATCGCCCTCTTCCTGTTCGGCTTCGCTCTACCACTGGGCATTATTGTATTGATGTATGCCAAGATCTACTGTTTTCTTCGACACGCACGGCTGCTGGGGAACGCTCCCCAGCTAGAGCGCTACCAGAGCCAGGTCACTCACACTTCAGCTCTCCTGGTTCTGGTCTTCACTCTCCTCTGGCTGCCCTCCTATGCCCTCATGTTCTCCTTTATTGGAGGGACCCTAACAAGCTCACCTGGCTACAATACCATTGCCATCATTGCCAGACTGCTGGCATCCTCAGTAGCAGTGGTAAACCCTGTACTGTATGCATTTGTGTCTCAGAAGTTTAGACGAGATTTAGTAGAGCTGGGGCGAGAACGCTGGGCCTGGTGCAAAGGCTGTCTGACTGGTTGCCCTTGTGTGATGGCCAGTGACATGGTACAGCCATTTGAGCTGGACACAACCTCAGAAAGAGGCCAGAACTGACTCTTTGGCCAATATGGCTTAAAGAAATATCATGGTATTCATATAAAAAGAACATTTTACCATCTCTCTATATATTTATATATCCCTATATGGAACTGTATGCAAGACTACATGTGCAATACTCCAAGGTGATGTTAAATGCATTGAACTGTTTTAAATCAGATTAAACTCTTCATGTGTGAACTAAAAAACAAGTTTGTTGTAAATACAATTTCCTTGGATTTAATCAGTTGTACAGCATAATGTAATAAACACCAGCATCATATAATCACTTTATAGTTATACTAAAACTTAATATGATAATATTTATTTATTGCCTTATCTTGAATTATTACACTCCAAATCTTAGCTGTATTAAATTCTCCTTCAACTATAATGCATTCTGTAGTTGGTAGCCATCCTTTGCACAATCTGTTCAAAACCCTGATCTCAATGCAGCATCAATAAAACACACTAACCCCATGCACTTTACTTGTTTTCCTGTCTTTCCTATCAAATAATTAATGTTTTGAATATTGCTTGCTAAGAACAGCTTTGGTCCAGGGCTTTTAAGTGTGATGCATTTCTGGATGGAGTTCAACAACCTACTCCTGAAACATTTACACAGAGAGGGATTTAAAAGACACTTCAGTGTTGAAACAAGAAAAAAGCACGGGTGTGTGTGTGTGTGTGTGTGTGTGTCTTCTTCAAGTGGCAGCCCTAAGTGATGTCAATCTCCTCTAGTTGAGAAGCTGCAGCTGTGTGTACATTACAGTGGATCCTCCAGGGTGCTTGTGTTGTCAATATGTGTGATGATGGCTGTTTACAGTGTTGAGGAGACGAGGGACAACATTCTATTATTAATGGACAGGATAGAAGAAATGGTACCACAAAAAAGCACAGCTGAAATTTATGTAGAAAGACAGAACGGACAGAAAGGTTTAGGTGTGATAAGAGATGCTTAGTAGAGTTTTGTGGATTTTCTGAGGTGTTGAAAGCAATGACATGTAATTGATGACCATACTTACTGTCTACCACAATCTTGCGGTCGGTGCCATCATCGTTGATCTGCTGGATGTTGCCAAAGTGGATGTCGCTGAAGAAGATGCGATTCGCTCCCTTCCCTCCACCTCCATGATAGTCATAGCTGAGGGCGATGACATTCTTCATGTGGTCAGGGTCCTCAAACGGCTTTATTGGCGCGTTGAGGTTTGTCTCATCGGATAGGTGGATGCTCTTCAGAATAGTACGCTCTGAGTACAGCAGGTATCCGTCGTAGTCACGGCAACCGCGGTTGTCCTCTGCCAGCATGCCGTGAGCACAGGCGCAGGTGCGCTCCCCGTTGCCACGGTAAAGACACAGCTGTTCACAGCCGCCATTGTTGTCTTTGCAGACGTTGGTGCCTGGGGAGAGTGTGACATGTTTATGAGATGTGTCGTTAAACAAATTATTAGGCCTGGTTAAACACAGCATTTCACTGATTCCTGTGGGGTGTTGATTAAGTTAGGTGGTATAAGTATTTATCATTGTGCGTGAAGGCTTGTCTTTGTATATATGTGAGGACAAACTCAGGGCAGCCCACTCATCTTGTGAGGACATTTTTGCCAGACTTCATAGTAAAAAAGACAATTTTTTAGGGTTTGTGATAAAGTTTAAAAGTGTGCATGTTTTGTGTGTTCCTACCTTGCTGCCTGCCCCTGTTGAAAACCTTGATGTCTTTCAGCTGTACACCAATGCCAGTCCTGAGCTGCACAGCATCTGTTGCGTTGTCTTTGCTACCTCTCTTAATGGAGCCATTGGCATGAGTCCTTAATAAAAGAAAGCAAAACTGTGAGTCAATTAACAGCATGATACAATCCGAAATCTTCCACGTGATTCACATGCATCAGCAAGTATGACTAGATAATAGAGCAATGGAAAAAGATTGGTTCAATAAACAAATTAATTAACTACTGAACTGACCGGTCACTCCAATAGATGTACTCCTCAAAAACAGATACAGCAAACATGTCCATGTTGTTGTTGGCCAGCACCAGCTCCCTGTTCTCTCCAGTCTCAAGGTTGATACGCTCAATCTTGTCTGTCCTTGCATCGCACCAATACAGCAGACCCGCCTGCAGAAACAAAGGAGAAATAAAATAGTGTTGATTATTCAGGGAGACTGGCTTGCTTGTTCCAACTAGACATTTGAAATGTGTTGAAGGAAAAGCAATGATGTCAGCTGTGGTCCACACCTCATAGTCGACAGATATTCCATTTGGCCAACTGATGCTCACATTGACCAGCACCAACCTCTGGGTGCCGTCCAACCTAGAGCGCTCAATACGAGGGTACTGACCCCACTCAGTCCAGAACAGATACCTGAGCACAAGGACACAGAGAAGATGTTTTAAAAGTGCATGTTAGAAATATAGTAGTAGTTGAAACTACATTGCAAGTACCAAAAGGCAACAGCATTTTTAGAAGGGAGAATTAAACTGTTGGCACAGAGCTTTACCCTTTAACTGGGTGGACGGTGATGGCTCTGGGCTTGTCCAGGCCCTGAGAAATTACAACATAACGGAAGGAGCCATTCAGCCTGGCCACCTCGATCACATCAAAGCCCTGGTCAGTCCAGTAAATATTTCCTGTAAAAGAACAGGGTACACATCAGCAATGCTGTCCAACTGTGTAGTATGCACAAGTGAATTAAAACAATATTTTGAATATATATAAAATAATTGAATATCTGTTATGACTAGACCTGCTATCCAGTCAACGGTGATGCCTTCTACTCTGCCAATGCCGTTGGTGACCACATCTTCTCTCCATGTCTGGTCTCTCTTAGCCCTGCTGATGGTGCTCAGACCCATGTCCACCCAGTAAATGGTGTCATTCTCTGAAAACGAAGAGGCATTTTGTGTCATCCTATAAATACACACTTCACTGAGATAAGCTTTAGACAGCTTTAAAATGCCACTCGAACAAGGCCTTCCAGTTACTGATGTCCCTCAATGTCACTCACCAGCGTGGAAGTCGATGCCGACAGCCAGAGAGGTGCCAGACACTGGCACCAAGGCGTCAGATTTGTCTGCCGGGTCAAGTGGAATTCCTCTGATTCCCTCATGAACAGAGTAAAGCAGGAAAGAGCCCATACCTGCTCAGAGACAGTACAATACGATACGTTTTTCTTTTTAGGACACACTAAGACCTACTGTATGTGTGACTTCAGCTGTAAAGCAGTGTCTTACCTTCACAGGACTGCTGTCCTGTTTTGAGGCTATATCCAGCAGTGCACATACAGGCCCTGGTTGTTGGTGAGGTAGGCAGACACAGCTGTGAGCAGTCTCCATTGTTGTTACTACACAGGTTGATACCAGCTAAAGGAAAAGGTGAAGAAGTGAGGCCCAAGAAGAGTTTCACGATAAATAGAGGACTAATTTGGTGAGTTTTACAGCAGCTTCAGAACATGAGACTAAAGTAAATTTGATCTAAATTGTCTTTCAAACTGATATAGAATTACTGTTTGACTCTAATTACTGACAAAAACACAAGCAGAACCATTTTTCAATTAATATTTCTTACCTTTCTGCACATCCTCATCATAGATCGTCATGTGCATCATAGGGGAGGTGTTGTTTCGCAATACCTTCCAGCTTCCTCCATCGTTTTTGTCACAAGTTCCTATCTGGTCAGTTCCCTGGTCTGCCCACCACAGCTTGTCTCCTACAGTGAGGGAAATTGATTCATATCCATTGTATGTTATCACTTTCAGATTAGAATAATCTGAAAACAAAGAGAACTTGATGAATCATCTTTATCTTACCCATAATAGCCAGTGCAGTAGCCTTGGTAAGTTTGCCTTTAACACCTTCTAGGATCTCCAGTTTAGTTCCATCCAGCTGACAGCGGTTAATGGTGCTGTTTCCTGAGCTGATCCAGTACAGCTGCTCTTTTTCATAGTCAATAGAAAGCCCTGAGTGGAAAGAATAACAATGCTATGATACATATACATCTCTTACACTAACACGCTTAATCTCTGCTTTTACCAAGTAGAACTAAATTGAGAATCTGATATTTTTGGCAGTAGTGGGGTATATATGTGCTCACCTACTGGTCCTTTTTGATATGTGAAAAGTGTTGTGTGGTTGCTACCATCCATGTTAGCCATGCTTATGTTGTCACCGTCAGTCCAGTACAGCTTCCTGAGGAGGGATATGAATGTCATGAGACATGGAGAGGAGGTGAAATCTATTTTCTAGATCAGAGCGATGCTCTACCAAAGAAGCATTACAGTTGAGAGACATAACACGCCCATCAAATGAGGAAAATCTAGTAGGCTAACTACAGCTGTACCTCAAAAAACACCATAGCGCATTGTTTTAAAGCACTTAGGCAGCACATGCTCTTGAATTTATGGCTTTAAGTTTAAATAAAAGCAATTGAAAAGGAAATTAAGAAAAGGAAACTGTGTTTCATTTGGACACTAAGTCAAAAGGAAAACAGAAAAAGAGCATCAGAGAGACATCAAATCTCGAACTGAATGCATACCTAACTAAACAAAGAGAACACTCACCCCAGTAGAGGATGCACCACCAGACAGTGGGGCTTGTCTAAGCCCTGTATGACAGCATTCTTGAAAGATCCATCCAGTCTGGCCACATTGATCTGCTTCTTATTGGCATCATAACTGGTCCAGAAGAGGTTTCTGGACACCCAGTCTACCGCCAGCCCGTGAGCATTGGGAAGGTCTGGGAAATGTACCACAATTGAAAAGGTTAGGGTTTTAATCTAATTTTCAGACAGATAAAGAAAGTTTGAACTATAAAGTGAAATAAAAATATAAAAGAAAAAAAAAGGACTGGACAGATATTCCTATAAGGTTCTTACCAGCAGACACAACAGTCTCCACCCCTGTGCCATTAATGAAAGCCCTCTTGATAGTCTGCGTTCGGACATCTGACCAGTAGATGCGATGCTCCATAGCGTCATAATCCACCACTGTCACGTTGTCTATGTCCAGCACGGTGAAGGAGATAATGTAGTTGTAATGGGGGTTGTCAATGTCTACACCCCGGATCTCGATCTGACGAGCATATAGAAGGAACTTTCGCGACTCTGGAGGGACACACACACACACACACACACACACACCGAGAATAAGAATGATTTTAAGCACTTCTGTTGCATTGGATGAAGGGAGAAAGGAAGAACAAACGCATAGAGAATAAGTTAGACAGCTTGTCTAAGTTAACATTTAACTTTATCATTTTTTTCTGTTTTTTCAGTTTCAAATCCAACGTTAGCAACAAAGACTTCTCTGTATAGAAACTCCCTTTTCTCAAGATTGTCCCATCAATATATTTGTAAATACATTGTGATTAAAAGTTTAGTTAAGTTTAGGCTTCTTCTTGCTGTACTAGCCAGACAATCAAAGGGCCAGCTGGATCCCAGGAGATCAGCTGGATCCCAGGAGATCAATCTGACCAGACAGTAGCCTGTTGCCCTTGTCGAGGCTCGACTGCCTCTTGGGTGATGTGAGGTGAAGACAACAAATGTCTCCCTCTAAATCAAAAAAATCATAAAGCTTTAACAGCTCATTATAAATGGTGAAGGTGTCCAGAGTGCAGAGTTTGGTTAAGACTCCGCTCCCTGAAAATTCCTGTGTTAATGGGGGTATGCAACAAACGGCCTCTAATCCAATTGTCCTTGAGTCTACACTGCTGTGATGAGGACTGTTCTGCAGAATGCTAAACATTTAGACAGACAGCCACACATGGACACAAATTCTCATAGCTACCTCTAAAACCATCATGAAATCTCACAGCAATAAATGAAGACCTCAGCACATCGCTTGTGGGCTTTTATATGAAATGAAATGGAAATGAGAGTGAAGAAGGCTGCGTGGTATAAACAGAGGAGGTATAATCAGATCTTCTGTCATAATAGATGACAGCTAAAGACTTTGATGTCATTAACATGACACTGGGAAGCTAAGCCCACCGTAGCCATCATGACAGTTGCAAACAAAGAGCGTGTTTCTTGCTCCTTGATGACATGGATTATATATGACAGCGTTGTGCGTACACACTGTGGTTTTTGTGTGTGTGTGAGTAATAGTTTCTGTCCTTACCTTTGCAGGTACGTTTGTCAGGCTGGAGCTTCATGAGGTGAGGGCAGGCACAGGAGAAGGTCTGGTTGAAGTTGATGAGACAGAGGTGGGAGCAAGGGCCTTTACCGTTACTGGTGGCGCAAGGGTTAGGAGCTGAAAGAAATAAAAAGTCAAGATAGGAAATGTGGTGAATGAGACAGTATGTTCTGCAGATTGCTGTGCGTATATTTTCAAAAAGTATCACCACTAAATCCCCCAAAACAAAAGCCTTTACATTATATCAGACAAAGCAAATTGTTTAATGTGATGGGCGAATTTACAAAGAATTGATTGCAGCAGCTGATACTACCATGAATAGCGCATCACGTGCAACTGCTATCTGCCCTGTCTCAAAGTCTGATTCACAAAAGATATTGCACTAATGATATTACTGCGCAAACGCATCCATAAGAGTTTGCATCAGTTAAATATTAATCTACAATTTCCTGTGGTGGTCCCAGAAATATATGTTCTTAGGGTGTACTGAAGTAGTGTGTCCTAAGACGTCAAAAATGTTACAAATGCAGCTGTAAGAACAAAACGTTAGGTTTTAGGTAGGTTTAATGTTGTTTTCCAGTTTCATTCCCTTGTGGTGATATATATAGGTGTTGTAATGTCTAAGCAATCTGTGAGCATATGATGTAGTGTGATGTGTTATTGCTTCCCCTGGCTTCAATCGCCACTGGCATGATCACTGGAAGTCTGGGTGTGACACAGAGTGAAATTATTAGTATCTTCAGAAAGTTTGTGGTATCTGAAGTGCATTTATAACAAACTTCGTGTTGCCATTAGTGCTAGTGTTTGTGAATTGGACTTCTTTTTATCAGGCTCATTTGCATAGAAAGGGTAAAGTTTTGTGGCAAATCTATGCGTATTACCTAATGTAAATAGCACCGCAGCGCACTTAGGGATTTATTTTACCCTTTGCAGATGCTTCAAGAATTACAAGGTTTCTTTTTGTCTTATTTCTGCAGGTTTAGAGGCTGCAAAAGCTGCACAATCCTTTAGTGAATTCAGCCCCAAGTGTAATGACCTCTCCATCAACGGATCTTCAAGGAAAGTGAGAGTGCAGAAAAAGACTTTGTCTACCAGACCCGTCAGCACAGCTTGTTGCCTCATCACTGTCCTGGGCATTGGTTGCAGCTGTCAGTCAACAAATCTGTGAGATCTCTCTTTTCCTGCCTCCAATTACAGGACCCAGTGCCTCTCTGCTGTCTACACACCCTTGGGATCCCATAGCCACTGGCTACTAAACATTAAGGTTACAGTTCATTGTACCAGAATATTGCAAAACAGTTGTGACAATCTTTTTGTCATCTTGTCAATCGTGTCTCTGAGACCGAAACATGACATTTATGCCGCAGGAGGAGTTTTTTTATTTCCTACCCAGCCGATGGGAAATGGCAAACAGTGAGGTGACTATTTGATCAACATGGTGTCCAAATTGCTGCCCGGTGTGATGAGACAACAAGTCTCAAAGCTCTAAAAGGTCAGCTGTCTTTGGGGAACAGGAGACGTGAATCAGCACGGTCAGCAATGAACCGCAAGCTCGTCACTGTTGTCCTTAGAGTCAAGGCCAAATTCCGTCAGCCCCGCTAACAGACAGGGGTACATCTGAGATTTGGGGGCTCTCTCTGTGGGAATGTGTGTTTCTCTATGAGCGTTGACGCATATGTATCTGGTGTGCAACTTACCCTGGGGTTGTCTGGACGGGTGATAGACCTGCAAGTCAAAGGGCTGTGTGTTGGTGCGCTGGACTACGGTGACCTTGTGTCCTGTCCATTTGTTGGCTTTGGCCAGAGTGTTAGTCCTCCAGTCCGTCCAGTAGACCTCTCCTCCATACATGGTCACAGCAAAAGGGTGGGACAAATACTCATGACCCCGCAACACTTCAATTAGCCCAGAACCGTCGTACATAGCAGAGTAGATAGCATCTGACCTGGAGAAGCATTAGGGCAGAGATTTATACTTTACGTAACAGTGTAACAGGCATAACATGTGCATCAGCTTAGGTATACGCATGTTGCTCGCGCTACTAGATGAGGCTGTGCTTTGTATGTAGTTTTATATAAGCAAAGCACATCTGCATATTTATTAAAAAATGAGTGGGTAATGAGTGAGTGGGTGGATGCAGTACAGTGAGAGCAATCTGTATATTCAGAGACTAAGGGGTATACACTACCTGGCATCAATCCAGACAATGCGTCTTTCCATGTAGTCCACAGTGAGTCCGTTGGGCCAGCCGCCACTGCCTGTTTCCCTGTGGATAGTGCGTCTACCTTCACCACTCATAGATGCTGCCTCAATCCTGGGCAAACTGGCATCCCAGTCGGTCCAAAATAGAATACTGCCAACAGAAAATAAATGTGAGGGTGGATTTTTTCACAGATGTGTACAGCATCGTCATATAGGAACATGTTGGATTTAATAGAAGTTGGAAAAAAATATTTTAAGTTAAAAGGTATTTGAAATTCCAATGACTTCCAATTCTGAACCAGGGTGATTATAGCTTCAGACACATTTTCTTCTTACCCATCTCGAGGGTCTAGGGCGATGGCCCTTGGGTGCTCCACCTCCCCAGCCAGAAGGGTGGTTCTCATCGTCCCATCTAGTTTGGCCACCTCTATCTGGTCCAGATTGCTCTCCACCCAGTAGATGTTTCCTGCTATCCAGTCCACAGCCAGGCCCTCTGGCGTGGCGAGTCCATACTGGATAACAACCTCAAAACTGGTCAGGGCTTGAATGGGACACATAGTGAAAGAGGGGCTCAAAACTAGAATGGGGAGGGTTCGTAATTCAGCTTATTTAGTGTAATAGCTCGGCTCATGTCACTTTCACCAAGGAGAGCAAATCTCCAGCCAGCACATATGGTTTGTTGCAAAAAAAAGAAAAAGACAAAGAATGATTTATGTAGAATTCTTTATTCTTATGGAGTCAGTCAGTGAAAGGCATGCACTGCTGCTGTGTCTGTCAGCGTGACTTCGACCAGCGGCATCTTCCCAACCCCACTGCCCCACTTCTAAGAAAACAAACATCCAACACCAGCTCTCCCACTCTTTATTTCCCAGAAACAACGGGCTCTCTCACAAAGACTAAGTGCAAACCAAAATGTGTGATCATCTCTGGCATTTCTTCTCAAGGCCTTCCAGTAGTAATTAGAGGGAGAGGGATAGGCCTTCTTCACAGTTTGCTTAAAGGAATGCTGGAGTTATGGCTGCCTTCCTGTGTGTATGTGTGGGTAGTATCCCAACAACTTTAGAGTTTCTGAAAAGGCTTCAATAACAAGCAGCAGGAGCTGATCTATAAGCTGGTCACAATGTCTCTGCTCAGGAGCCCTATTATGATGGTGAAGTTGGAGGGCTGGGTACTGGAGCTGCAGTGTGTTGTGCCTCCTACGCTATATCAGTGTTCTGGCAGCAGTCACGCACAGCGAGTACTGAGACAAATGGAAACAGACAAAGCCTTCCGTGTGCCCCCTAAGTGCTGTGCTGGGAACACAACCTTGATTGGCAAGGAGACCTGGGGTTTTGGAGCAGGAAAGGCCGACCATGATTTGGGAGATTTATTCAGGGTCACAGACCGCCACTGCTGACCACAGACACTTTTAAAAAACATTTGGCTCTGAGAAATACAGTGACTTGGCTCAGTGGAAGTTCATTTCCGAGAAATGCTCAGTCAAAAACACAAATACGATTTGCTATCTCAAAGAGAACAATCCACTTTACTATTTTTATTTTGCTTACAAAACAATGACCCTGAGAAATTAACTTATCACTACGACTGTCCTTCGTGGCTCTTCATTCCACTAACTCATCTATCTTTCTAACCAAAAACTACCAGAAGCTGTAGCTAACTGCCTGACTCACCTCCATTTTCAGACAGTTTCCCACGGTAGATCTTGTCCTCCGCGACATCAGTCCAGTACAGGGTGCTCTCATTGAGGTGGAAGTCCAAGGCAATGGTGTTTCTCAGGCCTGGTACCAGCACAGTGAACTCCCCTTTGTGAAGATCAATCCTTCTGATCTCATGGCGGTTGGAGAAGATAATAAAGGGCTTGAAAGGATCTGAAGGCAAAGAAGTTGTACCCGGAAAAGTGTCAGTGTCTCAACAAATTAAATCTCAATTCAAAACCCAACAAAACCCCTTGTGGGTCTTGGATCAAGTCCGGCCTTAGTTGTCTCTGAGTGGTGTGTGGTTTGATGCTCACTTTCTGAGGGGAAAAAACTTTAAAAAAAAAAAAGAAAAAGGTATATACATTAGGGCTGCAACAAAAGATTATTTTTTATTGTCTGTTAATCTGTGGGAAATTTTCTTGATTAATCAATTAGTTGTTTGGTTCACATTATGTCGTAAAAACAGTTGATCGGTGTTTCACAATTATGTCCCCAATTGTCTTGTTTTGCCCAAAATATATTCAGTTTTGAAGAATATTTACTTTTTTTTCCTTAAAAAATTACTCGAAACCGATTATAAAAATAGTTGGCAATTAATTTAATAGCTGACAACTAATCATTTTATTGTTATAGCTCTAATTTACATACATTATTATTAGTATTGCAGAGCTTGTTCAGCACAAGGAAAATCCTTTTTTGCTCTCAGTCTAAAGCCAAAAAGAAATTCTGCAGTTTTTAGGAGTAAATCTTTAACATTCTTTACCAGTGCTTTTGCAGCTCTCCATGTCATTCTCCAGCTCCCAGCCCTCGTAGCAGGAGCACTTGACGCTGGATTTCTCCTGCTCGCACTTCTGGCTACACTTCAGGTGTTTGGGACAGAAGCTCTGGATCTGGCAGGTCTTGTTGTCGGCTCCCAGCTCCATGCCCAAGGGACAAGAGCACATAAAGCCCTCCCCGGGAATGATGCTGCAGTTATGGCTACAGCCACCGTTGTCCAATGAACACAAGTCTGCAGGCGAGAAACAGAGAATATATCTGAGACAGGAGAGTTGTATGTATTGTTTGTGGTGTTTTTTTAATATGGAAGGTACAGGACAAAAGAACCAGGTACTGAACACACTGTCGTGTTGTGGTTTGTGTATAAAGGTTTTTTTTTGTGTAAAGAACATTTTACCACAAAGTTTCTCATCAGAGCCGTCAGGACAATCGTCAGTGCCATCACACAGCTTCTCAGCAGGCAGACAGATGGAGTCATTGGTAGCACACATGTGATGAGACAACTTGCACACCAACGCCTCACAGTTGTCCTCATCCGAGTTGTCCTCACAGTCACTGTCGCCATCACACACCCAGGCCTTGCTGATGCAGCGAGCTGTCAGGACCAAAAAATATAAATTTTCAGCTTGTGTTGTTTCATTGAGATCGGTTTTAAAAAAGTCACACCAGCATTTATAAAAACAAAAGTTCAGACCAAATCATCTTAACAATGCTGATCTTTGAGGGAACAGAGAGAACAAGCGAGTTGAATGAGAAGCAACAGTAACAACTCTTTGTACCCAGTTTGCCACAAATTAAACTTGCCACAAAGAGCAGCCACTTCATGACAGATGTGCAAATAAATTTCCTGGTGCCACTTTCTGGTGTGACCAGGCAGTTACTCTTTCATTTATTTGTCTTCATTTTAGAGAATAAAACCCTATTTGTACTAACACAACACTACATCTTCAGCTGACACTGTCAAAAAGGTTCATCCCCCTTAACCTCTGCTACTTAAGCCAGCGGAGAGCATCCTCACCAGAGTCCCTGCAGCTAAACTTGACCGCTGGATCACACATGTGGGTCACACCCTCGCAGTTGCTCTCGTCACTCAGGTCCATACAGTCTGTGTCCCCATCACAGCGCCAGCGCATGGGAATGCACAGACCGTCCATCCGACACTGGAACTCATCCACATGGCAGCCGCCTGGAGGACGGGTAGCTGGAGAGGAAACAGCAAGAGAAAGTGTGATAGTTAGCCAAAAGAAAACCAAAAACAAACAATTAAGCCAATGTTAAAGAAGCAATGACATCTCCTCACGGCAAAGGTCGGCTCTTGGCACGGCTATAGCCAGGAATGGGCCAGGGACCATTCAGTACAGGACTACAATGCACAGGAGAGGAGGCGATAGCTTTGCTTTTTTATTTCAGCTAATGATTTCCAGACAGGCAGGCCAATAGAGCACACAAAATAACACACACACACACACACACACACACACACACACAGAGCACAGATTGCTCATTAGACCAACAGGTCATGCTGGGCCCCATTTTTGCATGCTGGGACTTGACACCAGTTGGCTGCGTTTCTGCATGGATCAAACAGTACGTACAACTTCAGAACACACACAGTGTACAGGAGCGCATGTTTCTAGGAAGACCCGACACTGTGCTTTGACACTGCCTCAGTCGTTGCTAAGAAGAGTGGTTAACCAGCAAAATCTCAATGTTCCAAATCAGACATGACACATCAAACATGGCCACCAGCTATTTTCAACTGTCAACATGTAAGTTCATATCACTGCAGCCAGTCAAAACATCTGTGCCATTTGCACTGCACCATAAGAGTTTAATTGTTATCTAACCACAAAACATAATCACATCCTGAACAGAGCAACAGAGAGGATTTGCTGTAAATGATAAGTGGAAGCCAGAGGGCATGTAGGGGCATGGAGCGCAGAGGAAACACAAAGGGGGGGTGGGGGGGTCGGGGGTGGACTCGGGTACAGCTGGCAAAAGTCCAAACAAAGCCGTAAAGAGCAGTGCTTTTTCACTTTGGTACACACAGTACTGTTCCTTACCCTGGTTAGTGCAGTTGGCATGAGTCTCGTCACTGTAGTCTCCACAGTCATTGTCGCTGTCACAGGTCCAGTATTCTGGGATACAGCGGCCACTATTACATTTAAACTGCACACTGGAGCAGGAATGGCTGCAGCCGGCTTCATCACTGTTATCCCCACAGTCATTGTCTGTGTATGAGCACACACAAGATTTTATTTTCAGTTATTGAGATTGTTTTAAAATACAACTTCATGGAAGGTTAAGGAAGTTTCAGAAAGTTATTACCATTGTCACAGCGCCAGTTGATGTTGATGCAGCGGCCATTGGCGCAGGTGAACTGGGTCAGAGGGAAGCAGGTTGGGTAGGCTGAAAAGGGAATATGAGAGAATATTTGTCGTCTACAACTAAAACATGCACTATTCGAGAAAAATCAACATTGTGAGGGTGCAGTTAAGACTCACCACAGGAGTCTGGCTCATCTGAGCGGTCTCCACAGTCGTCATCCAGGTCACATGTCCAGGAGATGGGGATGCAGCGCCCACTTGCGCAAGGGTACTGGTTTGGTGGGCATGTGCGAGCTGGCAGGGGAACGAGGTGTAAAACGAGATGTTATGTGCTGTGAAAAAGTCATCTTGCAATATCACTCAACATTCAAGCCGCAATAACTTTTTAAGACATCCTCAAAAGGTGGAAATCATTCTAACCTAATTGTACCCATATTCTCTTGCTACAAAAAATACCTAAAAATAGTTGCAACCCCAAAACACTACACTCACTTTATCGTAATTAAGTTAAGGACAATTTGTAATCTCCTTCAATTTATTTGAGACACTGAGACAGCTCTTATAAAAGCAACAAATGCTGTTAGCCAAGGACCATCACTGTGTTCCAGCCCATTATGGTAGATCAATAGATGCTCCTGGACTGTTTGCAAAATCATGCTGGCATCCACTGCACTAATCGTAACTGAATTAACTCAAAACTAACAGATCCCATTATGTCTGCTTTAGTTTGTAACTTGTCTCCTTGCCCAAAGTTTCATTTGTCCAGTGCTTCTTTATTTTCACTTTATTTTCCCTCTTAACCTCAACAAAAATGCTTCTTCTCGCCAACACCATTTCTGATTAAAAAACACCCATATTTCTCAATCCCTTCATCATTATGTGTTTGAAATACTCATCGTCTATCAACAAAAACACTTGTTGCAGATCATGCATAAAATCATACAGTATATTCATTTGCCCAACCTGCAACACAGGTAAAACAATAAATACTTGTATCTCACAAATCACAAGATTAATGAAAAACTGTAATGCTCGCTAAAATACAAAGAACTCCCGCTTTGTACTTACCAGAGCAGGTGGTGTTGGATTCATCTTCATCATTACCGCAGTCATTGTCGCCATCACACAGCCATCGCAGGGGGATACAGCGGTTGTTCTGGCATTTGAATCGGTCAGCTGGGCAGGTGTGCTGGTCTGGGGGGAAGAAAGCAAACACTTATTTTATTAAACTTGCTTAAAGATCAATTATTTGATGTTTTTTTACACTTTCTGTGGGTGACATACTATTGAGCTTGACCCTGTAACCCTCTAAGTATGTCACGTTAAAGGAAGTATTAAAAAAAGAAAAGAACATCCAAGACCAATGTGAGTCCGTGGTTGTCCCTATTGCCTGATGAGGAGAAAGCTAGCCAGTGAAATTACAGCCACATTACACTGCATGGAAAGAGATTGTCTTGGAAACTGTAGTGTGCGCTCTGTCGGTTTGTGTTAGCTAAGATTCGTGAAAATAAATTTTGTTTATCTATGTGTTGCTGTGTAACCATGGCGACGACATGGTGCACTTACGGCAGAGCTCAGGAGCCTCATCACTATTGTCCAGACAATCATTGTCCCCGTCACACTTCCAGCGCTCTTGGATGCAGCGGTTGTTCTTGCAGGCAAACTCCCCAGGCTGGCATTGGGGCGGGGGCACGTAGGAGGGGTTGGCTAGAGATGAGATCAGGGATAGGAGCAGAAACAGATGGGCCATTGAGACAAGAGCCGAGGACCAAAAACAAAACAAAGCTTTCTGGTGCCTCGGTCAGCTTTCCTCTCTCTTAAAGTTGCAAAAATATTGTCTGAGGTTTTTTAAAACTTCTCTCCAGATTTGGAAAAGACAGCGTACAGTAGAGCTCACTAATGGAAAGTACAGCCTAGAATTCTTTAACAGCCTAAACTCCTGCTGAGTAATGAATTTTCCATAATCTTCCACAGGAATCTTTGATGAAATCTGCCTACTGGTAAAGCTGCTAAGTACCTTTGCAGGTGACATTATCGACATCCAGGATTTGATCGTCAGCACAGCCACAGGACCTGCCGTTAGGGATAGCAAGGCACAGACTGCTACAGCCTCCATTGTTAACTCGACACACATTGGTGCCTACACAAAGAGACAAAACCAAGAAGAAAAGTACAATATTAGCATCATATTTTACCTCATATTTAAGTCATGACGTGAGAACGAATGAACAGAATGGGGGATATACCTTGCTGCTGGTGTGCATCATACACTCTGATCTCAAAGATGGGTGGCCTCTCGTTTCGGAGTAGGGTGACCGTCTTTGTGGCCTGGTCCAGTTTGTAGATGCTGCCGCCACGGTACTCATTCCAAAAAAGAAATTGTTTGTAATGACATAAGCCGAAGGCGTGGTTAAGCTCCTGCCCCTCATACACCACCTGTTCAATCAGGAAAGAGATAGGAGTTAGATCTCCAAATATTACCGTGTTTCAATATAGTAGTTTTCTTGCTGTTAGGACCACAATGTTGGAATTTATAATTTTTTTTAAATAATGTGGAGTAGTACCTCTATTATCATCAACAAATACACAACATTTTAAATATATTCCTAAACATTACCAACCTTTCGCTGAGTGGTGTTGAGGTAAACCAACTCAATACGGTCGTAGTAAGCATCCACCCAGTACAGGATCCCCTGGGGAATGTCCAGACTCAAGCCATTAGGCCACAGCACAGTCTTGCTGGTCAGGAACACCTGGTGATGGGAACCATCCATCCAAGCTTTCTTGATCTTCCCTCTGTTGCTCTCTGTGGGGTCCTCCTCCCAGTCAGTCCAGTACATCCATCTGGGAGACGAGAAGAGGTATCGGCGCGTTGAAAAGCCATGTGGAATATGACATTTCAGTGTGGGCTTGCACCGTCAAAATGTAGCTCTTACACACGTTAACGGAACATCCCACAAAAAAAATAAAAGGAGGGAGTATCTAAAAAGAAAACTGAAAACTTACCAGCCCCACCCCCACCTCACACACACACACACACCCCAATGTATCCAATGAGTTTAACAAACATCTACAGTGCAGGCAGCCCACATAGCTGCAAGTAACAAACCCCCTGCTGCTGCACCAAGACATTATAACTGGAGTAAAAACTTCAACATAGCATTTATGAGAAAAGAATACCCAATAAAATAACAATCCCCTCCCCTCCAGTGTCTCACCCATGCAGGGGGTCCACCACAATTGCACGAGGGTGGCTCATCTTGCCCTCAATGAGAGTCTTGCGGGTCTGAGAAGCCTTCTCCAGCCTGGCAACACTGATAGTCTTCTTAGGCCCGTCATCTGTCCAGTAGAGATTACCTCCCATCCAGTCTACTGCTATCCCCTCTACTGTGTGAATACCTGAGATAAGCAAAGGGAAGCCAGTGTGAAAAAGAAACTATTAGCTGGCCAATTCAGGATGAGTATCAATAGAATAAAGTGATGATATGATATGAAATAACCTGACTGAATGCTTTTCTTCCCTAAGTTCTTTATAGGATTTGGTTAGAAAGTAAAAGAAGTTCCCAGAACCTTGTGCAAAGCCATCATTTCATCCTTACCTTCCTTCAGTATGGTGTCTCTCTCTGTGCCATCTATCTTCTGGCGGCCAATAATGTAGCTGGTGGCATCAGCAAAGTAGATGAATTCACTAGCGGCGTGGAAATCCAGAGCTCGGGGGTTCATTAGGTTCTCAATGGGAATCATGTACTCATCAGGCACCTTCGCATTCATGTCCATGCCCCTGATGATTCCAGGACGACCCTTACCGTACACTAAGAACAACTCGTGGTCTGGTTCTGCAGGGGGAAAAAAAACACCATTTCTTCTGTCAGCGATTTTGAAACCATGACTTCATTCCCATCATCAATTATCACTGCTGAAACTAATGGGAAGGCGTTCATTTTTGTCAAATGAAATCTTTCCCTCGGTCTTGATACTCACTCTTGCAGGACTTGCCGTCGCTGCCAAGGCTAAACCCAGAGCGACAGCGGCACGTACGGGTCTTGTGGCTGTTGCTCAGCAGACAGATATCAGAGCAACCTCCAGCCTTCCCAAACTGATCCAAGGCACATGCATGGCTGCGCACTAAGCCAGGAGAGAGGAGCACAGAAACAACAGTCATGCAATGGTGACATTAATCAGTGGACATATATCAGATGAGTTAGCAGTCAAGCTAAGAGCTAAGTTGTGCCTGGATTACCTTGAGGTTGGCGCCTCTGGTGGTACACGTGCAGCGCGGCTCCCCGGTCTACCCGCGTCACCACCTGGAAGTCGGAGCTGTTGAAGCGGTTCACTCTGATCACACTTGTCTTGGGGTTGAGGTTGCCTTCGTCTGAATTGGTGGCATACAGGTAGTTCTCAAATACAGTCAGTCCATACAGGTGCTCAATCTGAAATGCATTGAGACAATAAAACAGCAAAATTTAAAAGTTATCTTGAGTTTGCGACCAAAAAACGCTGACATTCCTTAGCAAAACATGGTGCATTACGAACGGCTTGTGTGATATCATTTGTGTACACACTTTAATCTTGGAACACTTGTACTTTCTGCGTAATGAAACTTTGCTAACAAACAATTTATCAGCATAAAACAGATTTTGACAGGTTCTAAAAACGTGAAGAAAGAGACAGATAAACATAGACACAGAGACAGACAGAGAGATAAAGAGAGAGTGTTTGTGGAAACTTGGCACAGGGCAGCACAATGGCTCCACTTCCCATCTGCTGTTAAACAGAGAGAGGTTTTACTTTTATAAGGGTCTATTCTGTACAGCTCTTCTCTACTGTCAGAAAGATGTATGGCTTGGGATCATATTACCTCCCCCCACCTCACGCACATCACAGTCCTTCCACCACTGCAGTCCTGATTTCATTAAGATCATTACTCCACTATAAGTTTGAGCCAAGCTTCGCTCGGGCCAGACTAATATGTTTAGAGAGGCACTAGCCAGGAAAATCACACACTCTTTAAGTAATATCAATCAAGGCAATAAAAAAGACGTATCCTCAGGAGATACACAAGAGACAACTGGAAAACAGTACTGCCTCTAAAGATGATGAGATTACATCTATGATGATACAGATTTAGAAAACAGATGTTTTGTGTTATCAAAGACTGAAAGGTCAGCAGGGACCCTTGGTGATTGCTGTTCAACCTTTTAGAAGAAAGTTGATCAATCAGTAGTCTATATTCTTGAGCTTATCTCTATGTACGTTTGGGTGTAGTTGGTATTTTTTTTTGTTACAACACCCATCCAACCATCCTTTAAACCTCACCAGCAGGCCCTGGATGATGGTGTGTCGGTTCTTGCCCTCATAGTCGACCACTTCGATGTAGTCTAGGTAGGCGTCAGCCCAGTACACCAACCGGTTGACCAGGTCCAGTGTGATACCGTGGGGGAAGACGATCTTGCTGTCCACCAGCTTAGTGCGGTTCTGACCATCCATGTCGCAGCGCTCCACCCTCGGGGTAGACCCATAGTCTGTAAAGAACACTTTGCTGTAGCAGAGGAAGAGGAACAAAAAGGAAGAAGGGTTTCAGTAAAGGTAAAGTGACAGAAAAGACGAGAGGAAATTATATGCCTTAGGAAATTGGCTTGACATTGCACCACTGGCCATGACAGAGATATATGTATTAGTCATTATGATGGATTACAAAGACAGAGAAGTGATACTTTGGAAAAAGGAACTACATCAGATACCCGCCTGTCAGTATTAGGAACTAGAAACAGTCAATATGAAGGCACAAATGCTTGGTCAGCACGACGTCTCATCATATGACAGCATTTTCCTCTCAAGTGTTACTAAAAACGCTACTGAGGGTAATTTCAGGTCAGAAAGACTGGAGGGAAGTACAGACCCCATGGCTGGGTCCAAGGCGATCCCTTTAGGGTTGTACAGCTCTTGGTCCAGCAGGGTCACGCATGTCTGGCCGTTCTTGTTGCAGACAAACACCCGGTCGTCCACATCATCCACAAAGTAGAAGTTTCCAGTTAGCCAGTCAATAGCCATCTGCTCCACATCTGAAGGACGTAGCGGAGAGAAGAGAGGAGAGCGGAGCAGAAACATTCAAATAAAAAAAACAGAGCCTCATGGGAGTACAGTCATAACTCTTGGTCATATACAAGCCTCATTTCAAAACCTCTCATTTTATGGTGCCATGACCCTCTCCTCAAGAGTGCCACGCTCTTGAAAAACAAAAAATAGTGCTGAATGAATTAGCTTCTGTCATCTTCCTGCACTACTGGGTCTAACAGGTTGTCCATTACCAGCACTCCACTTGTCTTTGATTAAGGCAAGCAGGGTGTGGGGGATGGAAAGAAACACAAAAAGTGACAGATGACAGTGAGAGGTGAAGGCCCGAACTACTCCCATAAGTGTACAAATGGGTTGAGATATGATGCCTGTGAAGGGCATAACATATGATTTACATGATTCTTATAAGCATCAAACCATTCAATGTCCCCTGGTGCCATGTATGGAAGGATCTGCATGTGGTTCTCCACTCATTCATTCAGTTATCTTTTGTTAATTTAGTCACCAATCTCTACATGTTAGGCAGGAATTTTAAAACAAAAACAAAAAAACAAGCAAATGGCAGCACAGAAACATGACACATGAATCTGGAATTTGTAGGATCAATCTGAAGATCACTCCAATTGACTCAAAATACTGTTGCGACACGTCTCACAAAAAGAACTCTTTATTAAACTTTGTTACCCCGCTGCTATGACACTTTGTAACCCTGCTGTTAAGCCTAGAAAGAGGAAGCTTTGCAGATGGAGACATATTTCAGATATACCCCCAACACTGAGGGTTTGACATGCTAAATTAGTACTGGAAACATGTCTCACTCTGAGAACTCTGTCCTGTGTGAGACTGGGTGCAGAAATCCCAGACCACAGGGAGACCCAGCTGGGGGTGGAAGGGTGTTGGGGCTTGAAGATACATACAGCCTTGTGTTTTAACAGCTGCAATCACACTTCTTCTCAAAGCAAAACACTGTATACACACATGCACATCACACAGGCTCACTACTCACACATAGTATCATAGTGACCACACGTGTCCCTCCTGTTGATACAAGGGACAACTTTGATGTTGTGGTACACAAGTGGGGTATAACACCATCCCAAGCCTTTGACCATTCATTAAAAACAAAAGTCTGCACTGGAGCCCACAACAACAGAGCATACACACATCTGGGCCCAATGTAGAACCCCCCCCATCTATCAAACATACACAGAGCTTCAAAAGGCCTGCCCCACATGGGACAGTATGCTTGGTGCTACAATATAAGCAGAGTTGAGAAGACACTGGGAAAGCATGGAGAATGTGGTTGTGGCAGTGGTCTGGAAAGAAAGAGACTGATACCGATGGGGAAATTTATAGAACTTTGAAAGTTCTGGTGCACCTCCAAGCTGGATATGATTTATTTACAGACTGCAAAGCTAGCGGCCATATCACATCTAAAAAAGGAGGTAACTGTAAATACACGAGCTAATAAAAAAGTCATAGTCAAGAGAACAGGGGGAGGGACTGAAAACCAGTCCAACATGTTCCAAAAACATCAGAACCAAGATTCTGACAAAGGGGACGGTTTATCATAGAGTTAAGAGGAATAGTGATACTCCCTTTGGTATCAGTTCTAAAATGATTCTCCCCAAAAGAAATCCAGCTGGAAGACTGGCTATACAAGGCACTGATTAGACTATACAGAGTAGAGAGCCAGTTGTGCAACACAGTGACTATTGCGTTGTGTAACAGCCTGCAACTAGTAGACCCCTTTATTCAGAAAGCCAGCCAGTCTGTTGACGTCCTCACTCACTGAGCTTCTGGTAAGTGGAAAGTTTGCTGAGAAACCGAATGAACCCACCCCATTCTACTCACCCAACCACCCTGCCCTCACAGCCCCTTTTCACTTCCTGTCCTTAACACCTACCAGCTCACACTACTCTGAGGAAACGTTTTACAAACTGAGGGGGTCTTTCTGGCAACAACAAACATGCTTTCTGCCCAAACAGCCTAGGTATTTACATGCAGGGCCACAGCCTATTTAGCTCTTCAAACTAGTCACACAATGGCGCCTCGCCTCAGGAATAGTGCCACAAAATGTGTACTTGACTGTTATTTCCTCTATTTGCATGTCAGTGCAAGCATTCCCATATTTACATGTTAGTGCAAAGGAGAAAAGAACCATCATCATACTGCTTCCATAATCCTCCCTGCGCCAAGAAGATCCTATTAATCTGTGCAAAACCCTCTTTGACCTCTCGAGAGCACAGTTTTAGAGTTGAGCAATAGTGATTTTCCATAAGGGTCTGACATACAACCTCTATTTAAGAGGCTATAATTCCAAACAGTTATGCTGCTAGCAAATCCCCATCTGCTGCAAGAGAAATAGAGATGTGATTGGCTGGACAGCTTGTCCTGGTGACATGGGTATCATCTCATGATTCCACCCGTGAAAAAACAAAAAAAAAACAAAAAGAGAGAATATGAAATGATTGCCAAAAACTAGTTGCTCTTTGGAAACAGCGAGTGAATAATGTAGTACATTGGAAGCCTTTGTTTAAATTAGATGCACATTAACATCTAGTAAAAAAACCAAAACAACAAAAATGGTTCTGATTTCCCCAGAAACTATATTTGTTATCGTCTTGGCACATTATTCTGGTGGGAAGGGTGGTCCTCAAGAACAACAGATAGGAAGAGTGAAGAAAGATGGCTGAACGATGGACAGAGGGACATAGGGAAAAGGGCTGGTCCCTGCGGTGGAGTTCCACTCAGAGGGTGGAGAGGATGGCACTGGAAGAGTCTGCTCCCCTTTTATCTTCCCAGTCAGAGAATCACACATGCAGACAGAGCAGGCCACATCTGGAACCCTCGTCTACTTATCTGACCTGCTCTCTAAGGCTCCCAGAAGCTATAAATCACCCTGTTTGTGTGAACCCTGCTCCAAACCCTCTGCCTCCACAGTTTTATCCATATCCATCTAAGGCCAATCCCCAGGTCTGACCACCATACTTTTAGGAGTGCACCTGAGCCCTGCTTGTTAAAACAATGAATAGAGCTAATGAAGAGCCCGTGTTGGCCCCAATTATATGATGCGAATTTGTTTTGATAGAGTTCACCTTCAAGCAAAGGAAAGGCAAACGGGTTTATCAAGAAAGACATAACATTTTAAAACCAAACATCCACAAAGGATGCCATCCGATTATGCAGAAATTGGCCTCTTGACCGAGCTGAGATCCACAAAATTAACAGAGGGTTTTTTTCTCTTATCGCAGCTGGAAAAGGCCAGACTGATGCAATATGAACATGTAGAGTCAGCCAAAGTGCAAAGACAGCCACCTGCCTGTTTGTCTGTTTGCTCCCTGAGTGACTAAGGACAGATGACCCCCACCAAAAGACATGACTGGACCCACACTGTCAGGGTTTTCTACAGTTCTTTACAGTGGAAGTGGGCCACCTTACCTGAAATTAAGACTGCTTCCACTAACATCTTGAAAAAATTCTTAAGTAAAAAACAAACAAACATTAACCTCCAGGGAAAAGGAAATGGTGCCATTTCACACAGCAAATGTCATATTTAATGAGTGTAGCTAGTGTTTAGAATCATAAGACGAGATGCAACAAGATCTGGGTGGCTTACTGCTGCTGAACCCATTTCCTGCAGGGAACCCTTATTGCACATCACAGCACAGAGTCAGAGACAGATAATTACGTCTCAGACACAGCTCACTTTGCCCTGCTTATTGTGTGAGCACTGCAGAGCCATTTCCTAAATTTCATAGAACGTCAACCACCTTGTCTTATTCCAACTGCACTTTCTGAAATCAACATTAGATACAATTTAAATGCTAGTTTTACTGAAGTTTGCTTTTGACGCTGCAATAACCTGAGAAAGAATAATAAAGATACAATAAGCAACAACTTGACTTGGATGTACATGACGGTACAAAGTGAAATTTCATAGGTGTACACAAGTGGTGCAGCAAATGGATAGAAATGTGTACACCGGGCAACCAGAAATGAGTGAAAAATCTCACTTCGCAATTCATAAAACGTAATATGTCACTAGGTAATGGTTGCATGAGTCAAAGTTATGTGGGTCAACATCTGTCTGTGTGTCTGAGCTTCAGCTAGCAGTGTGATAAAGTGACTTGACTGGACAGGACATGAGACAGCCGGAGGAATGTAGGGGCTGTTCAGGCTGACATAACCCAATGGAGGAATGTAAATACCATCTGCATGACCACTCGCATATACACACGCACACACACCTCCAAGGTACAGCAAATCACCACCTTCTCTCTCTCCCTCTCATTTTACCACTCCCTTGTCTCCTTTGCTTCAATCTTTCTCTTTAGAGGTCGCTCTCTCTTCCACCCCTCGCCCCCATTTGCCCCTCAGACCACTTAACAGAGCAGTGGATCAGAAAGTCACAGTGGCAGGCCAACACAATGAGGGCGAAGTGGGATATGGGCCACTCATGAGAGTGCAGTGAATCAACTGGAAAACCCCCATTTTAAGCAGCTGGGGTTCACTGAGCATCGGCTCTGCCCCGGTTGTCAGTAGTGACAGCCGTAACACAAGCTTCATTTGAAGTGGATATGAGCCGAGGCACCTTCTAATCACGCAGCAGGTTTCTCGTCAAACATTTCAGGGTCTACACACCCGGCTTCTCCACTTGTTTTCTTCACATCTGCCGTTCCACGCCTTGGGCCAATTCTCAAGGGAACGCTTCCCATGCGCACAAACCCACACCCTCCCTTTCATGTTTTGTCTACATTTCTGCCCCCATTCTTAGTGTAACGGCACTGTCAGGCAGGTGAATATAAACAAACCTTGTCAAGCTCATAATCAGAGATCAATCAAGTCAGCATTATATGAGTAAGTCTCTGAAAAGGGGCAGTGTTCATGTGCTGTTTGTGTGTGTGTGTGTGTGTGTGTGTGTGTGTGTGTGTTGCCCAAGAGCTCTCTGTGAGTTAAGACAATGTCTGTGGTTATGAGGACATTACCTCCACAGGCCAGATATTGTCACTGTTTATGAGTTGTGGTCTATACTGTATCTTCTCCTACACACAGAAAATTGCGCTGTCTATCTACAACACCTTCTAGAACAAAATGTAGAGTAGTTGGGAAGACTTATGATGGCAGAGAGGACTTTTGTGAGAAAACCTAATGCTAAATGTCATTATATAAAAAAAATCAATGATCCGAGGTGGAATACAACCTATACATTCAAATGCATCAAACAGGAGCAGCGGAAAAATACATTTCCAGACTTCTGAATAGCCATGCAAAGTCAGTACATAAATCAAGCTACACAGTAGGTTACTGTTTGCCTGTCAAGAAATATGCAAACTACTGCCTGAAGGCATGCTGGCAGCCTTATATGTATCATATCACTTTAAGTAAGCTACACACACACAATCATCTATGGGATGATTTAGTGGTGTGTCAGGGTGCCCCTGTTCTTCAAAGACAAACCTTTTGAAAAATAAAGCAGGACTCAGCATTTCTACTTGGCACTTTTATGCTGGTATGAGCATCTTTCGGAGGTGAAGCTATATTGCTTTATGTTTTACATTTGTCTGAGCTAGCAAACGCAAGGTTGACCATTCGATTCCTGAGGCAAAGTATGGAAATTTCACACAGGGTGAGCTGACAACTCAAACTGATTACATGAGTGCTGCTTGCATGCTCTTACGCAGGGCTTAAATTTTTTTTTAAAACAGGCAGTCTACAGCTAAACTGTAGCTGTATCTGACCACATTTTTTGTAGGAATACTTTGTCATTAGAAAATAATATTCATTACTATAGTATTCTATTACTATAGAAACAAAAGCTCATTCATTTCTACAGTCAGATAAGATTTCTCTTATTTTTGTCAATGAAACTACTACTCACGGTGCAGGCTGAGGGAGATGTTGATGGTACGGATGTTAGTGACAGTCTTGAGGTCGGGGATGCTGGCGCACTTCAGCTGAGTGGCAGAAGGGGTGTCACCCACATCTATCCAGCAGACCGTCTCCTCAGCATAGATGAAGTCCATTGCCATGGTCTGCTTGGTGCCGATGGAGGGCAGTCGGGATGTGGAGCCGCTCAGGGAGGTGCAGCGGATGTCATGGAGGTTAGCAATCAACAGCATAGGCAGACGATCCACAGGCTCTGGGGAGGGTGATCAAGGCAATGGCGAGGAGAGCAGGGGAAAAGCATGTGGAGGAGTCAAAGGACATGCATTCATTGTAATACATGTCTCTCTAGTAAACAAGCTTGTGACAGGCAGATGTGACTACCTGGTACAATATAGCAGGAAGCCTTTTCTAAAAGATAACACTGATGAACTGCATCCTTGCTCTCTGATGCACTTTCGTGGGTGTGTGTGTGTGTTCTTACCATTTTTTGCTTTGCAGGAGCGGTTGTCTGGTTGCAGCAGGTAGCCCTCCACACAGCTGCAGGTGTAGGAGCCGTCAGTGTTTGTGCACGTCTGACTGCATGTCCCATACACATTGCACTCATTAAAATCTACAGGAGAATAACACAATGCATGAACAAACACAGTCCGTGATGAAATATATAGAGATTATACAGTACTTATTTGCAATTTAATGCATTAGGTGCACTTAGATACTACTTTTTCATCGCTAGGTAACAAAATGCAAATGTTATTACCACCCTGGAACATGCTTACCTTCTACCTCGAGGCAAGTGGTTTGATAAAAAAACAAAAACAAATCTAATCTTCTTTACATGCTGACCCACACAAATTCCAGTCAGCAGCCAGAAAGTCAGAGTAATCTGATGATTTTTTTTTTTTTTTTTTTAAATATTACTTTGGCTGAGCAAGTGTAAATCTTCCAAATCACCCACTCACCTTTACAAGTCTTTCCATCTGCAGCGACCTCGTAGCCGTTGCTACAGTAGCACAGAGGCCCATCATGAGTCACAGCACAGTGAAACTGGCACCCATGGGAGGCACAGGCTGGTGCTTGATCTGAAAAATTGAAAAACAGAGAGACGCAGAGAACATTAAATACTGTGAAGGGAGGGGGCATAATATATCTGAAGTTCTTCAGAGTCCTCAATTTTGGAGGGCGAATAAATTCTGGATAACAATGGAGGCAGAATGAAGCCCATTTAAGTAACTGCCTCCTTGATCAGGTTTGTGTGCAGATCAGCTTTCCAATTGTTATCCTAATCCCAGCATAATCTTCCCAGAACCATCCTGCCATGTCCTGTCATATCACAGCTCTACTGGGAGATCAGGTAAGATTGTGTGTGGATGTGCATGTGTGAGAGCGAGTGGGGGTCGCACACGTGCATGCATGTGTATTCATCCGTGCATGTGACAGACGAGGTAATTTAAATGTGCGCGCACTGGAGGGCCTCTTTTTTCCCGCCCCCAGAGGGAACTCAAGGACACATCCTTTTGGCAGGAAATGAAAGAGGGGCATCCACACACCCCCTCATCTATAGGGTGAGGGTATGCATGCAGATGTGTGTCTAGGCCAAGAGATAAATGGGCTAGGGTGTCTTTCATAGACTGAAATGATGATGTGTCAGATAGTGGCACACATCTTATATTACAAAACAAATGATATTTCAGCTTCTATTAGCTTTAAGCCTTCAATAAAACATGTTGTGACACTCTTGAACTCTGATAAAATATATAACTGGGTCCTGCCCCTAGTTCAATAAACAAATGTATGAAGCCACAGAGATCAACTCAAGGAGGAAATTGCAGTATGCAAGGGGAGAGGGATAGATATTATCCTGATCATGACCAGCTCTTATTATTCAACAATGTTCTCTTTGTCTCTTTACGTCTCTGTAACTATTTCTATGTCAAACATTCACACAACTGGAACTTCGTCTCTCCACTTCTGTAAGCTTTTATCTTTGAATGAAGTACTTATGCTGACATGAAATATGATAAGCGTGTATTCACATGCTTCAGTCTTACAACGTAAGAATCCCTAGCTACCCTTTGAAGCTCCGGGACAGTGGACACAGCAACATTCTGCATCAGAGAGGGGGGTCAAGGCCTTCACATAACCTACAAACACTCACACAGCCCATGCTGATTCTAAAGTAAACTTTATTCGAAACCTGTTGAGAAACATTCCCATTTAATCATTTACTAAGTGTAAACCGCCAATATAACAAAACTGTAAATAAGTACAAAAGTGAAATTTACCTTGGTGCCCAACAAAAAACGGTGAATGGTCATGGACACACTATGCTTACAGTAGCTAGTTATATTATGATTGTAAAGAGCGGAGATTGAACCAGTAAAGTGCCTTTATTATATAAAGCCTGTTGCACTCTGGGCCACAATAACCCTTTTGTTGTGGCCCTGCTGAAAGGAAGAGTCCCCCAGCCAACACTGTGGCCCATGTCGAATCCATTCATCGAGCCTCACACTGTGAAAGACCACAGGCAACTACAGTGCTAAAACACTCACAAAATGCACAGGTGTCCAGGGTCACTTTGTTCCTTTTGTAGCCGAGTGTCTAGATGTGAGTCGGCAATATAGACAAATGTTCTAATTATCACATTGCCTGAATATCAACCTGTGATGATACAAAGTATTCAAAATACACATTAAACTCACTTTTTTAATGATGCAAACTCAGCTTTTCCAGCATCTATGGAACTATTTAATTGAACGTTCACAAAATGTTTTCCACTGAACAGTCCTCTATAATAAAAAACAAATGACAGAAAATGTATTTCATCGCCAACTACCTTAAATTTAGCTGCTCATAAGTCTTGCAAAAACAAATACATTCATCTCCTACATTCAGCATCATTCATCAGATGATCTTTAGTGACCACTTGTGAAATCTGAATGCAATATCAAGGCTACATGAGAAAATATTAATCAGCTACTTTAATGACAAAGGCCCAGAGAGTTCAATTATCACTAATCCTTACAGCTTGTAGGTTCAATGATTTCTTTTTAAGTATTGGTACGTCCCTTGCCAAAAATATAGATGATACAAAAGTTAATCTATTAGATTATATAAAGGGTTCTTTTCCATTTGAGGGGGGTGATCTGTTTGACTTTAAAGAGGTAAATTTTTATTATTTATTACAATAATATTAGAATTTAAAACATCAGCTCCAGGTAATGAATTTGTACCTCCCTATTCAAAAAAGTAATTTTATTTAGCCTTTAACAATTATTTTTGCATTTATCATGGAAACTGACAGCTATTCAAAACAGGTGATCCAGGTACAAACCATTGTCCAATTTCCATAATGTGTATGAAATAATCCTGGAACACGTGAACACATACAATATTCTCTATAATCATCAATATGGATTCAGTAAAATTCATTCAACTTATATGGCACTTTTAGAACTTGTCGATTATATAGCCTACAGTGTTAGATAAAACTGAGTATGCAAAAGGTATATTATAAACCTTTTGGAAGCATTTGACACTGTTGATCATGCTATTTTCCTTTCAAAAATGTGTAAATATGGCTTTCATGGGAATGTTTAGAAGTGGCTTAGTAACTATGTTCTTAGAAGAAAACAATATGTTTTTATTAATGGTACTGTGTCAAAAAGAAATATACTGTAATATGATGTACCACAGGGATCCATATAAGGACCTTTATTATTTCTTATTTATAAATGATCTTGCCACAGTATCTAACACCACATGCCCATTGTATTAGAGAACTAAATCATGATGTCCTCATTAACTTACTTAACTTCTTAATATGGTTTAAAACAAATAAGTTGTTATTAAATGTCAAAAAGTCTAGAAAGTCAAGTTATTTCATTCAGGAAATAAGAAATATGACACTGAGCAAATTACACTTCATATTCGTAGAGAAGAAATTTCATTAAAAAATCCTAACTCTGATTGATGATAGACGTTTTTGGAGAGAACAGGATGGTATTGCCTGCAACAAGGACACTAAAAATAAGGGATAATGAATAAGGGATTTTGTACACAATACAGTCCCTGACAAAAGTCTTGTCGCTTATCTATTTTGTAGAAACACCTGCTATTAACCTGAGTTTTAATTAATCAATTGGTGTTAGAAATAGCTCATATGAAAAGCTAAAACCCTCCCAAATGATGTAATGATATGCACTGAAATAAATTAGTTTCACTGAAAAAAGATTTATCATTTAAACAAGACAGAAAGGTCAAATTTTGGCAAGACAAAAGTTTTGTCGCCTATACAGAAATTGAACAAATTACTGCAAATACAAAAATATGTCAGCAAATTAAGTAGTGGTGCTGTGAGATCCAAATTTAATATCTTGTATGACTTCCATGAGCTTGAAGGACTGCGTCCATGCGGTTTGGCAAGGATGCATACAATTTATTGATGAAGTCATCAGGAATAGCAAAGAAAGCAGTCTTGCATGCCTCCCAGAGTTCATCAATATTCTTTGGTTTCGTCTTCCATGCTTCCTCTTTCATCCTACCCCACATATGCTCAATGATGTTCATGTCTGGTGACTGGGCTGGCCAATCCTGGAGCATCTTGATCTTCTTCGCCTTGAGGAACTTTGATGTGGAGATGGAAGTATGCGATGGAGCACCATCCTGCTGCAGAATTTGGCCTCTTTTATGGTTGGGAATATAAGAGGTAGCTAAGATTTCTTGGTATTTTAGACTATTGATGTTGCCTTCCACCCTGCAGATCTCTCGCACACCCCCATACTGGATG
>NC_060157.1:17865755-17870351 GCF_021292245.1 Micropterus dolomieu | reverse complement strand
CAAACTGTTCTGGTTGACACAGGGACTTCAGGTGACCAGGTCTCGTGGAGCTCTGCTGCAGTGGAAAATGGGCTGGCCTTGGATTTTCGAGCCAACAAGCGGTCCTCTCGAGCAGTTGTCTTGCGGGGGCTGCCTGACCTGGGCTTGTCAAAAATGTCTCCAGTGTCTTCAGATGTTTTTTTTATCCTCTGTACTTGACGCTGAGACACATTGAAGGTGTCTGCCACATCAACAGTGGGTCTGGTCTTCAGCCTCTTGATAATCAAAACTTTAGTCTCAGGGTGAATCTTAGGCATGTTTGCAGAGGTCTAGTTGCTGTTGATGTGAAGGTCTAGTGTACTGGGGTTGTTTTTATACACACCTGAGACCTAATTGATCCATTATTAGTCACAGGTGAAGCTCATTTGACAAGGCGACAACACTTGTGTCTTTGCAAAAATTGACTCAATGGGCTTTACCAAGCTGTGAATATTAGAATACTTTTTGACAGTTTCGTTTTGCACTGAAACATTATTACAAAAGCGGTTGGGATTAAAATGAGCCATTTCTTGTAAAAAAATCTTGATTAGAAATATATTTCAGCGGCACTTCAGGTCAATTTGTACACAAGTGACAAGACTTTTGTCAGGGACTGTACATGTTTCTTAACATTATATTATAGATAAATGCATCTATATTTAACATACTGTAATAGACCCAAAAACAAAACTGTCTTCAGAAACAGATGTTTCAAATCAACCTCCTCTGGTGGTTCAAAAGGGGGCCCAGAGAACCCATCCAAGAATCACATTACTCACTTCCCACACAACAGGTTCAGGCTTGGTGGCCATATCCTCACACAGCTCCGCTTGGTATGCAGTGAGCCTGGAGGAAACATTCAGCGGCCTGACAGTTAAAGCCGCAGCTTTGTAGGCCCTCTCAGTCAGTGGAAATGGCCTGCTTTTGACAGCAGCGTGGGGTTCCTGGAAGATGCCACCACCAGCCATGGGTGGAGGTGGGCTGCAAGTTTTTCCATGCCCTCAAAATCCAGGGAAGAAGCCCCTATATGAATGAGATACTTCCTCCGGCAGCTCGGGGAAAACTGGCCTAGCTGTTTTGTCATCCTCTTGGCCTGGGGCAATTTCTTCCCTTCATAACGTGATCTGGTAGTCTTCGTCACTACTGCAGGGCAGGGAATATTCAGTCTAGATACAGCACGTTTGCACACTTCTTGCATATCCATAATGGGAGAAAGGGAGGCTGGCACGCTCCCTTCCTCTCCACTCGAGGCAGACACAGCGTCAGTCTTTGCAGCCTGAGTGGACAGGATGAACAAGCATCCTCCAAGCGGAGCTGCAGTGTCCAGGTCCAGCTGTGAGCCCCAGCTAGCTCTAGAGCACGGTCTGGCATCCCGCATGAGTCCCTCTTGGCTGGCTGGCAAGTTGCTGATAGACAGGTAAGGGTCCCATCCCGAGGAGTTAGCATTGCGTGCTAAGCGTCATCAAAGGCTAATTTAAGGTGAATCAGGCAGGGGCTTTGACGGCCAGATGGCGTGTTCCAGCACAAGGTATTAGGCCTAGCTAGTGTGCTAACCCTTTAGAAAAACATTACAATGAAACGGTAGGTAACGCTCCATTCTATGGTGAGACTGAATGGTCAAAGAATATCGAGCTAGCTAGCAACCGGTGATGGAGATGTAGGCTAGGATAGCTCCAATCTGTGGACAGTTAAGATAGCTAGCCTATACGACAGATTGAGATATGCTCCGAAGTGAGAAGAGGTGTTTGAATGGTGCGATCACCAGCCAATCAGGGTCGGCATAATTACATAAATGCTCCTGAGAAGAACAGAAAACAGGAGAACAGAAGAACAGAGAGGAAAGAACAAAAAGGGGGGAGAAGAGTAAGGCAGGGCAAACAGAGGTGGAACCGAGTGCATAAAGGGTTTAAGGATATGGAGTGGTTAGAAAGTTCCAGCTCCAAGCAAACAAGTAACAGCAGCATGTCAGACGTTTGACCAGGGGTTAATGAACGAAGCAAACAAATCACACAGTGACACACTGGAGGCCTGTAACTGCATGCATGGCAACCCTCAATTTCACTCACCTATAGCTTTTTAAAGGCAAGCAGGGAGTGAGAGTACAAGGCTGTTTGCCAAAAGGCCCAATAGAGTTTCGTCAGAATCCAAAGACATCTCACATTTCTATACTTGAACTGACGTCAATGAATCACGGTAGCACACTATAGGACCTCTGACAGAAATATGAGGCATGTATGATAATGACAGCACAAGTTCCAGATGCAGCGTACTGAGGTTGCAACAACCCTGCTAATTAGCATCTTCAGAAAATTGAGCTGGTACTAGTCCGTCCTTATGGTGGGCACAAATAAAGGGCAAAGTGGTGACTAAGAGAAGAACAACTACTCTTGGACTCCACAGTCCACAGCCAATCCACGAGGAAATGTATGAAAGCTGACATTTTTCTTTAAAATCCAATCATGGGGCTGACAGACCAGGTGCAACAGGGTGATGTAGGTTGAGTGAGAGAGACGGGTAGTGCTGGGTCGTGGCCATAGTTACAAAGCCAAACTGCCATGACTGAATGATTTCATAAACCTCACTCCTTAAAAAGATCAGCTCATCCATCCATCAACTGGCCGAATCCCTTTCCTTACTAGAAAATCTACAATAAAATAAATAGTGTCTCTCCATTTCTACATTCTGTGGCTGTAACTTAGAGCAAAAATTTAACCAAACAATCACTGTATAAACAAGCTATTACAGTGTGGACATATTTAAGAGAGGTAATTCCCAGGACATTCCTAGCTTTGTGCTCTCACTGTCTGGAAACAAGTCTACACATGCCCCTGTCCTCTACCTGCAGCTGATAGGACTCAACGGTTTTCCTACACGGGTCCATCAAATTACAAGATTTCTACTTCTTAAACTGAATGGTTCAAAAATATTTCTGTTCATTTTGTGTAGATATGCATACCTTTCACATAATTAATTTGCATTCTAGCATAGCACATAATAGTATGAAGAATTTGGATAAACTTATTATCTACTAAAACTTTGAGAATACCAATTTAATTAAGTTTTGCAGATCACCATGTAGTTAAACACAAAATCAGGCACTATCTGAGATAATTCAGCTGCTTTATTCTGTGAAACTACTTTGTGATTATTTGGTTTCATGGTGCATTCCATCACACACAGAAGTAGGAGGTAAATGCCGCATTACTGAAAAGCGGGCACTGTTGAGTACCGTAAATCAGACTTAAAGGAGATAATATGTTTATCAAGGTATGTGGGTATGCATGAGAGAGGGATAGCCAGAAAAGGAATAACGCATAAAAGCGTATTCATTGGCAGTTGTTTGGAGCTGCATAGTCGAAGGGGGTAAAGTAACCATATGCAAACACAGACAGCGCAGCAGCTTGAGTAATGAGCAAACAGTAGCAATCATAGTCCCAAACAGTGGCAGCATGCTGCCCCAGACACTTTAATCTAAACTCACACAAATACTCAAACACAAATGTACAAACACAAAAAGTGCACACATTGTGGCACAAACCTTCCCAAATACACATGCCAGTTTAACTTGCCTAAGAAAATCAATACTCTGATTTTATTCAATCTGCAGCCCATTATGAGTTAAGAAATACAGGACTGTTTAACAATACTGTAGGATCTCCACATATCGTGAAGTCAAAGACTGGCAATAAAACAGGTCTTGCCATGTAAGACAACTCTAACTGCAGCCAATAAACTCATTTAGGTCAAGACCCACTCATGAATAAAGATGAAAATGTCGTCTTTCCACAGGCAGCCTCAAGTAGCCTATGACCGATTCTCATTCCACAGTTAGTGGGACATGAAGGACAAAGAAGCCCACTGCATGCATAAACAATAGCATCAGGCTGCTACAATAATCAGCGTTCCCTTTGAGACAACGAGGAAAAGCTCTTAAGAGCACTGCCATGACCCCATTTTCCCTTCCCTATCAGTCACTTCGGAGGGAGGCAGGTCTAAGGCCTTGCCCCCCCCCCCCCCCCCAATAGAGGCCCCATCACCCACAAAATAACAGAGAAAGGACAAATGAAGGCTACAGACTGACGAATAGACTCAACTTTCACCCATATTACACTAAAAACCTCGAGACTGATTTGGACCACTAAACCACATTCTCAACATGTGCCTTTTACATGCTCTTGAGCAAGGCACTTCTCTTATACATAGGAGACTGTAAGTGTTTATCTCTTTAGTTCTTAAAGGGTAACACCCACAATTTCTACAAAAACTCTGCTTCAGAGCACATTTAAACTAGAATTACTGCCCCGCGTAGTTGTTAACCTCTGCCAACAAGTCAATTTGCAGTTTACATCCATGTCTGTCCAGACTTATATAATATATGAAGTGAATATTTGGAAGGAATTTATAAAAAAAAAAAAAAAAAAAAAAAAAAGGTGGTACACTACAGGTGCTGGTCATATAATTAGAATATCATCAAAAAGTTGATTTATTTCAGTAATTCCATTCAAAAAGTGAAACTTGTATAATGTATACATTCATTCCACACAGACTGATATATTTCAAGTGTTCATTCCTTTTAAT
>NC_060157.1:17785266-17865735 GCF_021292245.1 Micropterus dolomieu | reverse complement strand
CGTTCTTTGGTGTTATATGTTAGACAGTAGTGGGTCTGTTGTAGTCACATGACTAGTGTTTATCAGAGACACAGCTACTGTGTGCTGGCCCACATAGGTGCATTTTACACATATTAACTCTGTACTGCTGCCTCAAACTCATTATCTTCAGACAGAATCTGCAGTGTGGATACACTGTATACCTGCTCTCTAGATTAAAAATTGTTATCTGTATAACAGATTTGTGTTTATACTGTGTTTAAAGTTAATTAGTAAGCAATTCCGGACTATAATCATGAATTTTGCTCAAGACTTGGCAAGTCAACCGCCTAACATCACGTGACAGTGTGTGTGGATAGAGAGGACTACTGTATCTAATCAAGAAAGTTTTAAGGATATTTTGGTTCAGTTCAAATTGTTTTTTAACAAGTCCTTTGCAGTGCCACAAGAAAGGTATTTATTGGTTGGTTGAAGGCATCTGTTGATTGTGTACTGTAAGTGTAATTTGAAATAAAAGATACCATCAGCCATTGTTGTTGTTGGAGGAGGTTTTATCGCTGACATTTTTGGGGTTATGATTCCTCCAAACCAAAGGGGTGCATTCTTTGAAGAAAATGATGCCAATGATGGTGATTATTATGATTCTAATAATTTGTGTACCCAGTTTTCTATTTACTGAATCAGATGTAAGAATAGCAGTGAAGCTTTCGATGTAAATGTTTCTTTAATTGTGACTAATGCATCAATACTAAAATTGCCAGCCCATGAAATGTTATGTCTATTCCATGTACAAGAGACAGTAAATCTTAACTTTAAGTCATTCTATGCCTTGTTAATAGTTTTTCTTGAAACAAATAATTGTCTGCCAGTGTGTCACGATCATCTGGTTAGTTTCAAATGCATTTGATCCCATTATCTTATCATATCTTATTAGAGTCTTATTTGAAAGACCTTCTTTAAACAGATGAAACTATTTTGAAATAATGCTGATCACGTTAGTGGTCTCAAGAATTAAATGACTAATTATAGACATGGATAACTGCCCAAAGCACATCTGTCCAATTAAACCTTACCATGCTTTGAACATTCAGGTAATGTTAGCCCTTTAAATCTCTGAATTGGTTAATAGTTTGTTGGCCATGAAATATAAAACATGAAGTATGTCATTGTCAGTGCAGGCCTTAGGATGTCTAATCAGCCACACATTAAAAGATGGAATCCCAATTTTTTGTCTTAAAACAACTCTGACAATCCCACATGTACAGGGAGTCACTGGTTGCTGTAATTGTTCTGGCTCTCCGCATTGCCTGCGAAAATGTCCCTTTTAAATGCAATATAAAAATGGGGTGCAAAGTGCATTCTAAAGTTCAGCTGAATCTTCCAGTAAGTCTTTTTAGTGCAAATTTCCCTCTTTGTGTTTCCTTACATAGCCATTTCATTGCTAAGCAAAGACACAGTAACACAAAAGGGAAATTTTGTATGCAAAATTACGTAAATATTTAAAATGTTGTGCCTCTCCCAACACCCTCTCATGATCCTCAGTAGATGTAATCAATTGATGATTTGACTTTTTTAGGTTTTCCCCCAGGACACAGAGATGGGCCAGTGGAGCAATAGCCTCTTTGCGGTGTTATTTCTTTGTGGAGCTTTTATGAGAGAAGCACATCTGGCTACTGTATCTGATGTTGGGGGACACAGAGGTGCTCAGAGACATCTTCTAATGGAACAAGATAATAGCACCAACAGAAACATTACTGAATTTCAAAGTAAGTAACAAAAGACACACACAGTATTTTACCACCGTCTAACTATTTACGACCAGGTGTGTTTAAGGAACTTTGAACTCTATAACACTTAAACAATTTGAATGCACTGGTGTTGACCTATTTAATCTTTATAGTTACATGTAGATGCAATAAATGTTATTCCTGCTCTCTACGCAGGGACATCCGATTTGAATAAGGAATCAAAGCCTGTGGAGTGGTCCTATCTGGCTGCAGGACTGGGCACAGTCCTCACTGTTTCTCTCCTCATCGTGATGGCTGTCAAGTTTCGCCTCTTCCATCACTTCTTAGCCAGCTACAGACACTCCCTGCTCCAAGAGGCTGACGGAGTCAGCCAGTATGGCCAGGAGGAGGCGTCCTATCCTAACAGTGTGTTGGGTAGAATGGGAGGAATTGGAGGGACTCCAAGAGGACTGGATGATGATGATGATGGCTTCATTGAGGATAACTATATCCAGACCAGTGAGAAAGACAGGGCAGAGAGAGAAAGAAAGGGGGGGGAGGAGGAGGTGGAGGAGGGGGAGGAAGGGATAGAAGACAGCGATGATGACCTTGAGTTCACTATAGCGTGATTAGATAAAGGGAGACTTCATCAAAAACAGCTGGTTTACAACAAAAAATAAATGACACTGTAGAGAACTTGATTGACAGTTGAACAGAACCTTTCTGGCTTGTGCCCCCTTTAAATGAATCAGTCTGGAACGTCTTGTCACGCCTTGCATATGTCTATGAACTGTGAAAGGTTCCACCAGAGAGAAAGTTCCCATCAAAAAGGCTCATAATACTGTCTTATTTAAACAATTGTTTAAATTATTAAATTGTCTTATTTAAACAATTGTTTAAATAAGACATATTGTCCAATATAGTTTTGCTGGGCAAAACTACAGATATCACAAGAAAAGAAACAACGTTTAAAGAAAGAAAACTATTTTTTCCTTTTTTCCTGTTCCAATGAATCTTTGCAGCCAAGATTATCATGTGATGTATCCAGACCAATAGCTTTGGAAATGCTGAAGTGCACAGTAGTCAAAACCTCTAGAAGCTGAAATAATGACTGGACTTGTGTCCAACATGAGCATATTTAAATAGTATGATACAATGTAAGTAGCTGGGATTGGCTCCCCCGCGACCCTGTACGCAGGAGAAGCATTTGATGATGGATACAATGAAAGTAATAATGAAATTTAATTGATTTCTTTGAAAAATGTTACTGCTTGTCGTGGAGTTCATTTGAGTACAGTATGGTAGTTCACATCTCATCATATACGTAGGCTGGATGCACAAAGGCAGATTCAGCAAACTTTATTAGACTGAAACATGTAACGTTCTTTAAACAAATGACCGACGTGACTAAAGAAAGGTATAGACGTTCAAAGCTGGCAACAACTTGCTGACGTCACATTTGACAATATATACCTATAAACTATAAATTGTTCCCATTAAAGCTGAAATCTTTTTTAGATTTTTTAATGAATATGTGTATATCCATCTGCAAGTTTTTGGAAGTTGCTTTTCATACCCTGCAAATGAGCTATTAGCCTGTCAATCAAGTTACAAGGTTGGTTGATTATATTTTGGCTCTGAACCAACAAGAAAGAGGTGAAACAACTTGATACATCATCACCTTTGTATTAGTCTGAATGTGCAGAAAGGTATGGATTTCAGTGTAAACGTATCTGATGTGTGTGAGAGGCATGATATAAAAGAAGATAAAATAAGATATAAAAGAGTATTTTGATGCATTTGTTTGTAAAGTGCAAAAACAAAAATGAATTCTTTCTAATTCCAATTTCATATGCATTCATTCTTTCATTCACCTTTCCAACCTTGACCTTTGAGTCAGCGGTAGAGAACAGAAATATTATCAACACTGAAAATATACGCAACACAGTTATTAAAAAGTTTTGTTTTGATGTCAACACTTACTGAGTCTTCACTTTCAACCATAACTACTCAGATGTATCAAAATGGTGCATTCAGATTATTGAGCCATTTTTGAAAGAACGTGATGCAACATTCTATTGTTCAGTTGCACATTATTTGCAGATATTCTTTTGATGATGATCATAGTCATAGTGTTATTTTAATGGTAACAAAAGACTGGACATGTGCCCCAACCACTTTGAAGTCCAAGATTAAATCTACCTAAATTCATCTCTTTGTAAATTTGTTCTGCTTATTGTACATCTGCTAGACAGAGTTCATCTAATCTTTCATTTCACAGACTCTTTGATCCTTTTTCTCTGAGACATTCTGCCAATTAGTCCTTTCAGATCAGGCTTGTCCTGCTGGAGGATGTCTCTCTCCTGGACTGGCTCATCTGTCCTCCTGAGACCCTGACAGCTTGACTCCGCAGCCTCCTTGGTCTGCTCATTCTCATCATCATCCTCCTCCTCTGTTCTCGTCTTCCTTTAAGGTAGATGAGCACACTGTAGACCACTACAGCCAGAGCCATGCCTGCCCCTGCAGCCATCAGCACCAGACTAGACAATAACATTTCCTTGCTGTCATAATCTTGGCTGCCGATTGTGGCCACACAGAGAAGCACCGTCCCACAGAGCATCACTGCCAGCCCGACAGCAAAGATCAGTGCCGGGTCAGCCCTGCCGCCGCTTTTCAGCTGGTTGATCCGACGTCGACTGCGCACACAGTTCATGTCCTGGATGGCAGAGCTAAGAAGCTGCTTGAGCAGAACAGCCAGGGCTAAGAGGCAGAGCGTAGTGCCCACCCCAAGGCGCCACTCCCCAGAGAGGCTGGTGGAGGTGGAGAGGAGCCCCACGCCACCCAGGCCCAGCCCCAGTATGAGGGCTACCGAGGCACAGTAGCACAACAGGGATTGGCGTGGCTCTCTGAACCACCACAGCTCCACTTGATCTTCCAGGACACGCCTCCGCATCAGGGTGGGTTCCAGGTAGAGACCTGGGGTGTGACGAATGGTGTGGTGGGGCTGGTAGAGGGTCTGCATCTCAGGCATGACAATGGGCAGTGGCTACACCTCAGCAAGCCCAAAACCAGACTGACACCTTGTATAAAGATTATGCAGAATTTGGGTGGATGATTAAAATACAACCTTATAAGAGGATTCAAACTAATCTTGACAAATAGTATTTCACAGTCATGGTTTTCTATTATTTGCCACAACTATGCTAACTCAACTTCTTTGAAAACAGTTACTCACTTGGTGTCTGTCCATGTGTATCCCATCAGACATCCTGAGTCAATGCATTACAATTGTTAGTTTGGAAGTTGTTTGGTCTTGTTGTTTCATTTTGTAGAAGAGATGTTGTTTCACGTAAAAATATTCCAACTTCAAGGAAATTTCCTTTCATGCAAAATGTGAAAGTGGCTTTCAGGGATGAACCTCTTCTCAGTGTAGATGGTAGAAGATCCTGACTTCACGCCGGAGGCAGAAAGACAGCATAGACCCAACCATAAAGAAGCAGAGACTTCCACTGTGTAATACTCACTGTAGTGAGAGAAGTAGTGTTGTTGACATCTTGGCAGGGTATTGTGTGTGCATATAGCTCGTCCACATGTCTGCTCATGATCACCACAGTGACTTTGCTAGCGTCACAGATTGATAAGCTGTGCCCTCTTCACATTCTCTACCCCAGTGCCAGGCAGAACAGAGGACCCCCCCCCCCCCCCCCCTCACCTCCTCCTTCTCTCATCCCACGGGAAAACCATCTTGTCTGGTTAAGTGGGAAAAAGACCAGTCACAATAGCAGTGTTGGATCATGGCTTGGACAGAGATTGGCGACATTGTCCACCAGGCCTCCACACAGACAATGGGCTGACCGGTGAACAGAATGACTGTGCTGCAGGAGGCGGGCAGTGTTGTGTGTGAGCGTTGCTGTTGTGGAGGGCTGAGTGATGTCAGTGTGTACTGATAATGGTGTTTCTGTGATCCCAAAGATAGCGTCATTCACACTGAGCCTCTTAGATAGACCACAGTGAATGTTGCCTCTCCTCTGTGAGATGCTCACTGACATGGGCCTGCTGAACTGTCTCTTCCAGGAATACACCTAGCTGAAAATATTTCTTCAAAACAATTCGCCTTGAATTTAAAGGATTACTTTGACATCTAGGGAAATATACTTTTTGCTTTCTGATGGAGAATTACAGGCGAAGATTGCTAAAGACAGGAGACAGTTAGCTTAGCTCAGCATAAAGGTTGAAAGCTTATCTTATTAGTTTATAACTGACAAATTGTGGTACTGCAGGTGGTTATGTGACAAGTAAGAGCTGAGATACTGCACTTGTTAATTAGTGAGCTTTAGAAACAAGATTGTTTTTTTAACTTTGGACAGAGCCAGGCTAGCTGTTTCACCTAGTTTCTAGTTTTCGAGCTCAACTTCAAAAGGATTTTATTATCATTCCTTAATATACAGGTATATATTAGAATGCAATGTTGTTCCCTCTTGACCATGGTGCAGGAAGTGCCAAATTAAGAGACATAAAATTCTAAGGTAAAGACAAATACAAGGGTAAAGAAAATTGAAATGACAAGACTATCCATGTACAATTAAAAGTATAAGCAGTAGCAGTAATTGTAGTTGATGGCGGTAGGTTTGTTAAAGTGCAATGTGTAGTTGGTTTCTAGGTTGGGCTCTGGTTGACAGTGTGTGCAAGGGGGTGGGGGGGGTGCGGAAGCTGTTCTGTAGCCTTCTCCCAGATGACAGTAGAGTGAACAGTTCAAATGAGATGTGGAGGGGTCAGTCACAGTGCTGGTGGCCTAGCGCATGCAGTACTTGTGATGGGAGGTATCGGTTGCGGGTACAGAGATGCCAATCAGCTCCATATTTAACAGACAGATATACAAGTGGTATCAATCTTCTTGTCTAACTTTTCCAAAGAAACAAAAGCATCAACAAAATGCCAAATTGTTCCTTTAATAACCAAACAAATGTTAACCTGCATGCTATATTTACATTTCTTCCCTGAGAATAAAAGCATCTGAGAAGCCAGTACACTTTTTTTGGCTTTGGTTTGAAGCTAATCCATCTTCTTAGAGAGGCACAACTGTAGCTGTCCAACAGACGTTTCTTACAGTGCTGTAACTGATATAAGTACAGTAATAATGACTGCATTCCATTTTGTTGTTGCAGTGCCTTGCTAACATAGGTGCCAGCAGGATTGTACAACTAAATGGAATAGAGCCATTGTTATTGTTATAGGTAATACTTGCAGTAAGGTCTGACTGACAGATAAAGTACATGTTCATTGTATGTTTAACTACACATGTTTTCCTGTCGGCATAACATTTACATTTATAATACACTAATTATTTTTGTTGAGTCTTCAGACTGAAAGGATTTTGAGACAATGTAAATGAAACATGTGGCCACCATGGCTTACAGTATTGTTTGGGGGAGAGGTGAACACATCTTTAACACCTAATCCTTGTGCTGAGTGTTATGAATCATCATTGTACCTAAACAAATCTATGACTTTTAGCAGTGGTGCTCCCCTCAACTGTGGCTGAAATCGCCTGTCAGTTCAGCTATGATATTACGTGTGTTACTTTCCATTTAAAAGCTTACTGAAAGACGTCAAAAGCCACAACCATGGCTATTCCTGTAAATCTATAAATAGTGCATGTATTTAGCTAGCTTTGTGTTAAACTAAATGAAACAGTGCCAACCACCAACAGAGTGAACTTACTTACCACTGCATTTAATTAAATCAAGGCTGTAGATTAATAACTTACACTGCAGTGTAACTTTTACTATCCTGTTTTATCCTGTTTTATTTTATATTTCACTCTTTTAATATTGCACTTTAAATTTCCTGGTTGTTGAAATATGCTATACAATTAAACTTGCATTGCCTTATTACTGAACTACTGAACAGTCAAAATCAGCACCATTAAATCACATTGTTATGAATGATGTGCTCACTTTCCGATGAGTGCACTGGTATGTTATGTATATGTTTGCCTGGACAGGAAAAATGAACAAAGGGATTTGTAATTTCCCGTAAAAGTCAAAGAGAAGGAACAATACAGATGCAGAGCTACAAGGATGCCTCCATCTAAATCTCCTTTCGGAGGTCCAACACTGTGACAAGTTGCAGGTGACAAGTGACAGGAAATGACAATGAAAGAAAGACAGTAGAGTATCCATACTATTGTACGGTGCTGGTGGTGCCAGTGCCAGTGCCATCTATATATTTCTGAATGATTGATAAATCACTTTGCTACATCATCAAGTCCCTATTTTGCAAATACAGAATGAAAAGCCCGTGAAGGCCTCCTTACCAAAGCAGTGGGACTGGAGTTCAAAGTGCACTTTCTCCACCTAGTGGACGATATTACTAAATGTGTAATTCAAGCCTTTGAATCTTTGAGTCTTTAAATGTCAAATGTCAAAATATAATCTACAAAAAAAAAAGATTATCTAAATTTTACTTTGTTATCTTAGTGCGAAAAGAAATTAGACAAGAGGATAACATATATGAACAAATGAGGAAAAGGATGGGTCGATAGATGGTTGGATGGATAAATGATAGATGATAGCTCTCTTACAGTGTATGTTATGTCCTTGGTATGTACAATGTGCTGATGCTGTCTCCTCTACCTGCAGTTGGCCTATCAGAGATGTTGACGAAATGGCTGCCTTTCTATCTGATTTTTATTTGTGTTACAACACATGTTATTATTTTATGATTGGAGAATGATTTCTACAGTCTACTATCCTATCCAGTATACAAATCCTGATCTTACACCCTCAAAGACATCATTTACTACAATAATGATCAGAAATAGTATTGAGTGGGTGCCGGTCTATATGGCCAATTATTTTGTCAGGATGCCTATTACTTTTATAGTTAAGAAAATATGTGAACATGAAGTCACTCACTGCGCATGTTCGCTGCCATCAGGTTTAACCACAAGGTGGCAACAAACAACCATGTAACTGTGTGGTGTTAATACTGTAAAGTGACTCACATTAAAGACATCAGAAAGCAACATCAAGTAGACTCAGTTCCTATATAGGTGACTCTGGGCTTTTAGTCTTATTTTCACCATGTCACAAAGGACTGTGTCTACTTGTTATGATTATGTTAAAGCTAAAGTAGTAGCCCAATAATTAAGCAAAATTCAACTATATTTGAAGAAATGATGACCTGTCATTTTCCTGTTGCATTATATATATATACAGGTACTGGTCATATATTAGAATATCATCAAAAAGTTGATTTATTTCAGTAATTCCATTCAAAAAGTGAAACTTGTATAATGTATACATTCATTCCACACAGACTGATATATTTCAAGTGTTCATTCCTTTTAATTTTGATGATTATAACTGACAACTAATGAAAACCCCAAAATCAGTATCTCAGAAAATTAGAATATTGTGAAAAGGTTGAATATTGAAGACACCTGGTGCCACACTATAATCAGCTAATTAACTCAAAACACCTGCAAAGGCCTTTAAATGGTCTCTCAGTCTAGTTCTGTAGGCTACACAATCATGGGGAAGATTGCTGACTTGACAGCTGTCCAAAAGACGACCAGTGACACCTTGCACAAGGACGGCAAGACACAAAAGGTCATTGCTAAAGAGGCTGGCTGTTCACAGAGCTCTGTGTCCAAGCACATTAATAGAGAGGCGAATGGAAGGAAAAGATGTGGTAGAAAAAAGTGTACAAGGAATAGTGATAACCGCACCCTGGAGAGGATTGTGAAACAAAACCCATTCAAAAATGTGGGGGAGATTCACAAAAAGTGGACTGCAGCTGGATTCAGTGCTTCAAGAACTACCACGCACAGACGTATGCAAGACATGGATTTCAGCTGTCACATTCCTTGTGTCAAGACACTCTTGAACAAGACACAGCGCCAGAAGCGTCTCGCCTGGGCTAAAGACAAAAAGGACTGGACTACTGCTGAGTGGTCCAAAGTTATGTTCTCTGATGAAAGTAAATTTTGCATTTCCTTTGGAAATCAAGGTCCCAGACTCTGGAGGAAGAGAGGAGAGGCACAGAATCCACGTTGCTTGAAGTCCAGTGTAAAGTTTCCACAGTCCGTGATGGTTTGGGGTGCCATGTCATCTACTGGTGTTGGTCCACTGTGTTTTCTGAGGTCCAAGGTCAACAAAGCCGTCTACCAGGAAGTTTTAGAGCACTTCATGCTTCCTGCTGCTGCCCAACTTTTTGGAGATGCAGATTTCATTTTCCAACAGGACTTGGCACCTGCACACAGTGCCAGAGCTACCAGTACTTGTTTTAAGGACCATGGTATCCCTGTTCTTAATTGGCCAGCAAACTCGCCTGACCTTAACCCTATAGAAAATCTATGGGGTATTGTGAAGAGGAAGATGCGATACGCCAGACCCAGCAATGCAGAAGAGCTGAAGGCAACTATCAGAGCAACCTGGGCTCTCATGACATCTGAGCAGTGCCACAGACTCCATGCCATGCCACATTGCTGCAGTAATTCAGGCAAAAGGAGCCCCAACTAAGTATTGAGTGCTGTACATGCTCATACTTTTCATGTTCATACTTTTCAGTTGGCCAACATTTCTAAAAATGCTTTTTTGTATTGGTCTTAATATTCTAATTTTCATATATCAGTCTGTGTGTAATGAATTAATATAATATCCAAGTTTCACTTTTTGAATGGAATTACTGAAATAAATCAACATTTTGATCATATTCTAATTATATGACCGGCACCTGTATATTGATAAGATCCTAGAGAATATACATTGCTGAACTGATTAATGAAGTATTATCAATCAATTGTATTGGCAAGGTACAGGTACACTTGTACTTGATTATAAGAATCTATCTTTACATAGTAGAGTATGGCTACACAAAATATGGTGCTCTTGTTTTCTCCTAGCATTTTTAGATGCGAAGCCTCTCTTTGAGCTGTAGGTGAAGCTCACTCACAGCATCACAATTAGCTAGGCGCGCTCCAGTATGCTGTTTGCAGTCACGTGATTGCGATGACGCTCGAAATTCAGAATGAGGCGCTAGTTATTGTTTACTCATTGTGTGTCCCAGTCAACATGTGAGAAATCTGGAATTGCCCTAATCATTTTTAAATTATGGTTAAAATCCTATTTTGAGCTCACATGACCTGTGACCTTTGAGTCAAAAGTGTCACCTATTTCAGAATCAGAAGGAGCTTTATTGCCAAGTAGTGTTTTACACATACAAGGAATTTGCTGTGGTGATTTAGGAGTTATGGTGTTGAATAATGTGCTTTTCCAGGGCATTATGATGTCACAGTGAAGATCCAATTCCATCCTTGAGTCCAAGTGGACGTTGGTGCCAAATCTGAAGAAAATCCCTCAAATCCTGAGATATTGTGTTCATGAATATTATGATGTCACAGTGTTTTACCATCACCAAATTTACCTTTAACCTTTTGGATATAGAAGGTCATCACTTCATCATTTTATCCTATTTGTGTGAAATTTTGTCATAATTAGCATATGAATTGAGTTATGGCCAAAAACGTGTTTTGTGAGGTCACAGTGACCTTGACCACCAAATTCTAATCATCATCGAGTCCAAGTGGACAGTGGTGTCGGATGTAATGGAATGGCCAGTGCTGACCTCACAACATCAACACCACCAACGAATCCCTAAGAAATTTTTTTCTGAGAGATAAAATTCCTGCCTAACCTACCATGCTACAGTCCCCATTCTAACCACTCTAGTCAACAACTTTGGCAGAATTATGTGGACACACTGACTGACAAAGTGTGCTTTCAGAGATCAGCGCCCAGGTATACTTGCACAACCCGGCAGTTTGTACAAGCAAACAGTAGGATGCTTGTGAAAAGGCCAGGCCTTTCCCTGAAAAGAGGAGACCTCACAAACATCAATGCCAAATAGGACACACGGCTCATGTGTTTGTGTGTGGGGTAGTGGGTGTGTTAGGCTGTGTATTTACAGGACTGTGTGAGTGTATGTTTGTGCACACGAGTGTATGCATGCATTACAAGCCCATGAACATGTAGGTGTGTATATATATATATAAGTATAGGTATGTGTTGACTAATGCCTTACTAAGGACAGCAGGACCTGTATCTTCGAGGATAGGCAGTGCATGTTGTGATTGGATGACATCACCACTGTGTTGTGTAAAGGTTTGTCTAGCAACGATGACCGGTGTGTGGGATACTAACACACTCACCCACTCTGTACAAATGTCCACTTCATCAGCCCAACAGTGCTCCTGCTCTTCTAGACAAACCTTATCACAATAAAATGCTCTGACTAATTCACAACAACTTAACTACATTTAATCGTCTCTATGCAAAAGATGTATTCATTCGCTCTGTCTACTAATTTGGAACTTGTGCTGTCATTATAAAAAAAAACAAACATTAAAACATAAAATTCAACTAGTATAAAGATAAAATGGATAAATACATTTTTTAAACAATTTAATTTAGTTAAAAACCTGAGTTTAAGCAGGACACATGTTTCCCAAAATGACTGCAATTACAAACAGACAGAGACTCAGACTGCTCTATCTGAAGACTGCCTCAGTCAATAATAAGACAATCCTCTATAGGCAGCCAGTGTTTTCTCCTTTGTCTTTGGCAATAAAGCCCAACACTATGGACCCAATATGTTCCATCTCGCATTCTTCTATCGTCTCTAATTAATAGTAGGGGATTTAATGGGATTCTTCTTCAGCTGCGTCCGGACTAAATGCTCATCATTCCTTCAGGGATTGGAGAAACAACCTCATAGCTGAGCTGATTGATAAATTAATGACTTTTTCCCCCAGAAAGAGGAATTCCATTGTAATTGCACATGCCAGAGCAGGCCAGCTCATTAAAGAGCCTAATAGAGATTATTGGATAGACACTATATTCTTGGATGGGAAGAGAAGAAGATGCTAGCAAGAAGACGCTGGCTGGCGATTTCTGACCCACAACAAAGGCTGACACTCTTGTCTCTGTGCGACAGAGGAGATAGAGAAAACGATGATACGATCTGTTCTGAGCGTGTTTGGCAGAAAATGGATGTTGGCAGTTGCGTGCTCGTGCCTCTGTGAGTTTGTTACCTCTGCAGTGAGGCCCCTCATCCCAGCCGTCGCTGCAGTCGGGGACTCCATCACACACTTTGCTCATGTGGATACACACGTCCAGGTCGAGGCACCCATGTTCGTTGACAGGACACTGGTTCACCCTGTTGTGTGAGCCTGGGGAAAAAAAAAAAAAAAAAAATCAAAAATCAAAACACATTTAAAGTACAAAGCAAGATCTAGAGCGAGTCAAACTTCACCACATAATGTACATACAGTGGTAAAATTAACCAATTGTATCATATTGAATCATAAATTCCAAATGTGTGTATTTAAATTTATTATGCCTAAAACAGTACCTATAAGGAGAGATAACAATATATGGTTAGACTGTGTCTATGGGTGAGGCTGAATTCCGAGCAGTGGTAACTTTCGTCTATAGATATTGTAACCCACTAATCTTATTATTTTTATTATCTTTTATTTAATCAGGTAGTGTAAGTGAGATTACGATCTGTTTGCAAGAGAGACCAGCGTACAGAAAAAGAAAGAACAGAAATAAGACACACAACAAAATCCAGCCAGTCACACACAAGCACATACACACAGCGTGGGAAACAACCTCCAACTTCCTCGTTCAATGTACATCCTGCGTGATGACAGGTGGAAAAAACCTCAGGTTGGGTCAACTACGGTTTGCAGTGGGTGCACAGATAATTCAGGGATTTGTTACAAACATGTCTTAAACTGGCTGCCTTCCTTTGATTGTACTCTTGACCATTAATACAATCCTTCCCCTTCATCACTTTACCCAGGTGCCAGTTCATGACATGATGCTTATGTCAAGATAAGTGAATAACCGAGGGATCATTACATATATACTTCATCAGAAAAGATAACACCATGATCAGTTTACCCAAAACAATGCCTAAATATAAAAGACCCAATTTCCTTGCAATCTTCTTCAGAACCCATAATTACTATACACTTTGTTTTACTTTTTACTCACTGAAGAAAGCTTAAAGTTGTTCACCTAATATATCTCCTGTTGCAGTATCATCAATCAGCATTAAAACAAAATTGATAAATACATAAAAACAATTCAGAAAACAAACTTCACTACATCCTCGAATCAAAATTTACATATCAATTTATTTTTACCTCAGTGGAACAACAGTCAATGGGTTTAATCCTATGCTGAAATATAAAGTTGAAGTGGCCCTCTGCGAGACAGAGACATTTTAGCGCATGAAAAACTGAAAATTCCGTACATGGTTTAGAGAGTAAATAGTATGCACATCTAACATATGTGCAATCTGTAGAGCATGGCGAAGTAAGGAAATGTGGTCTGATAATATCGAAGAATTACAAAAGTGAACACTAACAAAGATATGTTGAATTTAAAAGGGGTATGGAGGGCAAAGGACAGATGATGATCTCCAACAGCAGAGAATTTGTTTTTACCAGCGTCAGAGCAGAACATGCAGTAGATGCAGTCTCTTCCACTCACTCTCTCCCACTCTTCTCTCTATCTCTCCTATCAGCCCACACTGCAATGCAAACAGTTTGCTTTGGCTGTTTTTCTTCTTCTTCTTCTTCCTCTTCCTCCTCTTCCTCCTCCTCCTCCACCTCTCTCTCTCTCTCTCTAACATCTGCTGACCCATTTTAGAAAAACACTAGAAGCAGAGAAAATAAAGTTCACCTCCTTCACAGGAAACGATCTGTAGAGTACTGCTGGGTTGTGTACGATGCTGGGAGAGGCTTTGAGAGTGTTCCATTTGAATATGTGCAGCCTGAGCTACAAACCTGTTTCAGATGCCTACTCCAGAAAATGACATACACAAAGTTGTCGGTGTTGCATATTAAGCAGCCAAAATGCAGTTTATTTGACCTGTATTTCTGCCTCATCTATGTGGAGTTTTCCTTATCTGAAATGAGACTATGAGTATAGAGGGTGTCATACTGTGTGTTGTACAGACTGTAAAGCCCACTGAGAAAAATCTTGGGGATTGAAAATAATACAGCTGACTTGACATGGCATTGAGTATGTTAACTCTTTGTGCCATGCACCTCCAGTTTATTTAGGTCTTAGAGTGAAGTAAAATACACCTCTCATAACAAAAATATAAAATTATTCTTGCGAGACATGCCATTAAAACAATCATAGTGTGTACATAAAGATGTATATGAGGGAGAACATTTGTCTGCAGCTCGGCATTTCCCTGAAGAAAACCACAAGCATTACATCTAAGTCCTCTCTATCCATCCAAGAGATTAGTAACCGCACACATGGATCATAAAATGTAACTCGGTTGAAACAAGTACCTTAAAGTGACAATGCTCACCACCACAGCAAGCCTGTGCGGAAAACATGCCACATTCGAGGAGAGAATTAGCTTCTAAGACATCTGGCTTAGGGAAAAGGAGAGCAGCTCTCCCATCTGGGGGATGCTAGCATATTAGCAGCCCTCCTACAGCCTCAGCCTCTAAGCCCGCCTGATTTACATTCAATAAACTGCCAACCTGGGGATTTCTACATAAACTGCAGTACCAGGAACAAACTACCAAGCACACTGGAAATGAAATCCCCTCACAGATTTATCATTTGTCAACAGTTTTCTCTGAGTTGAAAAGACAAGTCACGATGAAAGTCATCTGAATGATGCCCACTGTACAAATCTGTGTCTTTGATTAGTGTTTTATATATTGTTCCCACTTTTTTGTATTTGTATTTTTTAAGTCTAGATTTTTCTATATTTTCCCCCATTTTATTTTACTTGTGTGTGTGTTTGTGGTGGGGGGGGGGGGGGGGGGGGGGGGGGGGGTTTATAGCAAAAATCACAATTCCTCTGTTTATGTATGTGTATGTTTTTATTTCACACTTCTACTGGGAATGTAAATGTCAGTTTCCAATGACAATAAAGCCCGATGGAACTGAACTGAAGAGACACCAAACCAAACTCTACTTTCCATCATGTACACACACACACACACACACACACACACACACACACACACACACACACACACACACACCTCCTACCTTTCAACTGGCCAGGCAGCAACAGAATACGTTTTTGAAAACACACTAACAACTGCCAGAGATATACAACAGCCGGAAAGAATTGTTTGAGTTCCACAACACAGTAATATCTTGGCAGGAGCTGAATAGGGACCAGCGGCAGAAAACTAAATAGAAAGGACAATATGGGGATTAAATAACTTTGCAGGAGGTACAATGGAGATGAACCCTGTACTCTCTGCTCCAGTTTGGGAAGTTGTTGCAGTGTTTTACAATAAGCTCCCCTCATACTGGCAGTAGCCATTTCCTGCGTCATCTGTCAGTTGAAACAGAGTATTACTGAGCAAACCTGAAGGGAAAGAATAGGGCAGACCTTCTTCTGTCCATTTTTATATGTTTTTAACACACACCACAATATTTTAATACTGGTGCTACTGTTGTAGCTGTTGGTGTACATGTTGACAATGTTGCTCCTAGGACCAGACCTTTCTGTAGGAGTTGTAGCTGACTTGTCTTGATCAAACCAACTCACAGAGCCCTATGCTCCCGCCGTCACACAGACCGCTGCAGCAACAACGGCAGAGGAAAACACAGCTGTAAGGTTTTCATACCACTTATCTGTCTTTACATTCTGAGTAAGGTTGAAACGTTTTAACTTGAATAAATAGAAAGCTGTGTGGATCTCTGGTGTGCATGTTGCATTGAACCTTACGTCACGGCATTTGTGTGTGGTGTCGCTTTGACAACCAGCTACATTGAGGGGTATTATATCTGGGTACTACCTGCAATGGAAAATGGAGCACAGCCAAACAGAGTCGAGTCGAGTTGAGCTGGTACTAGTAATGGAAAAGCGCCATAAGAGGCCACTACATAAAAATGCAAAAACCACATATTTCTTATTCCATTTGCAGGGGCCTTTCGGAAAGCATTTCCTCTCTCAGTTCAATGCAGAAAGTGAATTATCTCTGGCTACACCAATAAGGTCCCACAAAGAGAAGTGAATACATGAGAGATAAATACCTTTGGAAATGGCAATGAGGATAACCCAATCTTGAATGCGCTGTCAATGAAAATAGGTATAATTTGCCCTGAAGTATTTTTAGCAGGGGCTATGGAATTTTTCTATAGGACTGAAGGGATATAATTATCACAGGGCAATATTTAATAATTTAACATGTCGCTTCACTGGGATAGGACAGAATCTTCACTGAGTCTGGCAGCCTTGGAGACATAGCACAGCAAGTGTGAACAATTTAAGAAGCTTGGCAGTGCAGTGGATAACAGACAAAGAAAAAGAGGGAATATAACAACCCTCTCAACTATTAGAGGGCAGACTGAGGATAATCACATTATTGCACTAAACTGTGTCATCAGCTAACAGTGATATTAGTACATCCTCACTGTGTCCTCAGGGATGTAAATTGTTCAAATCTTGCTCCAATCTACTGCGTGATCTCTCTCTCTCGCTCTCTCTCTCTGTCTCTTATATGATGCACATTAAATAAATGAGTGCTGGGACACATCATGATTAAAACATAAACTATGAGTCATAGTACAGAACTTGTGTTCAGCTTTATTGAAACTCTTATCACAGCTTGCAGTCTTTGGAGTGAAATATGACTTTGTGCAGAGACGATATTACACATCTCCCCAAAGTCCTGTGTAGATTTACTTAATGCATCACTACCTGTGTCACCTTCAAATTATTATCCAAATACAAAGTGCAGTCATCCCTCGCATGTGACTCTGGGCTCCACTAGCTTGTCTGACCGGCGCTAGCCCCCCCCCCCCCCCCAGTTGCCGAAGTTAAGCAATGACCTTAAATTTGGATCCCCTGTCGATCTTTTGTCCTGAACATAAAAGCCTGCTTTTCTTTCTGCTCTTTGGGTTCCATGGCAGCCCCTGACTGACTCCCATAAAGTCTGCTGTCAGCTCGAATAAATATGTTGTGCAGGGTGACAGGCAGGCCTGCCCACTGACTTACTCTCCCAACTCTGGAATCACACTTTACAGCAGCATGCACAGCGAGCACATGGCTATGCCAAACCTGAGTGAGGCAGCCACAGCACACAGGACAGCATATATTGCGCACACTGGAAGAAGAGCTCATGTGCTAGTTTTTCTTCCAACACACTTAACATAATCTGAAAGTATGAATGTGAATAACAATAACCTTAACAGTACTGAGACAACAAAACATTATAAATAACAACTGTTACAACTGCATTATCTGTGAATTATATGGTATGCTTTACTTTCTCTTGTCTATCAACCATAGACATAAGCATGCAGTAGACATCCTGACAAGGATCCTGTTATGGGGATACTCCACCCAAAATTAGATTAATAAAAACACCGCTGTAGGGTTAAAAGTGGCTGCAAAAGGTTTATTAGTAAAGTAACAAAACGAGAAGTGTGGAAATTTTCTGTGGACATTTTCAGATGTTTTTTTTTCCTCCACTAAAAACTTGTTTATGTCCCATGCAAACCAAGGTGATAAACTGACATTAATTTGATCCAACTAGATCCACAGATTCTAAAAATGTTTTACAGCCACAGTTCAGGACCATAGGCAGAGAGATATAGCTTAGGCAGGGAATCACTCAAAGCTGGATTCTTCCAGTAAAACAGCAATACAAATCTTTTAAATCCGTGTGCCTGCTTGTTCAAACATTTAAGTATGTTATATGTGTTGGCATAGAGTAATATGTTCTCAAATACAATCAAAATGCCATTTCCTCAAAGTAACATACAAAGAGACCGCAAGCAAAAACAAACCAAGTCACCATCTGCAACCAGGGGGAAGAAACTGTGAGGCAATTACACCAGAGGAAAGACTGGAGATGAGATATGAGGAACAGGGAAAACAGATTCTGACTTGGGTCTAGCCTCTCCCCCTGCTTTGACAGACAGAGAGGAAGATATTAGGACGCCGAAAAGAAAGAAAGAGGGAGGGATGTAGACAGGGCGTGGAGGAGACAGCGGAGAAAACGAAGTGGTGCCTGTGTGGCGTGAGAAAGCCCTGTGTTCTCGGTCTGTTGATAGGCTGGTGAAGCTGAGGAGGGCTCAGGGCCACAGACCAGGGGGATTTACAGGGCTTTGCTCCTTCCTCTGTGGAAGTAGTGTGTCAACCACTGCCACTACAGACCCTCCTGCCCCTGCCTTGTGTCCCCTGCAAGTACAGCTACATGACTGATTACAGGCTATGAAAGAACCCCCTTCCCCCCCACCACCACTTTACTGTAAAAGGCTGTTTCTATAGAAAATGGATCAGAGCTTAACAAAGCCATTTCCATTTTCCTCCTTAGCCTAAATGCTAATCTGCTCATTTTCTCCTATACAAAGGATTTTTTTTCCTGTAGGATCATCCCTTCTCCCCATCGCTCCATGCCTCCACCCCATCCCAGCACCTCAGCAGTCGACTCTGCTTGGTTGTCTTGGTGAGGCTGCCGAGGCATGACAGTCGTATGGGCCGGACAAAGGACGAGGCTGGCGAGCGTCCAGAGGGGGTTAGAGGGCAAGAGATGGACAGATAACCTTGTTGTGTGGCCCACAGCCGCCTCAGGCAGCTGCATGGAGATGATAACTCAATCTTCCCATCTGACCTCCCTACCAGCTCGGCCCCAGGCCACGGCATCCACTGACATGTGGGCCAGAGTGTGTGTGGGCCAGGGGTATGGGATGGTCGCCACTTCTGGTATATCAGACAAACTCTTTGAAGGAGATCCCAGTGTATTAGTGTAAATTGTCCTGCTGAAAGCCAATGACATGAGATCATATGTTTACTGGAAGTTTACCATGAACGTTTCATGTAAAGGAATGCGTGTCTGGATATGAGGGTCCACATTTGTCTATTGGTACATTACATATTTTAAGCCTCTTTAGCCAAGAGTTCCAATTTGAAACAGCATTCCAAGGTATATCCCTCAAAATTACTTTCAAGCATCAACAAGGACAACACATGAATATGTGTGTCTGCATGTGTGTAATACTTCTACTAGCCTATGGAGAGAACTTTAATGACAGCTTGACAGTAGGAGGACACAGAGTGGCTTGTCATTTGCAAGTGTTAACTTACTTTGAGTTATCATCTCATTTTCTCCCCCAGAAAGAAAGTGGATAGCACTTCATGGGAAAAGAAAGGCAGTGTATTAGCATGATTGAGATGCATTTCACCCCCTGCCTGGAAGTCCTCCTGTGGACATTTCCATGCTAAATCAGGGGTTAAAAACTCTTTAGAGAATTAGGGGCAGACAATTGTTGCATAGGGAGGGTGGGGGGGGGTTGATGATGAAAGAGATTCCTTAATGGCAAACACTTCTCATGATGGAGAAAGTGCTTACATGGTACAGCTTATTCAAACATCTGTTCCCATTCGCTGGCTCAACCACAATGAATGTGGTTCACGCAAGAATCATAATTGCATACAGACCTGGGATACAGACAGGGAGTCAGTGTTTTTTTACTGCAACTGTTCCAACAGAGCCATGAAATGAACTAGAAGTTGTGACACAGCACTTTTAATTTCAACAACAGTATCATGAAACCAGAATAGTTTGAAAATTAAAGTTATGTTTGTTCAAATATCAAGTATGCTCAATAGGTGAGGTGGAAGACTTCACTAGAGAACTACAGTCCGACCAATCCTCGAAACATTGTGTTTCGCTGATGTGACACTGGTGCAAAACAGCTGAAATAGTACTGAGCGACAGAATAGCCAAAGTGCAATCTGTGTCAATGGATTTACTTGTGTTTTTTAAATATTAATCTGTTATTGATAAACCATAAAAATAATATATAATAACATTTATGGAGAACAACGGTGCACACAAACCAACCCAGATGGTCGAAAAAATAAAAAACACAGCCAAGAAACCTTAATCCACATCTCATCAGTCCAGTGTGGAATTCTATAGACTGCCTGCTCAACGTCTGCGAGAAAAGCCATGCACTGACATCATGAACAACCCAAACACCCTCTCAATCTCCACTTTATCTGTGCTAGATAGAGAATGATTTAGCAACATACCACAATAGCCTGGAAGAGCTTTAAGAAGCAGCAGTCCTGCATTGAGACACACAGAGCAAAAACTCCTGCCCTGAGGGCATGTGTCAACCGCTTCCTGAGCCTTAAGCCTGTAGGTAATAGGGTTGGGCAATGTCTACAAAATTTCCATCTGACGATGTCTACAATGAAACATGGACAATGTCATCAGTTGCGCGCACGTGGGGGGCAGCAGTCATCTTATGTGGATGTGTTCTCGCACAGACTTAAAAAAAATTTGGTAGACCGGGACCATGGACCAGGTAAAGCAACAGTGAACACACAGGGTGCAGATGTTGGTTTCAGTTGTTTGACAGGCTGCGTCATTAATAAGCTGACGTGCGGCTCAGCTGCTGCTGCGACAAAGTATCGCGGGTGGAAATATATGGAAAAAAGACGAGTTCTCAGTCTTTTACAGGGTATATACAGGAATCTTGAAGTAAAATTCAATACCTTTTTAAGACCTTTTCAAGACTTTTTCAACATATCTTAAGACTGCCGCGCCACTTTGAGCTAACCAATTAAATCAGCCACACACTTTTAAAAGGGACATTTTTGAGTTTTTAAAAGGAATTGAAATATATTTATAACATATCAATTGCCTATATGTCATCAGGTTGTAACGCCACCTAGAAATTGAGGCATTCACCAACATTCTCAGTTGCCTATAACAGCCTGTAATGGCCAACTGTTTTCTATGTGAAGGACTGGTCAGATTTCCTGCGAAAAGCCACCGTCTTACATAAGCTATGACGTTTATGTACGCAACATTACAGCAAATCATGTGAAACACAGTGTAATTTTGTGTTTAGATAATGTGAGCTTGCCTGCAATGATACGTGTGATAACTTTAATCGACCACTTGATCAATACAACAAAATTCAAATAGGCCAGGAGGGAACAAAGATGAAGAGAATAAACTCAGTGATGAATAACGTAAGTAGTGTAGGCGGTGTTGCACAGGTACAACCTGGAGGAGGAACTAGTCTAAATGACTGTATTAGTATAGCCTAATATTATAACATTAAAAGTATATTGTTAATCTAATAGTAAACTTTAAGTTTGATATTAATATATTCATTATGTTACTATAATCAATATAATTTCATATAATAGTATATAACTTACACTAGTATAATATTAATTCAAATTACAGCTGTTTCAGTTTGGGGTTGTTTTTTATTCATTAAGTTTGTGCAAGAAAAATGCTCTAGGCTACATGATAGTCTCCAACCTTGATTTTGGGCAGGCTAACGTTAGCCAAACCCACACGCTCCTTGAATTTACCTTGTTGTCTTCTGTCTTACCGATTCCGCTGCTAGCGGCGCATCTCGCTCTTGTTTTTCAGGAACGGGGCTGTTCAGGTGGCCACAGAGTGACCGGCCAACCGGGTTAAGCCCGTTACTCCTGATAGCCGCTCCGACTGTGTTTTGGACGATTAACATTGCGGGTCCGGCGGGGTGGGAAATTACGGTTGGTTGTATACGTAAATCTTTTTCCGGTTCGCATGGATCTATTTTTTGGAGCTTTTAAGAGTGAAATAGGTGCACGGAAGATCGCTGCACCTAACGTTACAGAAACGAATCACACAGTCGCTACTCACTGCCTGTCTAGTATTTTTGGCTATGCATTATAAATAGTACGTTCATCTACACTTTTAGCAAACAAACTTTTGGACAAACAGGATTTTCACATTGAAAAAAATATCTTCAAAGTCGTGATGTCTGTCACATCATTGCCGATGGAAGATGGCATCGTCTATCGGCCCAACCCTAGTACGTAACTGAGGTCAAATGGTTTCATCCAATTGAAGCCATACAGTGGGGGGGCAGGGTCACAACTGCAGACAGGGGCTTGTAGAGGCAGCCTTTTGATGTCTATCTGAGTAATGGGGCAATAAATGGGACGTGCACACTGGGGGTCTGAGGGCTATGACAGCCCTACAGATGGCAACCTGCCAAGATCCCCACCAATCCATTTATGACGACAAGTCATGCGGATTCATGTGCAAAAACATGCATCCATACATGTTCTCCCCATCACTCTGCTTCAGCACCCTTGCAGCCTTCGAATAAACAAGCCCACTGAGGCCAAGGACCCAGAACACTGACCTTTGGCTGCCACCTCGGCCACAGCATATCAACGCCTCTTGATAACGTTGCAATCCCACTACTGTGGCAGAAGTCTGCCTTTAGCTCCTCAAGATAATTACAGCACAGATGAATGATTTGAAAATGACAGGCAATTAGACTTCCAGACAGTGTGATACTGAGGAGTACACTTTCTTTCAGCATGGGTACCAGAGGTGTAGATCAAAAGGTCCACACCAGACAAAAGCACACGTTTACAACACCCACCACTCTGGCAGAATTCATGATCATTGTAAACAAAACAGGTGGCATTTACCAGAAACAAAACTGGTGCTTCAGCCAAATTACCTTTAGTCATGGTTTGGTTTTGAGCTTGAGGATGAGTGGAACTTTTCACAAGTGCCCTTTTCAAATGATATACAAATAAATAGTTTTAAGAAACAAAGCTCCATGTTGGCTGCGTGCACCGGCTCCGATTTACACGATGGCCAGTCTGGGGGACATCCCACACCGAGACAGAAGTACAGCCAAGCAGCCCCAGGAGGGAGAGAGGAAGAACAGTGGAGACGAAAGAGGAAGAAAACAAAAGGGAAAATGTTTTTGCCTTGCAAAATCTCAGCGAGTACTCTTTGTAAACCAGCCTGTAGTTAGTAATTAACTTCAACTGAGGATAATGTTGTAATTATAGTAGCTCGCAACACTCTAATTCCCATCAGCATTAACACACAAAACTAGACTGTGATCTGGGGGCATGCTGGAACAAAAGCCTGGAGAGCAGGGAATTTTCTTGGAATTCTCTGACTTTCATAAACTAAGTTTGAAAGAGAAAGGTAAACTGCTTTTTTAAACTTTGCTGCTGATAAAAAGAGAGTAGTGGGTGAACAGATCTCAAAGTTTAAAATACTGCATCAAAACAAAACTTTTTTGCAGAAAAAACAGTTGATCCAGAATTCAGCCCCCCTCTTAGATGTATCAATGCTTGGCCTGCTTTTAGATCTACTATTTCCATAAGAGCTCAGTGGAGAACAGCCTTGTTTACGGCATGCCGGTCAGATTAGCTCTTTCCAGACCTGCAAACTGTTTCACCCCGTGAATGGAAAAACCAGGATAAAAAGAAAAAAAGACTTTTACATTCCTCTAAGTCAGAGCAGGATTTTAAATACCCTTCAGAGTCATACTCCTCCAAACTCTCCTTTCTCCATCTATGCTGGCTCAGATCCATTCACTCTGTAGCTTTATCTGCAGCCCTCCATCCTAAACACTACTCACATTTAATGGACGGATCAACTAAACGAGTGAGGATAAAATCACAGTCTGGCTGCCTTCATTGTGATACTTAAAAGGCGCCTCGCCTTTGACTGTGTGTGTAAGACTGCAAACACATAGTGCTATACAGAGAAAAAGTGCATTAATTGCAGTAACAGATATTTATTATGACTGACTCAGAACCTCGCATGAATAGAGAAGCGCCTTAACTAAAGGTAAAGTGACGGGCGGATTAGAGCCCACGGGAAGCGGGTAATTGAGCAGAACGCATCTTGATGTTCTGGTGAAACACCACTCTCCATCTCTCCACGCAGAAGATGAATCACACCATTGTCTGTGTCACCAAATTACATAAGTGCTATGGAAAATTCACTCAGTTCAACTGCTTATTAAAAAGGGAAGACACTCAATGGCCGCCGCTTGCTTGAGTGAATTATGTGGGTCACGCTTACATGAAATTGCTCATGTCCTGTGATTGCATATAAAACTACAAAAATCATTTAGCAAAACTTACTGTACACTTTTTAAATACAGAGATAAACTGTTAGCCGTCAATACTCCCCGTAAAATCAGTGTGAATCAGTAAATATAGAAGAGTGACAGAGGAGGTGGATGAGAGAACCTTTTTCTGTTCAGCTTCACCTTTGTGTTTTTGCTCTAAATCTGAAATGATTTGTTCTGCAGAGGAATTGCCAAACATTTTCTAAGACTGGATACTTGGTACAGCAAAGCTCTGAGCATTGAGGAGATTACTTGACCCATCTGTGGGGCGGGAACCCACCCAATTTTAACTTTCTCCATTTTCACACCTAAAGTTAATCTTTTATGTGCCAATGACCGCAGCATAATGATGCATCTTGTCACCCTCTGCTATCTCACTCATTTCCAATCCCTAATCCTATGTGTTGATACTTAATTGTGTTTTCACCCACAATAACAAGTCCCTTAATGCTTTGTCAGCTGCTTGTCTCTCGTGCCTCGTGACTGTTGTGAGAATGCTTGTAGCATGACAGATGTAAGGTGTGGCACATGCAGACAGTAAAATCACCATTAGCGCCTGCATATAAACAGAGGGGAGGCTTTTACCAGGGAGAGTTTATGGAGGGAATGGCTAGATGGAGAGGCTGACAGATGTAAGTGGCTGAGACAAGACTCTTAGGGACTGCACAGATCCCACAAGAGTCTAGGCAAGAGCAGGCACATCCCTGAACATCCAGACTAAACACGGCTGCATAATTAGAGCCATAATTCAGCAGTGCAGCCAAAGCACGCACTGTGAGCCTGTGTCCTTCATAGAAAGGGCATCACCTACCCTCTTATCCAGGCCCAAATTAAGCTGTCTGAACATTGTGCTACTGGCCCTTCAAAGCCATTTAGAGGCAGTGAATTTGATGTCTTATAACATCATGTGCTGCAACAACATTGTGTGTGTGTGTGTGTGTGTGTGTGTGTGTGTGTGTGTGTGTGTGTGTGTGTGTGTGTGTGTGTGTGTGTGTGACAAAAATTCATGTTTAAAATAAGCTTTATTTGCAAAATAGCAATATCTAGAAAACAAAGCTGGGCAAAAGCAGTAATAATCCTTATTACTCTGAAGCAACAGCTTGGAGAGAACACAAGAGCGGAGGACACACGCATGCTGAGAGACCGTTTTAGTAGCCATTTTCATGTAGGCATACTTACAGATATCTGGGGATTCGTCCGAGCCATCTGGACAGTCCTTCTCCCCATCGCAGCGCCAGCCTTTGGAGATACAGGTCACCTGGTCCTTACATACAAACTGCTTAGAGCTGCAAGTCTTGGGCTGGTCGTCAGCTTTGGGAGCTGAAAAAAAAGGAGAGTTGATGTGTCATCACAAAAAGCAACTGTGGCTGTAAATGCTTTTCAATCACAAATACACTTAGCAAGAAATGCAATTTGCAAACACCCAATCTAAAAAAAAAGAAAAAGGAAGCGAATTGGGGGTGGGGGGGGGTTGTGCGTTATGTTATTCTTATTATTTTTTTAAGCACTTTTCAACAAGGAACTTATCTAAAATTTCCAGCTTCAAGCAGCATAGATCTTAACTCGGCAGGGCAAAGCAACATGCAAGAGTCAACCCAAGTTTACAATGATGTGTTTGTATCAAAAGACCCACATGCACAGTCTATTCATAAAAATAAAAATACTCTACAAGTGGTGCCTTTTAGTTCTGGGTTTGTTTGTTGTGTCCTCTCTTCTTACAGACATCTCATTTCTTTCCGCTTGTTTTTACTTCACTTAAGGTGTTTTTCAACTTTTACCACAGAGGCTCTTTCATGTGTCACAGCACAGACATATAACCGGGCGTTCAATCACCCATGGGAAACTGCAGAGCGCAGTAGTTCTGGGCAGTAAGTCAGCACAGATTGTTGAGGTGTACCACAGGCTAGCAGCACCACAGCAACGCTCATGACCCATCAGCAGTCTGACACTGCTGACATGCTTCAAACGTAGCCACTCTCAAAACCCTGGTCAAATGGAACTCTTCCTACATGGTGTTGCATCGGTCTGTCAACACTGAATTTGTCACTTATTTAAAAATGTACCTTAAAAAGGGTCACTTCAACCAAATGACAAAAAATAATAAAATTAATTCTCACTAACGTGTGTTATCCAGTCATGAAGATAGGTTTGTTTTTATTTGTCCAGGTTTAGATATATCCATCTCTTGACATTTCTACCTCCACCCCAATACAAATGAGGTGAATGGCATTTCAATTCTGCTGCTCACAACACTGAATATGTATATTTATTAATTCATGTCCCTTTTTTTGGCCTATTTTTCCAGTAGAAAGTATTTTCAATGAAAACTGGTCACACGTAGGTCTTTGGATTATTAGTAATGGGAACATTATTTCTTGGAAGACACATTGGTATTTATATTTTTTTTAACATAAGGTTTAAATGCTTCAAGCACAGGAATTCTACTCACCTATTGGGATGGCGGCAGAAATTTCAGATAGCTCATAAAACTGGATAAACAAAACCAAAACTATTTGCATGGATACACTTTTTTTAATTTAGCTGAATTGATCTAATGAAACACAACATGTGAGAATACATTTTCAAGTACTTTTAACGACATAATCCTTCACTTAAAGTAAAATGGAGGAGGCTGAAATTCTATGCTAACATCTTCTCACAGTGTAAGAAAGGGTGAAAATAGGTTGCCAAATATACACAATTGTTATTCTTCCTTTTATGACTGGTCAAAAATGTTACACACAACATAAAAAACCCCTCAAAAGACCACAATAGCCATTTCAAGCAGGAGGTTGTTGGTACTGTACTGTTGTGCAGCAACGCTCTGGGAAGGACAACACCGAAGGTCTTATTGTGATTCTCTGCAGGGACTGAGCCCTCTCTCGCCCTGGATGACTTGCCTTCCTACGTACTTGGCAGGCAGAGAGGTGTTTGGGGTAGGCGGTGGGGGTGCACCGCAAGGGGGCTGGGATGTGACTGAAATCACAAGAGAGCACAAGGCTAGTGTATCATTGCGACTACGTTCCTTTTGACTGTCAGGCTAAGGGGTTTAGACCCTGGACTTTTTTCATGTGACAGTGAAGTGTATGTTTAAGTCAAACACTAAGACTTCCGAGTGCCATGTTTTTGTAAATACAATTAGAAATTAAAGGGTTGCAGGGATGAGCTCACAGCTTTCGTTATACGAACAGTATCTTGATATTTGAGTTTTAGAGAAAGCAGGTTCGCAGGATTTCACCTCCTACTTATCTTCACACAATGGCTTAGAAAACTAAAGTGATGCAAGAGGATAAGATTTAAACTCTAGAGTCCTTATTATATGTCAATAGAATATGACAGGATGTAAAATTCAAGATGAGAGTGAGAAAGTGAGCTTTAAAATAATGGATATAGACCATTGGCTGATTTAGTTTAGGCAACATGCACACACCCAACTCCTTGGTGAAGGAATGAGATTGGCTAGCCATGCCTGAGGCCAACTTCTTAGTTTTGCTTCCCTTCAGCTTACCAATGCCCTGGTACATTTTGTATGGATGGTAAATACACTGGATTTGCCTGTGCTTATATGTTGCCATTTAATCTGCCTACACAAATAAACAAACAGCCAGATTGACCGCGCCCTGAGCTGAAATGAGTAAAAGCATTGAAACCTCCGACAGGCTTCTATGTGGAGGCATTCCCTCCATCTCTCTGCTCCCCGTGTGAAGCAGCTGGACTGAGCCAGTTGTTTCCTGTGAGTCGGTATAAAACATCGTGGGTTCTAATTTTATCATCGCTTTACACACCAGCATGAAATGACCGCAGAGAGGAGAACCTCTGAGCCTAATTGGAGGTTGTGGAAGAGGAAGGGTTAGAGACTTGGGGAAAGACTAGCAGCCTTCTCCCTTACCAGTCCTCTTTCAAAGCCCACTGAAATATCTCAAACAGAGATGTGAATTGTTCATTCAGCCTGTGAAGTCGCCTTTCCCCCCCAAAGTGACTGCCAGAATTCTGACACATTTTGGAGGGTACCAATCAGGCTGGGATGTTAAACCATTGGAGTCCACTTTACCTACAAAAGGGAATGAAAAAGGCCTTTCTTTAGTCTCCTGGGATTGGCCCAACAGCAAACACCAATCTCACTGAATCAAGGTACATACTCCACTTACAAGAACTCCTATAAACCCAGTGTGTTCACCTCCAACGAGTCCCCTCCTTTGAATGCCATTCAAACTAAAGCATTTCCTGCCACAGCTGAAAGGCAACTTGATCACACTGCTGTAACTAAATGGTAGGAAATGCCACAGCATTCAACACGTCTATCCACAAAACAGGAGGATTATCACATTTAAATACTATTATAATCCCACCTTGCTGTTTATGATCAAGTAAGATCAGTATGATATACACTTGAAACACGAACACCTACTCCCTCCACATCAGAATAACCTGAGGTAAACAACCATTCTATGGGTATTTATTATTATCTAATTAGGGAAGAAAACGAGAAAACTAACTTCCACAGCCTTAGTTAAAATCCTCAAGAGTTTTTAATTTCACACCATTAATCAGTGAGGGCAGCTTTGGAAGCTCTACAGGAAACACAGTTTCTGAAAAGAAATTACACCTGTACAAACATGTACAAATATCTTTATTTGGTTGGCTTAGAAAAAACAAAAAAAACAGCATGTTTTTAAAACAGCTGTCTTCCACAAAAACCAAAACACCTGTCTCTGTCACTCTGATGTAGATACAATATGTTGCACTGTATACACTTGACAGTGTATTTCATTTAAAATATCTTTATGGGTGAGTGATTCGGGAAAGGCATTAAAGAAGAAGGCTGAGAAAGTCCTTGAGGTGACCGTAAGCCTAAAAATGCCTGAAGTCTGGTACACTGTAAAAATGTCTCAAGTATTTGTCCATTAGACAAGGGATTAGAGTTTTCTATCCAACTAAACGTATGTTAATTTTGAGTTTGTTTTAAATGGTTTTCAAGTTCTTACATGGACAAGACATTCCAGGACACTACATCAGGATGTTTGTGATTAAAATGAGAAAAAAACAGTTATTCTTTTTCCTCTTTATCTTGTCTAACCAAGAAATTCTGGTTAAGTCACTGCTGTTTTACTGACCACAAAAGATCCATTAAGGGGTTTCAAGTGCTGAGAGCTTGCTCTACATGGAATGACATTCAGTAAGTTTTTTAGGGTTAAATTACAATATATTATATATTTATATGTGCACTTGATCTTTTTATGTGCTCTGATGGGAGAACAGAGGGCTAAGCATCGATTCTGAAAAAATGGCCTTGTCACTCAGGTATTCACGGACAAATGTTTAAATCCTGAGTTGACGTACAACTACACTATAAATCACTGAGTTACTTCCTTGTATGTGGATGCTCAGGCTCTAGTTGGCTTACTTGGTTTGATTTTGAGCATACTGCCAGTTGTATGGAGCACACACTGTATTTCCTTATGCAGGGCCACTGGAGCTCTGCACTGTCTAAACAGTGCACACTGAATTGCCCTTGAGCACTATGCATAGTAAAAAGCATTACACACGAGCGACTGAGCAAATGCATAAACGTACACAGAGCCCAGCTCTGTCCATCCTGAGAGCCTGATTAAAAACAAGTACTTTCAAGGCCACCCTTTCATTTGCAAGAGGACATTTAAGGTGTTGTTTTGTTTTATCTAATCCCAAAAACTTGGAACAGGGTGGGATGGTGAGGAAATGGTGTTGTGGCACTAATTCAGCAGCCCAGTGATGGAAACACCATCACCAGCTGGGACACAACACTGACCCACTCCCCGATCTGTCTCTCTCAATATGGCCATTCCGGCTCTGCAAATCAAGTCCAGATCCATGCAGCACATTCCAGCACCTTCTAATTGATTTCATGTGTACAGCTTTGCCTCCAAAAGACAATCTGTTACAGACGAGCAGCTAGATTCAACAAATTCAAGGTAAAATGACTTATTGCTTATTTCTTTCTGCTGCAAGACTGGCTTAGAGTACATATACAAACTGTAAGAGAGGGCTGACTTCATGCTACACATCATTTTAAATGTTTTCTTTAGCTATAATATTTATTATAGGTTTAGCTTTAGTTAAAAACGCCATGCACCACAATGATAATGACCGTCATCCAAATGCACACAGACTCAGCTGGAATGTTCACCACAACAAATTGATATATGAAATTTACTTTTGTTTCACAAGCATGCCCCCAACACTGTGCACATCCTAGCATTCAACCAACCCAAACCCCCTTGTGGATAATTTCTTGGCTGAGCAATAGAGCATGGATTCTATTAAATGCTGTTAAAAGATAACAGTACGAATGGGAATGTGAAATGACTTGAATGAATGAATAAATAAATGGGACTCTGGGTCTCAATGGTCATGATGGGTACAATGGCAGAGACAGGAGAAAGTGGAGGAACAAAAAGGACTGTTTCTCATCATCCCATCACTTTTCCCCTTTGTGGTCCTCCATTGTGGAACTCAGGTCGTCCGCAGTGTTCCAGATTGAAAAAACAACAACAACAGAGGTTAAATAGCTGAGTTTCCCTGCCAGTCAGTCAGAACTGAAGAAGTCCTTTGGATAAGGGACGAAACGTCTTCCAGTATCTTCAACCAAGTCCAGTTGCCCTTCATTTTAACCTTCGTTGGATAACTATGACCTGGATGACTGAGAATCTTCATAGACAACAAAAAAAAACAACTACAGTATGTAATTAGACCCCCGAGGTCAAGTTTGAAGTGATTTCTATGTGCTCAGTTTAGCAGGATTTCAAAGCAAGAATCCATGCATTATAAGTAACAATTAAAACCAAACAAGGACCATAGGGAAAAGAATAAGGGCAGAGGGAAGTTGTTATTTCTGAATTCTGTGCTATATTAATTATTCAGATGGAAGACGGACTATTTCTTTTTACCAAAGTCACAGCCTTTTAGATGCAAGATGTGGAATATTATGATGCAAGAGGGTAGAAAGCACAGAACAAGTGTGATAAAGGCCCTGCCCTGGCCACTGCTACAGCCATTGAATCAGTTTCTTCAATGGCCACACTGTGCAGTGCCCCTCCAGTGGAAAACAACCACTTAGCTTTGTGTCAAGCCATGCCATGGCCAAGCACTGGATCACTTTAACCACCTCACGCCACGCATACAATGTCCATAGGCTATTCAAGTTCTAATCCACAATAGCCATTTTCAAAAGAGGCTGAACATGCATAAACAGCAGAAGACTGAGTTTGAGTTAGTACCTACTCTTGTGCCTGAAAGCCTTGTGTTTGTGTCATCGCACAACAAAAGGGCGCAGCTTTGACCTCGGAGGTAACCTGATGAGGCTCTGCAGGACATCACAGGCCAGAGCAGTAAAAGGCCACGCAGTAAAAGACATACAATGAATGTGTGATTGATGGACGTAAGATAAAATGTTAATGGGCTCGGGCTTCTACGGAGTTCTTCCACACCCACCCTGTAGTCTTTGCATAGCACAGCTCACACACCACCCGCAAAAATTGAGCCATTCACAGCGAATAAGATGACTTTAAAACCTGCCTTGCCTCTGTCCTCCAAAGCTACTAGGAAAAAGACATCCAAGGCTACAAGAATATGGTATCAATACAGGATGTCAGTGTTTCTGTGATTTAATACAAGTCAATCTCTATGAATACCGCATCAGATTCACTCTAAAGAAAGCAGGAGGGAGGAGTGTTCCTACTTTAATAATTGTTAGGAATGACTCATAAACAATGCACAAATGAGTTGTCATCTACTTCACGTCTCAACAGATGACTTCATTGTTCAGCAGTGAGACCCTATAAATTTGACTGCAATACAGAAAAAGGTCTCAACTGCACATAACGTACTAAAGTGCCAGCATGAGTGATTTAAATCTCACTGATGAGTACAAAGTATGATTAGCCTACAAATGACAGACTATCACAATGGACTGGAAGCTCAACTTTCAGCAGTTTACTTTTACATAGGACCTTGGCAAGCAGTTAATGGCAAAGACTCCACACACACACACGCCTTGCAATCTTGATAGTATTGTTGAGAACATCCAACTAGTTCCTGGTCGCATGCAGCAGAGTTTTGAGGTGATAACAGAATCAGACATGGAAATACAAACTCAAAAGCTATAAATAGTTTTAAAGTGAATGTGGCTGTTTTGCGCTCAAATATAAGCACAGTTTCAGAGAGCTCACGTCTCTGAAACTAGTGCTCGTTAGATTTGCCTCCAGTGTCTCGACAAGTGTTTTCCTGCACAACATCAATATGGAAAACATGTCTTTTGGTAACACTGCTTATTCAGACAACAAACACTTAAGTGAGGGAAAATTTTAGTAAGGTTTTTTTCTAGTTTTAGGGAACATCACAACTTGTTCTGGAAATATATTGTAGATATGTTATGATATACTAAAACGTATGTACAGTACATGTGTGACAAATATTATTTTGCATGATATAAACACTATTTTATTGTCATACCTAATGTCTTCTTTTCAATGCTTTATTAGGAGTTTTTGTTGATTATGTTTTGGGTATTTATGAAAATGTAATCTGTTATATATCCAAGTAATATACATCAAATGAATTGAATAGTTATTGAGATCTGAAGTCCCAGATCTTAATAATGTTTACAATGTATTTGTAATATATTGTAGATGTTTTAGTATTTTATGCCCTTTAAATGTTTTTATTTGTGATCAGCCAAGAGACTGAAAATGAAAATATGTGGTCAGCTACTGTACAGTATTTCTGATACAATCCATGAAACGGGAACATTTACATGGGCACTACTTGTAATATACTACTACTTACCTTTGCCACAACACAGATAGCATAAATGTTCGTTTCATGTGCAACCACAAACTGATGACTGAGAGCAATGGTCGCGACTTTGATAAAAGTAAACAGCTTTGAGTCTTTGCAGCAGCCCATGAAATTGGAATCTTATCTCCATATATCAGATCCTCTCCTCTGACCAGGTGTGAAAGCAACTGTGATCAAATCAATTCTTTAGTCAAGCGCAAAGCCCACAACATCGGCAACATCTGAGGTGTACATGAGCGTGAGCCGGTAAAGCCAACAGGAATAACACACAAAGAGCAGCAGAGCAAAGTCTCCAAAAACAGAGTGGTCAGCCTGAGGCTCCAGGTGAAGAGTTCACCATTAATGATGTCAAAGTCGAATCGGGAGTCAGAGAGCCAGTATTCTCATGGCTGCATTAGGTGTCAGGTAAACATTGCAACCTTTTGCAACATTTGAACAACTCTTTGTACTCTCTTTATGAAGTGCGAGGAAAAACAGATCTATTTCCGGTTGCCCCTCTACAAAGATGTGTTATAATCATGTGAAGCATGTTAAAAAAAACTCATTTTTAAGAGACAGATCATATTAATGACAGGAAAGGAAAGCAGTAATGCATAGCAAGCCTGATTTTATCACCTTCAAAAACTCAATAAATCTTACAGAGCTGCATTAACACACACCCACTCTTCCTATTATGTTAAAGAAGTTGATCCATTCCCCTTTTTTATGTCTTAGGAGCTTAACAGGGTAAACAGTGATGTAGCTAGCAGAAAACACCAATTACAGTACACCACTGCTAATAACAATCAACAGACACTGTATCATCTGCGGTCCTGTGCCTTCGATATGTGTGGAACAACAGTGAAGACATTTCTGTTAATCTGGTTTTACCCTCTAGTCACAGTTGATTGCAATGCAGTGCAGGAAGTAGTGGGATAAGAAGGGGATCTTTTCTGCAGCTACGGTCGAGAATCCCACCATCTGCTATTATCATTTCACAAATATTTTCACATGGTCAAGACCAAAATGCAAAACACCTGCAGCACAAGCTTTATATAAAAGCCAAGGAATGTATACAAATTGGACACTTTGGCTATGTTTCAATCCAAATGTTGTACGCTTTTCTATCCTATGTTTCTTTGTGAGCAGAAAATCACTCTGGGGATTATCAGCGTTACCTGATAAGAGTGCATTAAGAGTTGGCCTCAGGTGTACAGAAGTACAGTAACCACTCCCCAGTGACCTCCACTTGGAAGAGCTGGAGAGAGCAACCCAAGTTCTATAACCTGTTGAATTTGTATGAGAGATGCTGAATTTTTCCAGCAGATGTTTCCAGTGACGGTTCTGAGGAAAATGTAAAGGCAGGTCCCATTAAAAGGTCAGGCAAACAGAGTGTAGGCTCCTTAGGAATTCAACCTCTTTAGCCTCTGACCCACATTTATACTTTTCACCAACAGGAATCTTGTGCCTCTAAAGTTGAAATGAAATAATAAATAGCATTATGTTTACTGTAATGTCTGCCAGAGCAGAAACTATAAGCTGATTGTTTAAGTTGATAGTCAGAAAATTAATCAACAACCATTTTCATAATCAATTAGTGGATAACGATTATGTTCATTATCTACTAGCTGTCAATTACCTTCTAAATTAAATAGCTTGGGCTATAAAATGTCAGAAAATAGTGAAATCATAATTTACTAATTCCAAATTAACCGTCTTCAAATTACGTGTCTTGTCGGACCAAGACTCCAAGACCAAATCAGAATGAGTTTACGACAACATACATCACTTAAGACAAAGAAAAGTTTATAATCCTCACAACTGGGAAGCTGAAACTTCGGAATGTTTTGGCATTTTTGACTGAAAACAATGAATCAATTATCAAAATAGATCATAGTACATTCATTTTCTGACGATCAACTAATCGATTAATCTACTAATCATTCAAGTTCTAGAATCTATTCAATGTTTTTCAAGCAAAATGCCCACCATTTGATGAATCCAGCTTCTCAAATGTTGATATTTGCTTTATTTTGTCATTATTGTTAGAAACAGAATATCTTTGTGTTCTGGACTGCTGGTTCAAACAAAACAATTAATATAAAGATCCCTTTGGGCTCTATGAAATTGTCTGGGGCATTTTGTTTTTGCCCACCATCCAAAGACATGCAGGCTAGGTTAATTGGTGTCTCCAAAATTGTCCTTAGGTGTGGATTTGAGTGTGAATGGTTGTCTATGTATGGCCCTGCGATGGACTGGCGACCTGTCCAGGGTGTACCCCACCTTTCGCCCAATGTCATAATGGGATTGGCTCCAGCTCCCCGCGACCCTGTACGCAGGATAAGCAGTTGACGATGGATGGATGGATGGATTTTGTTTTTGCATCTTTCTTACATGTAGACCAATCAATTAATGAAAATAATTGTTAGTTGCAAGCATTTTTTTCTTCATATCACCTTTGTAATCATAGATTCACTAGAACTACTAGGCTCTAAAAGTATTGTGCAGGACTGGACTGGATTTTGTCTAAAAAGGATGACACCTTTTGGGCGATATGGCCAAAAATGTTATCACGATAAAAAATATAATATAAATCAAATATTTATTGAATATATAACATTTGTTATATTGTTATTGAGGAAAATTATATTGCAATAATTATTGTTATATTGCTCAGACCTACCTTTACGTGGCACAATAATGAACTCTAAAAGATCATGAGCAAACAAAAGGGTCTGTCCAATGTTTAACTGTTATGGCCTTCTGACCTTCCCCTCACTAATCCTTTCTCGTTCGTAAATTCATGCTGTGGCTCAGTGGTGATCCAGACAAATCCAGTACAAGTGGCTGCTGGCCTTAGGGTTTGTATCCACTCACTTGACCATTTCTATAATTCCCTTTTAGATCCAACACTACTGCAGTCGGAGGCAGATAAATCAACTGTTACTAATGACATAACACACGTAGATCATTTCCATCCCTGACTCCCTGTGATGTAACTATGTGTCAGTTTCACGGAGTATCCCAGACTGATTCTTGGAAGTTTATTTCGCTTCACCTCCCCCCCCAAAGTCACATCTAAGTTGGATTAATCATCTCCCTGTGTCCAGATGTTACATACTGATGGAGGAAGTGGGACGAGCTTGCCCAATAACCTCAGTTATGGCTTTAACTCTGATCAGGCTCCGTCAACATCTAATGAAAGTTTTAGAAGATCTCCCAACACAGAGAAGGGCAGGAGCACTTTTTGTAAAGACATTAACAGTGGTAGCTAATGTGTTGCTTTTCCTTCAGGCACCAAAGTAAACATACACCAAAGGTGTGAAATGAACTGCCAGACTGATATTACAATTATGCACATAAGAGGCTGTGAGGTCTGAGCTGGACAAACCAATTCTAGCACATGACTTTTTCACAGTTCTACATCCACAAAATATTATGGATGACTTAACAACAGACTCCAGATAATGAAAATGCATAGGCTGTCATTCTGAATGTAGCATATGCTTTCTGGGCAAAGCTAATTCACAATACCATTTACAAGTGCAAAGTTAAATTGCATTATCTGTAGAACAAAACACAAATAGGCCTACATGTGCTATTTTGCACCTCCATGATTCACTTCAAGTTCTCAAGAAAGATAAAAAGGCAAGCTGTTAGCTCAACAGGTCTGAAATGCATTGTCAAAAGAGTAATGATGCATTTAATATCGCATCGGGGATTCGGGAGTATTAAGGGACTTAATGGGGTAACAGCACGACTATTCATTTCACTATCAGACATCACCAGGCTGTCACTTATAAACTGTGATTCCCAGGCAGATACTGACGCTACACGTCGGGACAAGCCGCGCCATTAAGATTACCTTCACGAGCAGACACAACTGTTGTTTTCATACGCGCCAAGTATCTGAAAACAAACATGAAAACTAATCTGACCGATGATTCCCACAGGTTTGATATGAACCTCAAGCGTGCTGCTTCTTCTTGTTCTTCTTTTTAATAAAAAAAAAACAAAAAAAAAAACACAGCATACTTGGTTCAGTAGCTATCAGCTGTAGCCATACAGAGAACATACATGAGGGATTGCATTTCTCGGGGGGGTAGATACAGCCATTTTTTCGCAGTCTGTCAGAAATCGTGTTGTTTTGTAGAAATGGGTCGTTCGTGAAAGTGTTACGTTTGCCTTTTACCTGCTGAATATTCCAACCGTGAATAACCCCACTGTCTGCCATCCTTCCAGGCAGGCCTATTCTGTCTGCTCAGACAGAAGCACAGCTAAACACGCAGACACATTTAATGCCAAAATAATCGGCGCACTGCTTATTTATGCGGTACTCTCTGGTTTAACGCTTTCCTAATGATCGACCTCGTCCTCAGGGGGAGACCGCTTGTGGCACCACTGTGTTATTGTGAAGATAACCTATTTGCGGTGTTGGCTCCAACTCTGGTGAACACAGGCCTGTGCACAGATGCTTTGCGCGAGAGACAGAGAGAGAGAGAGAGAGAGAAAAGTGCTCATGCTTTCTCGAGTATGCAAGATAACACAACAGGCTTCTTACCTACGGTTGCACCGTTAGGAGATGTGATCTCCAAGCAGAGTATAAATCCCAAGTAGAACAACCTCATCGCCATCTCCTGAGCAATGCTCTATGGCACTGCTGTTAGAAAGGAATAGAGGAAAAGTTGGCTGGATTTCTCAAACCTAACAACCCGATCAACCACCTCATTCGAACCCCTTCAATAGTCCGGGTGCGATTGTCCGTGCAGTTGCACCCTCAGTTCGGCACGGTGGCCGCTTCAGACGGGCTTCTGCAAAAAAAGAAGACTTGCTACAGCCCGGCGAGGCTACAGGCAAGGCAGCAGCACATTCATGTAGGCTATATCGCTAATTGATTATCGGCATTCAAACATGATGCACAGTGGAACCTCTGTCTCTCTGTGCTTGCTGGGGTCTCTGATTCACCACACCATGCCACTGGAATCGTCCACACGTCCAGAAGCGCTGCAGGTCTCCTGCACCGCTCAGCTCATTCGTTGCCAAACTAAAAACAAAAATTAAAAAGTAAAAGTGTTTTTTCCCCCCGGAGCGCCAATGCCTCCCTGCTCTTGTGGTTGCATTAGTGGATGGTTAATCTCAAGCCCCAGCACTGTGAACGAGCCCGTGACGTAAGCTCGACTCCCTAAAAATGGGCTAACTGAGCGGCGAGCACTGTCTGCGCATGTCCTAGCACACCTCCCTTTTCTCCAATTTCATGCGCTTTTTCATCAGCCGTGGAGGTGGGAGAGAGAGGCAGCGCGGCCTGCAACTGACGCTGTGGGATCAGCCATGTTGGCTCAACATTTCTACAGAATCCTGATTGCTTTTGTGGTTACAAAATTAAATGAGTAAACAGAAAATTTAACAGCTGTCGAATCCTGACACGCTTGCAGAGTTGTTGAACATAATGCAGGCTTTTAAGTGTTTTCCTGCCAGCAACAGATATTTTCAGACTGCATAACCTGCGGCGCGTTAGTGAGTAAAATCTATGAGATTATTAAATGCATAGACTATCCATCTTTTAACCGAAGCAATCATGTTATAGCCTACAATTGTATGGTTACAGTAGTCCAAACTTCATTTGTTATCGCTGTATCGCTGAGTTTGTATCGCTGTATCATATTGTTGAGGATTCCAATCACTTACAAATTGTGCTATTTGGATTGAAATTCCTGTTTTGCATCTTATGTTCTAAACCATTTTAAACTAAAATGGTGTCATCTCATTGCAATCTCACCGACTTTGTCTTGTTTTTTTCTCACGCTCACACGTTCAGAGTTGCACCTAGTTTTCCAAGTCAAAACAGAAAAGCAAGTAAGACGGTTTAATGAGAGAGGTGGGTGTCCTCAACTTCTCCGTTCTTCACTAAACCACGCCCCCTAGTGGTACATGAAAATGAGAAGTGGGTGTGATTGTTATGAAATAGATGCAGCTACATGTTTTTTGGATGAGCCTGTGCAACAGTACAATAGTCTTCCCAGCTTCTAGTAAAGGTAATTATTGACAAAAAAAATACATATTTGTATTATATCACTTGTAATTGCTTGGTTACCAAAGCTAAAGACAAAAAAGCCAAATCAATCTGGATTCCAGGTTAAGACCCCATCCACAATGTATCCCCCAAATATATTAAACAAATAGCCATTTCTGTTGACAATTAGGCCAAAGATATTTCCAATAGTCTACAGAGTTCCAATGTTTGTAATGGTTCACTTTATACATTAATTGCACACTACTTTGAAATATGAAAACTATTTATTTGTATGAATAACTGGATTTTGATGTAAAAAACTAAGTGACGTGGAATATGAGTAAGTTAACAAGGGAAAATTGGTCCTTACAGGAAAAGAGAATATGTAATCTTGAGTAAAATGATTCTTTTGAGATGTTACAATGATTGGGTAGTCTAATAAACCATCCAAACCTGCAGGGGGCACTGAATACTTACATTACAGAGAGACATGCAGGCTGTAATTCATTTCACAAACTCAACAAAAAGAATCCAACAATTTAATGCAATGTTTGGTAAAATTTTTATGGCACATCCTCTGACAAAGTTCTGATCAAAGAGAAATTTGATTAAAAGGAGAACATGAGAGGATCTTTGCCTCCACCGCAGCCGTTTTGAAACTGAAATGCTCATAAATGACTCTTTCAGCAAGTCTATGGTGTTCCGCAGTGGGCCTCTACTTTTCCCACTGGCATTTAATCATGGGTACTAAAAACAACCAGCGTGTATTTCACACTAAACAAGTTGACAGTAACCTCGCTGCCACTAGTGTCAAGAATAAGTGTCCCTTTCAGGGCTTTTCAGCATACAGATGTTTATCGAGAGCCTGAATCACAGGGGAGAATCTGAAGTATGTCGAGAATTTGTAAAATACTTGCCTGAAGTGATATCTGTTGAATCCAAGCATATTTTCACTCCTAGCATCAAAACAGACTATAAACACAATGAGGCTTAAGGGGGAAATTGTAAGTATAGCAGGATGGTAAAAGTTTTTTGGGGGGGCAATCAAACTATCATTCCATGTGTATAATTAATGCTCCTATTCAAGTTAACTGGAAAACACCATTTTTTGATGTCAGCAAATGTGTTTACTTTTTATTTACATTCAAATCAACATGATCGCTGGTGTCACCTCAACCTGAGAATGCCCCCTTTGTGGGAGGAGAGATGAGCATTGTCATCCAGGAAAGACAGACGCCAGCATGCTGTGTGGGAGACAGCTTGAAAGAGTGCCAGTGTAAACACTCCCAGACCACATGTTCTCCCAGGGCAGAGGGGCTGGCCTCTCTCCAGGCACATCTGCACACAATCCTTCAGCTTTTAGCAAGCCAGCCAAGGAGACAGTGCAGGGCAAAGAGTGGGGAGGGTGGGCTAGTTCCCAGACAGAGAGAACCTGCTTCTTTGGTGACAGTGGTGTCAATAATGAAAGTGATGACATCTGAAAGAAAAAATGAAACGCTGCATGCGGAGAGAAGAACACGAGAATCTGCTCCCTGTATGCAAAGTTAATAAAGGATTCTGTGTATCAAGGCTGACCACCATCTTTGCAGCTGAACATCTGTATCACACTGCTAGATTCACATGCCACGGTCTGCTTGGCTACAGTCATTACCCAGCCTGCCCATATCCTTGAGAGAAGATGGATTGCTGTATAACTCAAGCTCCTTACTCTCACACAGCCACGCTCTGCATCTGTAGCTGCACTGCATGCACAAGTACACCACGCCTGTATTTTTTCAACAAATTTTACTCTGGCACACTCGTTCTCTTGAAAAATAATCATTCCAGCTCGTATTATGCCTAAATGTAAATATAAATGTGCTCCCATCTGTCTCTGATGTCCCCCCTAACAGCTTCTCTTGGTTGCTGCCTTTTAGTTTGCTAGTAAAGTGTGGCTGTGTGCATGTTTTCACAGAGAGGTAATTACTGAGCAAGCTATGCTGACAACACCTGAGGAATGTGGAGCATGCACCAGCAGCCTGTGTTCTCCTAACCCCCTATCCCCCCATCACTCATCCCAACTCACTTCTCCCCCATACAAGCCACTAGCCAGAGCCTCACTCTAACACAAAGTTCAGCATGACATTTTCACAGGAGATTTGTAGAGAATGCAGGTGTTATTTTATGTAATATTTTGGTTGTTCTACCAGGAAACATACTTCATTCAACTCTTTATTATTCTAGATTAAATTGCTTGATCAACAGAATCTGTAGTATATAGTTACTAATCAAATCAGAGTATTTTTTTCTCTATTAGTGGAGGAAACCCTACCCAAAACCCACAGCTCCCAAAAGGCCCCACTATTCCTGTTACTGGTGAATTCAGTGTGTGTGTGTGTTGGCTGGCTCGGGTCTGCTGACTGAGTCACTCCCCAAACTGTCCTTGAGCTCTGTGGAACTCATAGCCCATCTGGCTGAACACTTGCACACTCATATCAAAACATTGCATAGATTGAAACAGGGGGGAGTAAACAACTCTGACCTAATTGTGTTCTGAAAACAGCGTCCCAGTCGAAAAAGCGTCAATATCTGGCTGGAAAGAATGATGGCAATGCAGTCTAATGTTATTTTTATGCAAATGAAACCAATGCATCAAGTTTTGACACTGTGTGAATGCATGTGTGTGGGAGACAGAGAGATAGAAGGGGAGATAGAGATTATAAATTCAGCAGAGCCTCTTCCGTCTGTCTGACTAGACCTTCATGATGAAATCAGGATGAAATCCCTTGTGCATCTAGTTTAACGTAAGTATGTAGGCCTGTCCTCCGTCTTTCTGTGCTGCAGAATTTTGCAGTTGTAGATGTATTATGCAAATGCCACTGCTAGAAACACACACTGTGTGGCTGAGTGAACAACTGCATGTGTTTTCTACACACTGGAGGGCTAATCAGTCAGGGTAGGCAAGACAAGGCAAAGGGGTCAAGGGATTTAGTTGCCAAGCAACTTCTGTTGATACAAATACTTTTTTTATTCTTCTCAAGGCATGACAATTGATGCAAAGGCAGAGGGATGCAACATGCAATACATTTTTGAGTTAGTTATCTTGTTTATCAAGAGTTATATGTAAATTTGGGTCAGCTCCAGATCCAGAAACATAAAAACATAGAAATTAGTAGAGATGCAGTTATACCTTCCAGCGTTAACATTAGCATTATATAAGAAGTGATGAAAAAGTAAACTGAAAGGTAGGTGCACTTTAAGCTCCAGTATCACCACAAACACAAAAAACAACTATCAAGTATATTTTCAGGAAAGCATCACTTTCAGGTTTTCACTGGCAATACACTTTCCTTGTGTGACTTACATCATTTTGATTACATGTCTGGTGTATACAACTAGTTTACTCCAAAAATAGCATAATGTAACAAATGCTGGACAACGTTTATCTCTCATGTTACATGTTAGCACAACAAAGAGAAATTACACTTCTGTTCTGACATGCTGAGGGTTGCCTCTGTTCACAGAGTATATGTAGAACGTTTAAACCTCTTTTCACGGTACAAGGTTGTTTATTAGTCATTATACAGCACAAGGCTGCATAAGGAAATGAAATTTGTAATTCCTTCATGATACACACACAGCATAAGTGTAGGCCTATATTAAAATATGGTAGCATATACAATAAAATAAATCAATATATACAGTTACTTATATACATATATACAGACACGTATACACCCCAAACATTCCACAGTGCATTTTTTGAATTTGAATCTGGGGTGAATGTAAACAGCAGCAAACAGATGATAACATAAAAGTTTCATCTTCCCAATAAACAGTCTGACACTTGGGAAACAGAGTCCATTTTGACTGCGTTTGAGCACCAACCATCATCGATGTAAAAAATGAGTCCACTTCCTCTCATCTTGCCGGAATCTTGCGCTGACAGCCGAGTACTTGATCCGGGATGTTGATGGGGCAGGTCTCTGTAACGATGATGTAACAGTCTCTGAATTCCATTGTCTGGTCAATACGATGATTTGTTCTGATTTTGTCCATGTTTGTCATTTTTCAATAATGTTTTCTTTGATTTCTTATTTCTCTAAAGACAGTAATCTATCTCATAGAACTTCACTGTTACTCAGTAGATAAAGGCTGGCCAGCCATAAAGAGCTGCTAACTATGGATAAATGTCATTTGTTTAGTGAACCAGGATGGTCTAAATCCTGTTTCAAAGATTCTCGCCTTTAGGAGATACATGTGCTTTATTTGACAAAATGGTCAGAATGGAAGAGAATGCCAGTGTTTCCAGATTTGCTATTTTTTAACATTTGACAAGGATTTTGATGCCATAGGTATTGATTAGGAATTTGGGGATGGAACATATGCCATTTGGACAAAAAGTAATTTTTTATAAATTTATTAACATTAATTAATGTTATAATTATTCAAACCCTATGGCTGTAAAAGTTATTCCAGGTTACTGTGAGGGATGTCTACTCAGTAAATAGTAGTGTGAAATCCCTTTTCTCTTCTGATGCATTATTGCACACTTAGCTTGACAGTAAAACCTAAAAGGTACAAATATTGGGATCAGCTTGTCTGTATTTCTTCGCCAAATCCTTAACCCTGCAGGGTTACTTTGATGACTTGGCACTGTAGAATTTTGCCTACTTATTTAGGCTATCTTCTACAATGTGTTATCATTCAGTGGTTGAAGAGGAGGCTAAGAAGCCCAGAGATAAAGTCGGATATACCACACAAGCATATAGCCAGTGTTGTGTGTGGAGCACATCAGAGCGCTGGGAAGAGCGACTCCAAGCACTCGCGCTGTTCCTGCCTGTATTTCCCTGGCTGACGTCAGCTGACTGCCTTGGCTCCCCGCTCCTCCGCTCCTCCGGACACAGCGCCGCGTAAAAATGCTGCTCTCGGTGCCGCCAAGGACAGGAATCAACCCATACAACGGCTACACCGGCAAAAACAGCAAAAGGGTAAATAGAAACACCACAGCCTACTTCTGTCTCCTCTTTCTGAAACACTTGAGTAATTTCTCGCTGCGGTGTTTGTTCGAGCTCTGCCTCCTCAGTTAAAAAAGCTGCTTGGCTGTTTAAGCTGCAGTGTCCTTGAAAGTGGATCACAGGGTACGTTTTAAACGCTCTCTACTTTGCTGTCGGCTTTTTTGACACTGTAACAAAGTGATGCGGTGCCTGTTGTATTGTTGGATGTATATTACCTCTACAGTTTGCTTTCGTGCCCCCCCCCCCTCCACGGTTGCTGTACTGTACTCTTCGTACACCTAGCCTGCACGCAGAGTAACGTTAGAGCTTACAAATGTGCTGCAGATACTAGTAAGGCTCCGAATAAGCTAAAAGTGCTAATTATTTTCGACTTTTATATCAATTTGTGAGGTTTGAATCAACTGCGTGTTCGCTTAGGTTATGTTTTCATTGAATTTACCACAAGTTAGCAATGTTTCCCCCCCTATTTTACGCGTACTGATATGCCCCGCCCCTTCAGTCCTACTAATGACGACTGAGAGGGATTGCAAGGCGCTATGAAAAAAAGGGAAAGTTACTGAGCCCATGTAATAAGTCTAATGCAGATGCAATATATGTGCAGGTCAGTTATAGAGCAATGACAACAGAAGGTCTAATTTCGCTTGTCTTCTTATATGAATAATTAATGGAGTGACAGTGTTATCTATTTTCAGCCACTTTGTACAGACTATAGATTTTTCACGTTTTAAATTCTGGGATTCTTATAGAAAGAACAGGATTAGACAAGATTGTTTTCACCAACAATTCCACAGTGTGAACTGTTAGTCGTGTCTAGGATTTGGAGCATTTTGGGTGCTGAGTCTTGAAGAAATTGAAGATTTCATGCCAAATTGTGCCTTAAAAATGTTACAGCTAAAGTGTGACTGGAGTGGCATATGAAGTATGTTGATGAATGACTCTCAGCATTTCTTGAATAATGTTTGAACAAAGGTGAAATCAAATACCTCCTCTCCTTCCCTGTGTTATTCCCTTCCCTGCCTCGCGGCTGGCAGGGGATTCAGATTGCTCAGATTAATGACCTGGAATTCCTGGAATCCCGGATTCAGACAATGTGCTCATTTCAAGAGGGGCTCTGCAAACTCAAACCTTTTCCTTGAAAGAAGACATGCACACACATTTTGCATTGTTAGAGCGCCAAAGTCACACAGAGGGAAGACTTGTAAATCCAGTGTCAAGTGGTAACCCCTTGGTCTGTGTTTTTTGCTACGGGAAAAAGGGCGGAGAAAAGAAAGGATTAAGCCCCCCCCCCCTTTCCTCTGCTTTTGATTAACTCCCCCCTGCCTTTTTTGTCTTTCTCCCCTGTGTGTTTCACATACCTTGATTTCTTGACGGTCAGTGCTGTCTTTGGGGTGCCGGATACCTGTTGAAAAAATACTTTTTCAAAGCATCTGTTAAGGTTTTTCTGATGTTTTTAATGAAACTGGATTAAGTCAGGAGAAGGAGAGCAAGGAGAAGTCTCCCCTTTTAGCCACAGGACGCCAAGGATTTTCATCAAATTTGGTTCTTCCCAACTTCCCAACAGCTGCAGAGATATATAATATAGAGAGATTGTATCTGTAAAGCTATGATCTTTTCTACGGTGCCTTTTAAAGTTTCTTTAGCCAAGCAGGTAGGACTCCACATTTAAGATATTTCTCTCTCATGCAAGATACAAGATATGTGTTTTTAAAACAGTATAGAGGCAGGCAATATAGAGAATATATTGTTGAAGGTTTACTTGTGCATTATTGGAATGCTATACTGTATGGTAATGAAAAGTAGCATTTTGTTGATAATGATAAGCAACATGCATCTATTTTTTTTCTTAGCATATATTTGCCAACAAAGTACTAACTTTGGGATAAAGATAATTAAATGAAATAACTTAATGGAATGAACTAAGACTAAGAAGTTTTTGTACCATTGTTCTAACTATGGTTCTAACATCCTCAGTATCAGTAGCACAAAAGGTTTGTGATGCCAGAGATATGTAGCACTCAAATGGCAAGCAATCAAACTTATATCTTTGCGATTACTTTGGAATTAAAGGCATACATCCTCCATCACTTGGCACTCTCTTGGGTGAGAAAAGTCCTTGAGTCACCTGTGCTCCCTACAGGCATCACCTCTGCTCCCTCCAGCTGTAATCACCTCATCAGTCCTCAGCTGCTGCCTGGAGCTCACTCCCGTTCTCTGCACCATTCTGTGGGCCAATTACTGTAGTTATGCTTTTTGCACAACTATAATAATACGGAAAATAGCTGATTTATCTTTCTGCAACAACTGCATACTCTTTGATAATAATGGGGACGTGAGGACCATATATATTTCCAGCTTCTCTATACAGAGAGTAGTAGTAGTAGTAGTAGTAGAGTTGATGGAAGCAACTGAGAATTATTCATGGGCAGGATGGGATTAATTTTATACACTATAAAAATAAATGCCTCTTGTTTTCATATCCATTTCTGTATGTCAGTTGTAAATGTGTGGATATTGTATGTGCACAGGAGGATTTTCTGTAATTATCAGGGTTGATGTTGTCTTGTCAAGAAGGCCAGTTCCCACAGAATTATGATGCTTCCAGGAATGTAGCTCAATTTAATGATGACAGCTTGAACCCTAATCCCCCACAATGCCTGTCCACTTCAAGGAGAGAAATACAAACATTTGTGTATTGCAGAGGAATGTAAAGAATGCTCAGAGAGGACACTGGATGTATGGTACAGTGTAAAAAGTTAAGAGGGCAGCTGTGGACTGAAGAGTAGGCGCCATCCACACTACTCCGTTTTAGTTTACAAACGGAGAATTAAAACAAACATGATCTCCATCCACACCAGCGTTTTAACTGCGTTTTGGAGTTGATCTCCGTCTACATTATAACGACAGAAAACGCACAGCTAGGGCCTGTTCAGGTACACTGGGCATGCGCATGCCAGTGTAAACAGAAAGCAGATGGTCTATTCCGTAGTTACAGAAGATTTGGCAAAATAATAAATAAATACAGAGGAAGCATCAGACCATTTTTTTTGTTTGTTTTTTTTGCATGCACCAATAACGAGCTGGGACTGTTACTGAATGTAACATGTGAGTGTGGCGGCGGAAAACAGACCGGGAGTCGTTGCAAAGTAGCCTAAACGGCGACATGCACAGTACAAGTGTAGGCAAAAGTGTTATTTGCACCGTACATTATAGTTTAATAAAAATACATGTCAAAAATCCGGTCAGTAGCATCGTGTTTCTGCTTTGCAAGACCCAATCAGAGGGCCGAGCGTGAGCGGCTGCTTCATCGTTTCTAAAGTCCTCCGTTTTGGCAAGTCTTCGTTTTCGCCATTTTAGTCTGGACAGGAGGTGCAAACGTAGCAGAGGGTCTCCGTTGTAATTCGAAAACGCAGTAGTGTGGATGGGGCCTCAGTAATCAGTTTTGGGAACAGACTTAACTGTTATTATATGCTAAAGATGAGAAAATGAGAATTGTGATTCCCAATCTAGCACATTATCGTACTTTCTGCCCTTCCCTTTCTACCTGCTTTTCTGAGTTCTTCTGCACGCATATTTGCCTGTGTCTGCACCAGAACATTAGGCATTGCCTTACATGGGTGGCAAAACACCTGGAGCTGGCGCTGGGGCAGATGGGGAGTAGGTGTGGATCTGACTCACTGCCATTCCTTTTTCAAAAGCAGCCTAGCAGAGCGGTCGTAATGAGACACTACCTTCTGACTTGAGAGCACATGAGAGGGATTAGCACTTTCCGCTAACAAGCTCAGATGCCAATTAGACAGGCCTCACTAGCTAGGCTCAGGCCCGGACTCGGCCTCCCGTCAGATCCTATCTCCCCAGGCCTCCGCAGGTGCATCCCTCCTGATAGTCTGTGCGGATCGCCTACAGTGAAGGCAAGGGAAAGCACAGGAAGGGGCTATGGTTGTGGAAAAACAAACAGTGTACTATTGATGCTAAAGAGGACAGGGAGAGAAGAGGACCAAGATGAATGGGCTCTGTGAGTCATTGTGCTTTTCCCAGCTTGACTAAAAAGACAGGGAGTAAGCTTTGAAAGGCTGATTCTTAAACATTGTGGAAAACATAAGGCAGCTGAGATGCAATGGATGCAATAAAGCTTGCAAAAGATTCATTGGTGCTGGTTAGGGTTGCAGCTTTGAAAATTGACGGTTATCATACTATGTACATTTGCTTATCTATGGAATTGAATTGTACCATTTTAGTGTTTCTAAAATTTCCATATATTCCATATTTCTTTCAAGTTTATAACAAGTTTCATGTCTTGCCAGGGCATACTATTTTGTAAAAAGCATTTGTTCAACCAAAGAAACTTAATAATAATAATAATAGGGTAATACCGTGATACTTTCTCAGACAGTTATCGTACTGTCAAAATGTTTTTGCAACTCTATTTCTGTTCATGTCACTCATGTCAGCAGTGTCTGAAAAGAATGTTGCTACACATTCAGTATATAGTATATAAGTATATGTATTCAGTATATAAGTTATATGTAATAAGAGATATCAGAGTGCACATTATTCCTGTATTCAGGATTTTAGGTCAAAATGTGTTTGTATTAGGGAATATAGAATGACTTACATGCTTTGACATGTCATTAATTTGCATGCTATGTTATATGTATGCAGCTAGCATGTAGACAGTTAGTTTGAAGTAGATTACATAAGAAGTAGTTTCCTTCAACCATAAAATGAAGTCATATTTAAGATTTTATAGATTCCATGTCTGTGAGGGGCTTAAAGTTTAATCGATTTAATCTTATACAAGAGTGATTTGAAAAGTGTCAGGAACATTAGGAACCAGGAAAAACAATTATTTTAACCAAACTAAGATACAGTGTTAAATAACAGCAGCTAACGTGAGCTTCCATCCAGGACATTTAGCTAGCTAGCTAAATGTTAGCTATGCTGTTGCTTCCACACAAGTCATTCAGAGCTCAGGAACACCTTGTTGTGAGCTTACATTGTTGGATACATTGCAAAAATTACACACAAAGTACTAACGAACACAACATCTAACTTATTGCAGCTTTAGCCCATCTCCCTGCTGCCGATTTTAGCCGTTGTTGGAACTTGTGAGTTGACTGACGTGACTTGTGATTAATAAAAAGCATTTAGTAAAAGCTCCATTAGTTGATTGGAACAGACATGACTGGTTGATTTTTCTTTCTCCCTGGCCACGAATATTGGACTGTTTTGAACTCCCCCCTTTTACATGTTCCAACATCCAGACCAGATGGGAATCTCAGAATTTAGTTTTTAACATTGCATTAGACTGCCAATATTATGAGCATGAAACAAACATTCATGTCTTAGTTTTAAACATTAAAATCCTATTGTTCTCTTTTCAAACCACAGCTTGCTTTTAAACATTCAAATCATAGTTCTGATTTTGTGAAATGTTCCCTCATAGTTTTATGTTTGTGGAATCTGAATTAAACTTGTATTAGGTGGTTAGAACAGATCCAGAGAAGACAGAAATAGAGAGGTCATAATTAGCTTGATTCCAGCAGTCTTTTGACAACTCCCTCTCTGTTAATAAGCTGGTGCTCCAGTGCTGACCTTGTGGTGTTCAACAAGCCATCCCATTGTTCCCTGGGGCCAGGCATGCTGACCCTAACTAATCAAACACTTCCTCCTCCACCAGTACTGAGAGGAAGGCAATACCAAGGGCAAATTTAGCTGACATTTTATGTCCATGGCAATTTGATTTGGTTTATTCTGGACTATGGTCTATGGTCTCTGGACTAAGATTTTTTTGAAAACAGTTGGTGCATAAAATTGTTAAGTGTATGTGCACATCTGCACATGCGTTTAAGATTCCTTGTATGTGGGTACAACCAATGACATGCTCATTGCATGCATTCATTGAGGTGCCAGTTCATGAAACCAGTTCAGCAGATGCGAAGTTTACGTACAAGCACATAACCAAAGCATATTATTTTTTACATTGTTGGTATATACAGTCATATGCTATTCGACCGTAATTCTTAGTTCAAGAGTATCTTCAAATTAACAGGTCAGTTTACTCAAATCTAAAAAAAAATCAAAACATTTTTACTGGTATCCAGCCATTCACATAGTTTAGGTTTTGAGATTTTTGCCATCACCCCAACACAATAGTGGTGAAAGGAATTTGTTTTTTGCTCCTCAAAGCACTGGAAAATAAAATTTGAAAAAGCCAAGTTGCTTTCCAGAAACAATGTCCTGGATACTGTAGCTAATCCACAGATCTCCCTGTGAACAGCTTAGATTGGAGCTATTTCAAATAATCCCAATGAAAACTTGTTCGCAAAAACCCTTTCAGCTTTCACCCACAACATAAAAGCCTCTCTTGCAGCAGTGTGGATCTGGGCCACATTCATTCCAGCCAGATTTAATATATACACTTTGTTTTTACATTCAGAAATGGGCTCACTTGCCTTCACAAGATCGGCAAAGCGTAGTTCCCATGTATGCTATACACTTTTACATTTACATTTCAAAACCTTGTCTATCAGATATACAGACACTGCAGTCGAGTGATTCTATGTCCTAGCCTTCACTATTGAATGTAAAATACATTTACAGGCAACATGTTTCTAGCTTGGATAAAGTCAGAATTGATGTCCCTGACAACATGAAGACAGGGTGTATTATTGTCTCCCTGCAACCTTGTACAAAGGATAAGCGGTTGACGATGAATGTATGGATGGTATTGTCTTAATGAATGACTTCATAACAGCTAGTCTATTAAGACATTCAATCTTACAACATTACTGGATCATACTTAATATTCCAAATTTGCCAGCCTGCCTCCTTTGGTATGCAGACTTGACAATGGGCATTGACTTCCTTCATCTCCTGCCCAAGCACGGTATACCGGAGAGACTGAATTGCTGCTGGCTGCCTGTAGAGGAGTTTGAAATTATTTTGTTTTAATTTCAGTATCTATGTAACCTTATAGCTGGTGATTTGTATTATTTCCATCTCTGCTAAACCAGGGCACATTCAGAGCCTTTTTTGTGTGTATGTAGTTTGAGCAGGTCAGTTATTAGACCATTAACTAACTGTTCTTGATTCATATCCAGTGTATAAATTTAATTTAATCTACACGGTATCACAGTATCTGCTATGTTTACGACTGTACATTCCAAATCTGACTATGCCCTCTATTTGTTCTGCAGCAGGCGTATGTGTCCCCCTCCAACCATCAGATGGCTCCTCCAAGCCCCAACAACAACAGCAATAGTAGCACTACCACCTCCTCCATCAGCAATGGCAGCAGCAGCAGTGGGGGAGAGCAGCTGAGCAAAACCAACCTGTACATCCGTGGCCTCCACCCAGGGACCACAGACCAGGATCTGGTCAAACTCTGTCAGCCGTAAGTCACCTAAAAAAACAGTTGCTCGAAACCTTTACATGTACACCCAATAAATCTCTCTCTGCTTGCCCGCTGCACACATGAAACAGATTGCAGTTGCAGAGTAGACTGAGGTAGAACAGAGCAATGGGTGCATGGAGTGTGATGGCTGGCCAGCATAATGCATCAAGGATCGCATGGCGACTTCCTTACACTTGAAATGCACATAAATGCTAAAGCGCACCGTAGCAGGTATTTGTGGATCTGAGAAGAAGGCCACATTTTCATCCACATGCTTTTAAGGCCCATCATTTAGTGGCCTCATGGAAAAACCAACAATCATTTGGGCAGCAAACTAAGACCTTTCACTTTGGCATAGCTAGGTTCAGACTTTCCAACAACTAGCTACAGAATGTTTAGTCTCCCTCTTTCACGCTAATTCTTTCTGAATGTCTCCTCTTGCTCCTTCTACTTTTGGCTTGTTTGAGTTATTGCTCGTCTGTGTTTTAGTCTTGTAGATTGCCATCATGAGTACAATGACAATGGGACTGTGCTATCCTAATTCAAAGTCATATTCTGCACTATAAATACCACACTATGTTGCTCATCAGTGTGAGTGTGAGTCTTTGAAAACTCTGCTGTGGGCAGCATGTAGTCAGACATCAAACAACAGCATCATCCAATCCATCTGATATATGTTTGTTAGGCCTTCAGTGGAAGACATCAAAACAAGTAGGGCTGAGATGAATGATCTGGGTTCACTTAATTGAATTCTGGAGCCTGGTGATGAGGACCAGAAGAGCGAGAGAAAAGGAGGGAAAGGGGGGCTAGAGAGAGTGAATAAGGGAGAGAGGGAGGGAGAGGCCTGCTATTTTACAGCTGTCTGGAAGATATGGCTCACATGAGGCTGCCCAACCCTACAGGAAACGGCGAGCCCAGGGGAAAGGGAAAGACAAACAAGGGCAATGGCATGAGGGGTGGGGGGTGTAGGGGGTGGATGGAGAGAATCAGGGGGGAGGAGGAGTGAATGGAGTTCTGGGTTTGTGTCAGGTGGTGTTCTGTGGGGGTAGTTCTCATGTTTCTGTTTTACAGAGCAGATAAAATCACTGCATGAAATTTGCCTTTTAGCAGACCACATTAAGGCCAATGTAATTCTCAGTTAAACCAGATTGAGAGAGGATACTGTAACCAATAATAGTTAACAGGGGAAATGCTTGTAGATGAGGATGTTAAACAGTAGGGCGACAAGTCATGGAGTGTGAATTTGACTTGCTTAACTCAAGTTTGAACATTAAATGTGTGCATAATATCAGGAAACAATACTCCCTATGCTCCCCTCCCCCACACTGAGAGTTGTTGTATGCACAGTGTACTGTGTTGGGAGTGAGGGGTGAGAGGAGGGGATGGGGGTTGGTCCTCCATCTCCGGCCCCGGCAGTTGTCTCTCTGCGTGCCCCACTGCGTTTCCTGCCCCGGTCCGTCTCTGGTGGTTGATCATGGATGGACATTGGGCTGGACTATGTTGTGCTCTCTCACACATGGCTGAGTCTCTAGCCCCTCTTTTTGCTTTGCATCATCATGTAGTCCAAGTTCTTGAGCGCAATTAAGTAAATGGGTATCTCAACTGTGTAAGCAGCAGACTGCAGCAAGCACAGCTCACAGCTTAAATACAGGTGATAATGTGACGTCACAGACTGGTAGGAAGGGAAGTATGTATGAAAATATAGGAAGACAATGTTGGCATATGCATTCAGTCTAGCTGGCAGCATCTTATGGCTTACAATCAGAAATGCACTATGAAATAGTAATGTTAAATGCGAAGTCAATGTATAATACAACAGACCTTCAGTTAACCAACAATGGATGGATTCAATTTGCAAAGAATTTGGGTAGGATAAATAATTAAAAATATATTACAATATCTGTCTGTTATACCTTGAATTGAATGCATTTTTAACATACTAAGTGTTTTTTATGTAGGGTATAAACACAAGTGAAACCTAAGAATGAAGATAAACAGGCAATCGGACACTATTAAAAGCCACTGAGTATAAATATAATATCTCAAAGCCTTCAGTGGATTGACGTAATTTAGCAGAAAGAGGGAGTGGGTTCTGTAATGCGAACTTAAGTCAAAGATAAACACTGTTTTAGGATCACACCAATGATGGTTTGGTCTTCTTGCCTTGCTGTATATTGAGACTGGATAGACATATTTCAAGTAAAATTTGAACATACTGTGTATATACTTCAATATTTATATTGCGAACATGTGGTAATGTACTGTTGTTGTTTCCAAATGAATAATTTAAAATTATTGGATGTTTCCATAAAAACGTCATCATCTTCAAGGGAGACCTTAAGCCATCTTGGTAAAGGAATAAAGGGTTAGAGTTATGATTTACAGATTCTTTTTTTTTTTTAGGTTTTTTAAGTAATCCTAAATTAATGTTTTGATTTTCAATTTGGAGTAATCCAACAGATTACACTAGCAGGTCATTAATCCGTATTTTTTGAAAGTGACTCTATAGCACAGATAAATTGTGGCAGTGGTGCAGTGTTCACCGGATGAAAGCTGGATTGGATTGTGGGGGCACTAAGACCCAGTGTAGGGCTGAGCACTGCCTAGAGTGAAGCTGGTTAGTAGAATGAGAGTATGGCTTGGAGCCAGCATTGGACAGAACAGCCAAGGAGAGGCATATCAGATTACACTGCATGCACATGCCTGGAGAGATGGAAACTGATAGACACTCTGCAGCACAGGAGCATTTGCCCGAGCCAGGCACTATCCAATGCATATGCAGTATCTATAGCTGGCCAGCTGCACAGATAATGCAGGATTTTTACATTGATAGTGCATTGTAAAGCAGTCTTATTTTTACCATATTGTGACATCATGTTGGATTTCCCTTGAGTCCCTATTGACATTTGTATGTGAGCAGGAATGAATAACATATAGGAAATCTATAGTTCTTTCTGCAGAAACCCACAGGTCATTACTCTTATTTCATTTAATTTGTGTTCCACCCCCTCTCTAAAGATTTCCCTATGCACATAATTTATTATTAGATTGTATTCCGTGTCATTGCACTGAATCTGTCAGGTGAATAATGGAGGTCATCATGGAGCACAATCTCTTAAGCTGGCACCATTGCTCTAAAAGTTGCTCCGTCCGTCTATCATCAGCTTTAGTGTGTTAATTTCAGAGAGAAACCTCATTGCCTTGGCAATGTTGCAATGCTAATATTGAATGTAAACAAGTAATTATTTTTCAATACACAGTGTAAGGACGTACCATGAGCGTAAAAGTAGTTTTTTATTTTTTTCAGGTATGGGAAAATCGTATCCACCAAGGCCATCCTGGACAAGACTACCAACAAGTGCAAAGGTGAGGTGTAAAGGCATCAAGTGGTTGAAAGCAACTGTTGAGCAGAGGTTGAAAGGTCAGTTCATACAGAAGTGGCAAAGCCAGCTCAAATATATGTCAGTATGTGATCTTTATGTTGAATTTTAACAGGAACTTAAATGGTAAAAAATCCTGTTGTATGAAAAATAAAATAAAAGACAGGCTATTTGTAACTTCAGGTGTTAATAACGCTGGAATTGACCCAGGGTCGCTCGAACATGTACAGAGTCTTGAATAGGAATCGGAGGTTCTGCAGTCTTGGGAATGACAACTGTCTGGGAGACAAGTATCGCATTTAGTTTGAATGTAAGAATAATGATTCAATAATAACATAATAAGTGACAGGGAATAGTACTTGCCAAAGTATTATTTAAATTGTTCATGCATGTTTAAATTGATTTCCATTATGACAGTCAGGTAAGCCAAAGGGTGTTTGTTAATTTGACGCCTGGCATATAAATTTGGATGAGGTCTGAGATATATGTTGGGGCCAGTCCATTCACAGCTTTAAAAACAAACAATAAAATCTTAAAATCAATCCTAAAACAAACAGGAAGCCAGTGCAATGAGGCAAGAATTGGAGTTATATGAGCGCGCTTTTTGGTTCCTGTTAAAAGACGTGCTGCAGAATTTTGGACTAACTGTAAGCGTGAAAGTGCGTTGTGATTTATACCGATATAAAGTGCATTACAGTAGTCTAAACGAGAAGAAATAAAAGCATGTGTAGCTTGTTCAAAACTGTTAAAAGACAAAAAATGTTTAACTTTGGCTAAAAGGCGAAGATGATAAAAACTAGATTTCACAACCGCATTTATTTGTTTGTCAAGTTTAAAATCACTGTCTATTTTGACCCCAAGGTTAGTTACAACAGGATGCACAAAGTCATTAAGGGGGCCCAAGTCTATCATGGAGTTAGTGGGGCCAAACTGCATGATCTCTGTTTTACTCTCATTTAGTTTTAAGAAATTTTGGGCTAACCACACGTCATTTAAACAGTCAAGTTTATATGCCAGTCAAGTTCTGATTGGCATATAAATTTCACAATCATCAGCATAAAGATGATAGGAGATGCCATGCTTTTTAAAAACTATTCCAAGTGGAAGGAGGTACAGTGCAAAAAGAATAGGACCAAGAATTGATCCCTGAGTGACCCCACAGTTAAGAGGCACAGTTGATGAGGTAGAGTCTCCCATTTTTAACAAAGAAGCATCTCCCTGAAAGATATGCCTGGAACCATTTTAGGGCAGTCCCCCTGACTCCCACACAGTTTTCCATGCGAGATAAAAGAATTGTGTGGTCAACTGTGTCGAAAGCAGCAGTGAGATCTAAAAGCACTAAAATGGCTGAATCACCAGAATCTGTCATTAAAAACAGGTCATTAAAAACCTTTAAAAGTGCAGACTCAGTGCTATGAAATGCTTTAAAACCTGACTGAAAAATATCTAAGTGCATTTCTCAAAAGCTGATCATAATTTTTAAATCGAAAATCACTGCTTTTTTACAAAATGCAGGCACAACTCCAGAAGACAGGCTACTATTTGTAATTTCCTCAACATGAGAGCCAATCGTTTCCCACACATCCTTGAAAAGGTGTGGAGGGACAGGGTCCATGGGGATGTGGAGGGTTTAATTTGATTGATGATCTTTGTAAGAGATGGCAGTGAAACTGGCTCAAACTGACAAAAAATAGCTGAGCAGTGCATGTTTAAGGAGAAGTTTAAAAAGGGGAGCAATATATTGGCTCTGATATTTGAAACTTTACTGTTAAAAAAGTCCAAAAATTTGTCACAAGTATCAGGTGAAAATTCAATAGAGGTGGATTGTGGAGGGTTCAACATAGACCCAATGGTTTTAAAAAGAACACGTGGATTGTTGGCATTTTGAGAAACTATTTCTGAAAAATATTGTGTTTGTTTAGCTTTAACAATTTTTTGATAGTTTCTCCAGCTGTCCTGTAAAATCTGATAAGACACCTGCAGCCCATCCTTTTTCTACCGGCGCTCTGCCCTTCTACACTCTCGCCTGGCTGCGAGCGTGGCTTCACAGTGCCATGGCTCAGGCTTTGGTCTAGGGCGCATGGCTCCTATTGGAGCTACAGTGTCCAGGACCTCAGAACAGGTGGACAGAAAAACATTTGTTAGTTGCTCTGTGTCTGAGGCAGCGGAGCTTCTGTTTGCTTGCACATGAGCAGCAAAAAAAGAAGAAAAACACGAGGAGGTGTCGGGCTTAAGAGTGCGGCCATGACGCACGGGAGCGGGTGGTTTTACTAAATCGTATAAAACAAAATCAAACATGACAGGACAATGATCCGAAAAAATAGCATCAGACACTAATACATTATCAATAGGCAGCCCATAGGACAGTACAAGATCCAATAAAACCATCAATCAAATCTAAAAACTCTTTCACCATAGCCTTTGAAGGGCAACAGACGTGTATATTAAAATCACCAACAATTAAAATCTTATCATAATTTGTCCTTACAACAGCAATAAAATCAGAAAAGTCCTTAATAAAGTCACGATTATGCTTTGGCAGCCGGTATATCACCGCGCACAGAACAGGATTACGCGCACCCAGTTCAAAGCAACTTAGCTCAAATGACGTAAAAGCCATCGACAATGGCTTACAATGTAAGTGACTCTTTAATATTGTGGCAATACCTCCTCCACGTCCAGTCGTATGCGGTGTGTTAATAAAAGTACACTCGGGAGGTTTCAACAGTTCCGAAAAGGCGGTGGACTCAACCAGATTAATCCATGTTTCCGTAATAAAGAATAAATCCAATGAATGCGTATTGAAGAAGTCCTTCAGAATAAACGACTTAATCAATTAGTTGTTCTCAATAAAGCTGTTCGGTTGCCAAGTGTTTATTTTGTGTTAAACTTCACACTATACCTAACAGGTGTGTATTGTGTGACATAATATAGGCAGTGTTGTGTAACCCTTCATCTGTCTTCCATGGAGAAGCCCAGTTCAAAGAGAGTTGGCTGTCTCTTCAGATTCAAACACTACTACTCTAAGTGCTTCATGAGTTCAAATTACATGGCTGTGTCCATAGAGTCCCGCAGTATGCATATCCCTGACTTGTATGTTTTGCTGTATATCCCTGCAGGCTACGGCTTTGTTGACTTTGACAGTCCAGCCTCAGCTCAGAAGGCAGTGACAGCGCTGAAGGCGGGTGGAGTGCAGGCTCAAATGGCCAAGGTAAGAACTCCAGTAGAGATGTCAATGTTTGGTGGGTTTATTTCTTACAGAATGGGACCAGCTTAATTCAAACTATTGGTCAGTATTAAGAGTTAAATTCTCAACACATGACAAAAACCTTTGACATTTTGACTGTGACTCAGCAAAAAGGTGTAGGATGAATTATTAATTCTAAATTAAATGGTGAATTATTAACCTTGTAGCAGAAAGGTTGTTCCTCGGCCTTATCTGCTTGTTATGAATTTCTCTTTTAAAGCTCTTTCTCTGTCTTGCTTTCTCTCCATGTTGTTATATGAGCATGGTTCAGGAATATAAGCCAATTAAGCCTCGGCTTGTGTGTGCGTGCGTGCACGTGTTTGCTGGGCGGTGTGCATATGGGTGTATGCTTAAATCGGTTTATTTATGGGTATTAATGCACTGTAGAATATGTGTGTGTAAAACAAAAGAGCGCGGCTGCACACAGGTGTACGTGTGTACATGATGTGTATGTATGTGTGTGCATTATCCTTAATAGTGGTGACAGTGTTGAGGGAGTGTGTCCCAGGGCTCCCTGTACAAAGCGCCTGTCTGTTCTCCCTGGTGGCATCTGAGTCAGTGTCTGAGCAGCTCCTCAGTCAGCAGGGCCCTATGCCCAGCCACCCTCCCTGTCAACACACACACACACACACGCGCACGTGCGAAGAGCACACTTGACAATCAAACATGCAGCCTTGCCTGAACCGGATTATGACACACACTCACAAGCACGCACAACACCAACACCCTGGGAAAGCTGATCTCTTGTTAAGCTGGATCACTGACATTCATACGGCTCCTTGCTCACAAAATAACTTGCTTCCACTCACCCCTTCACTCCGTCTGACTCATTCGCGGTTGAAACCCGCAGCAGGTCGTCTCTGCTCGCTCTCACGGGCTCGAGCTTCACTGCTAGTTCACGCTGCTGCTGCGAAGGAGGAAGAGGAGGAGGAGGGGGGTGAAGGAGAAATCACCTTCACCGCAGGTCGCAACGCTTCAACATGCATTATTCATAGGATGGAAATTCATTCACACTACATTTACAGGTTTTTAATCACATCTGCACTCTGAAATAATGAATATGCATAATGGCTAGAGGGTGATACAGATTGGTTATCAATGCAGTTGGTCGAATTAAATGTGTTTGAGCAGGAAGCAAAGAAACAAGAAAAAGAGTTCAAAAGCATAAAATTAAACTGTTGCACTTCAAAAGTGTCTTTCAGGTTGTTTTCTAATAATTCAGACTTGGAGAAGCTGCATAATTTGTCTGATTTATGCAAGCCAACAGAGTCGGCCTCTGTGCCTGCACTCAAGGTCGGGATTACCACATGAATATAACCGCTTGAATGCAAGCAACATATTATTAGCATGACCTAGGAAACAGGATGATAATGTTTGCCTCGTGGGGAGATGATAGCGTAATGCTATAGATGTTCCCCAGATCATTTTTAAAGGTCTTTGTCCAAAAGGTCTCTCCTGTGATTCTCCGCCGAGCGAGAGCACATAATCATTTTAGATCGTCCATGTATGGAGAGCCATTTGAAATGTAATTATACTTTGATATCACATTACCTGGATCCTGCGCTTTCATCCTCCTAAGAGGCGAGTCTCACACAATGGGCCTGTCTTCCACGCTTTTGGTAATAACATACGGGTGATGGATTAAGAGAGAGGAGTGTGAAGAAAAAGAACAGGAGTGAGTTGGATGAATAAAGAGACAGGAATAGAGACAGTAAAAATGAGAGAGAAGTTCAGCTGTAGTCCAGCCAGAATACTATCTCCGCCATCTCTGAATATCTGTTTTCTCCTTAGACCTCTTCTGTGCAGCTCACATTCTCATACAAGGCCAAAATGAAATTTACCTTCAACTTCAAATCCTCTACCCTTTCTCTCAGACTGTTTTTTAACTGTCTAATCTCCTGCAAACTTCCTGTCAAAAGGTTATATAAATTCCCTCATACTATTCCGGGCAGCTATTGTATGGCTCTTGATTTTTGGGCTCCTGACATCATGATACAGTCATTCTTCCACAAGGAAACAACGTGTTCTGTCTGGTCCACATCCTCATGCGTTAACCCTCTCTGTGCTTCTCTCAATTTAGCAACAGGAGCAGGACCCCACCAACTTATACATCTCCAACCTGCCAATGTCCATGGACGAGCAGGAGCTGGAGAGCATGCTGAAGCCTTTCAGCCAGGCCATTTCCACTCGCATCCTCCGTGACGCCAATGGAACCAGCCGAGGAGTAGGCTTTGCCAGGTATACGCTTTGGTTATTTAGTTAAATGCATTAGGATAGCTGGTTAAAGTTGATAAGTGATGGTGTAGCCTCATGTGCTTTGAAGAAAATATCCAGTTACACAAAGGCAAATTCTGAAATTAGTACTGAAGTCGGTACTGAAGTTACAAACTGTATTAATCATGGCGAGTGAGCCCTCTAGTGGCCAGTACAGGTAGAAATTCTCCAACTGGAAATATTAATAACTTGTAACCTGCTACTCTTACACAGTTATTGTTTTTAATGACCTTTTCCAATAGGATGGAGTCAACAGAGAAATGTGAAGCCATCATCCAACATTTCAATGGAAAATATATCAAGACTCCCCCTGGAGTTCCAGGTGAAATTTTTTTTTTTTCTTCACGACATCTTTGATTGTAGCATCTTTAAACAAGAAATAGCTGTTGAAGACATAAATTCATCCAAAGAGTTTTACATTCGTGATACAGACTATATTTTGTTATATAACATAATATTTTCTGACTGGTCCAGTGCCGTCAGAGCCCTTGTTGTGTAAATTTGCTGATGGAGGCCAGAAAAAGCGTCAGAGCCAAGGAAAATATCTGCAGAACGGCCGACCCTGGATGAGGGATGGAGAGACTGTGAGTTTATGATTTTTCCTCTTGACTTCTGTGAAAATGCTTTTATTATGCAACATTTCTTGTGATATAGTTCATTGAGCAGCACCAAAATGACACAGACCTTTATTTTGTTTGTTTTTTCCAGGGAGGAATGACCCTTACTTATGACCCCACCACAGCCTTACAGAACGGGTCAGTACTACTAGTCTGACAAATCCCTTGTGTACCCAGAGGGAGTGCGATCACGTTGTGGTGACTAACAACTTTGTGTCTCTTTCTGTAGGTTCTACTCCTCTCCCTACAACATTGCCCCCAACCGGATGATTGGGCCGACCTCCCTCTCTCCATACATGCATTCACCTGTGTCCGCCTACCAGGTAGTTTCAGACCCTCATAGCTTCTGGGGTGTTAGTTAAGATGCTAATCTGTGGAAGACTTGCGTTTAAACAAGCCAGGGCCTGCACTCACATACCTATTAATCCCATTATTTTGAAAAACAATATAGCTGAATTTATGGGTCTTTGCTTGTCTATTTTCTATTATGCCTGAACCTTTTTACATTATGTAACCTTCTCCTGCTACACATGTCTTCTTGTTCCTGCAGGTACACAACCCATCTTGGTTACATCATCAGTCATACATCATGCCGCCCACAGTGAGTAACTTGAAGCTGTTGGCCTTCCTCTCTGTTTTTGTTGCAGGAGAAGCCATTTAAGATTGAGCTGCTTTCACATTCGGTCAGTCTGACAGTTGTCTTGATGGCAAGAGCTAACGCTAGTGTTTGTTTTTTATAGGGAGCAGTCTTGACGCCAGGGATGGACCACACCATGTCCATCCAGCCGACCTCGATGATTGGGCCCCTGACACAGCAGCTCAGCCACCTCTCCATGGGCAACAGTGGGACAGTCAGTAGAGTATTCAGTATTTAGGCACTGTTGATATTTAACACTTAGAGCTGCACTATAGGCTATTTGACACATTAATGGCTCAAAATGGCAGCTGAAAAACACTTAAATTTAAACACGCAAAAGGCACATAAGGTGATGTCAGTAGTGATCTCAACCTTTCCTGGCTGTTCATCTGCTACTTTCAGGGGAATACCAGATCCTTAGCATGGAGATAACTGTACTTTTATGTGGGCAAATTGGGTAAATGAACAAGCTAATAATTGGACGGGATGTTCTGGAGTTGCAGCTCACCTTTTTGTAATTTAGAGTGATAACGACAGGTGTAATTTCACACATGAATCTTGTCTAGTGCAGCTTTATTTGACAGTGTTATTGCCAATAATAGCCGTCATATCTAATGAGCTTATGATCTCTCTTCTCCTGCAGTATATGCCTGCAAACACATCTATGCAGGGGACTTACATCCCCCAGTACACCCAAGTGCCTGCTACCAACATATCAGTTGAGGTAATGTTTATTCTCACTTGAGCAGTTTACCACTAAAATGTTATGTGAAACAATCACTCATGGATTTAATGTTTGCGGCCTCCCTCGCAGGAAAGTGCCGTCCAACAATCGGTTGCCATAGAGACACCCACAGAACACACAACCTACTCCTACCAGCATAACAAGTGAAGAGGTGGGTTTTGATCGTAGCTAGCGTTCGTCTGTGATTGTGCTAGCGTCTTTGTACGTGCATACACTTCAATTTAAAAACCTTTTATGTTCAGTTATGACTGCAAACGGAGACGATGCAGCAGTAGCGCTTGTTTTTAACCGACAGGTCTTGTCACTTTGTGTCAGATATTCCTCTGGAGCCGGAGTGACTCTAAAGGGGTCCAGTGCGCTGAAACTCGGCATGGCGACTCTGCACGTAAGGCACCAGACACTCGGAGGAACCACGGACTGTTACACAGACAGGACAAAAAAAAAAGATATTTTCTACAGACTCATATTTTAAAACAAACTCTTTTACTCCAAGCGAGGCCAGAGGACGGCAGGCAATGGGATATGGAAGAACAGAACAAGGAGCATCTATTTTGATAACCGTCAAGAAAACAAAAGTCATACACACACTACACACGTATGAAAGGTTTTTTGAACGTCTTTCATTTTCTTTTCTAACACTACTCCATGGAGCTAGAATGAAACCAGGAAAAGAATATTTCAACACCATGTTTTATTTTGAGTCATGTTTTGTTTTGACTTTTTGTACAATAAGCTGATTTCACTTCACTTTTATGTCTGATACTTTCAGGCTTTGAAACCTGCCTTTTTTTTGTACATACTTCTTTGTTTTGGAGTGTTTATAGCTTCATGTGTCCCAGTTTGATTGATATGGTGCAACTAGTTGAATACAGATGGCTCAAAACAAACCAAACTGAAGTCACTCAATAAGCTGGTGACTCATATTTTAGACAGATATGGTGCTGATATAGATTAGCCTCTCTCAAAGTGGTAGCAAGTTTATCACGTATACAAGCTCACCTGAAGTGGGATCGCATGTTTATGGCACTTGACTCAAATAATTTATAGTTCCAACAATCTTAACAAAGCTTCAGACAATCAGATTGCAAAAAAGACGAAAATTTAGAGATGCTGGTCATTAATGACTGATTTCATAGAGAAGAAGAGCTAATAGATTTAAATCATTCCAGAGATTATTATCAGAAAGTTCTAAATATTGGTTCACTTTGCTCCACTTGATGAAGTCCAAAGTTGCGTAATAGGGATCACATGTCACACGGAGCTGCCTGTAAATAAGAGATTTAAATTTATTTAGGCCGTCTATTGATTTCCTTTTATCAGTGTAGTAATGCTTCAGTTATTTCAATAACAACATGATACCAAATTGTACATAGCAATTTATGTATTGCTGTGTTTTCAGTTTTTTCCTCATGTCCCTTCTATAAAAGGGGAATCTGAATCTTCACAAAGTCCCCAAAAATGTATTTTCTGGAGCAAGAATTAGTTGCTGTTATTAGAATATGAAGTTCTTATTACACAAACATGGGGATCAACTGGTAGAAACGTGGCTCTGGCCTGTTATATCTTCAGAAAACACTATCAATGTGGATTATTTTGGCCAGTATATCAATGCTTTAATACTGGCTGTCTACCTTTGCATTTCCATTTTTCACCCTCATGTAGTTGTTTTTTACTTTTATTATTTTTACCTTTCTTATTTAAAGGTTATCTTTTTTTCAAGTTCAGTTTTAATACTTTTAAGATTGATCCTATATTTCAAAGAAGCTTTGATTTTTATTTTTGATAGTGTGTAGTGTGCTTCAAATAGTGAGAAACAGATGTTTCCAAGTTTTTTTCTTTGTTTGAAATTGTGATTTGTATGTTTGTTTGCGTACTTCTCTCTCGTTCTGGTTTCAGTGTTGATGTCAAACAGGCTTTATTGTGTTTTCAAGACATTTCAGTTCCGTCTGTGTCACGAATGTTGGCACGTGACTCCTGATCATAGATTAATTATGTCTGCTAGGTTCAGATGCATTGTGACAGACTTGTGCCCCAAGCAGTTGGGAACAATGTTGTAGAAATATATGTTCAAAACCTTGACATACCTCATCCTGCCAGAGCAATGTAGATTCAGTTCGTGTACAAGACTCAAAGGCAATAACCAACTACAGTAGGTCTCATGGCTCTTCACAGCTGGTACTGTGTCCACATCCTTTAACTCTTCCGTCCAGTGCTCGGAAAACATGCCCACGGTCTGATGATCTATGCAATTAATTTATTATCCTTATAAATGCAATACTACAGATATCAAAAAGACACCTCACAATATGACTTCACATTCTGGCTCATATGGCTTTTGTTACTGCATACATTTGTTTGTTTTCTGACAGACGCGTTCATCTTTGGTTCATTGTTAGCAATATTGATGCATTAAAAAAGGGAACTATGTCACACTAAAATGTGGTTGTTAATGACTGTAGCAAATGTAGAAAATCTAACAAAAAAAAAAAGACAGGTGTGCATCACGTGGAGGCGGGTTGCCCACTCGTCTACCCTACTTTTCTTTTCTGTGGCCACCATAAGGTTGTGTTAGATGTTAATTCACCATTCCATCCAGTTGCAGTTTTTATGTTGCATATAATGTGTCTTGTCTAGTCCTGTTTGCTAACTTGCTGAATAATTGACGCTGTTTTCTTCTTTTAAACCATGACACCGTTCATTTCCAGATTAAACTTCACAGAAATGCCTTAGATTTCACTGGAAGGGATAGTGAAGTGCTACTCAGATTTGGTGGACTTGACCTCTGACTGGAATTGTTTTTTTTGTTCATGCACTGCTAATATAGAAAGATTGTTATATCAAACTACTCTGAACATAGATCTATGAAGCAAAGGAATATTTACAACTTTGAATTACTATTTTGTGTTCCATTATTTTAAAAAAAATCCATTGAAACATTGAAGAAAACCTGAATGGTCACTTATTGAGTCTAAAGATCTATTGCTGCTAATTTTGGATTGCTAAGTATTTAGATATATTTAGCTGAAGGACATTCAATATATCAAGTCACAGACGGGGGTCAGTTTGTAACTCATGTTTGACAATACCCGTGTAGTCTTGTTTTGTGTGTCAAGCAACTTCTCATGAAATGTTTGTCTGTGCCATGATGCAGGTCTTTGTCTTCTTGATAGAAAAAAACTCCTACAGCTATTAAACTTCGTTTGATTTTGAACTTGTCTTTTTTTTTTTAAATAAATGTTTTTTTTCACCGTGGCTTGTGTGGTTTTTATTACTCAAATTTGCATGTTGTATCTCATAGAAGAGATAAAGCCATTTTAAAAAACAAGCCAAGACACGTCACGGTTCTCATGTTTATCAAATGTGGCAGTTTTTATCTCAAACCCAGCTGATTTTGAGGTAATACAAAGAACAGTCACAATACATGAGAATTTTATTTTCTAAAACAGACTTAAATCTAGATAAAAATAGATAATACGTAAAGAAAAAGTATATTACACTGTTCAAGAGGCTGTATGTGTTTTAAGTATGTACAAAGTTCAAAATATTCTGAATATGCCCAAAAGTTGCTGTTGAATGAAAACAGACTGCAATACATAAAATAGACTTCGAACCTTAATTTACAATATATCAAGAGTAATGGGAAAATGGCAAAACACTTTTAACCTGCTGTTTTAGACTGCAGCTTTCTATTTTCCTTCCTTATAAATTATACTCTGAGGCAATGTCACATTTGCAGCCTTTTGTGCATTTTAATTCATCAAACTACAAAAAGAATCCTGTTTTAGGTTAAACATGACATGTGTCACGCCCAAACACAAAGAGACAGATTGTTAAGACTAGATGCCATTCAAATTCCAGTTCTGTGGGCATTCATATTTTCATGGTAAAGTAAATTGTTCTTTGCACATACCAAGAATATCAAACATTGACAATGACGCCAAAATGTAGAATTTGTGTTATAAAAAGTATGCAGCATAATGTGCTCATCTCCCTGTAGGACAAAAACATGTAAACATATCTCTGCATTAAACTGAACATTGCTCAGAGTATGGCTTGTAAGTCAGTACACGTGTAATTTCAAAAACAGTTCTGGCTGGGCAATAAAAAACAAGCAGCGTTTCAGCTGCTACACTGATGCTCCATGGGTGCACCCAAAAAAACAAAACAAAGTGAAGTAGAGGACTGGTAGGCAGTGCTTGGTGCTCCAGCAACATCCCATCAGCAAAGATCAGCTGAGGGCTTAAAGGATGCAGAGTAGCAGGGCTGGTTCCTGATCTGACAAGCTGGTGTACTAGTCTATCCAGAGCAGGACTGCTATAAGTGGATCCTGCTGCTGAACGCAGCTCTGCCGTTGTTACGTTAGTTGTGTTTCTAACATTGTGAGCTGACTATACTGACATCACAACAGTTTATGATTCAAAATCTCCCAAACCATCCTTCTTCTGAAGTAGGGCATGTGCTTCTGTGAATAAAAAAAAAGAAAGGTCACATAGGCCATTTGTAAACCATTAGCATGACGATTAACATAATTCGTTGTTTGCGGTTTGTGATTACCTGTGTGAAAGTGATTGGCTTGTCTTTGGTAATGTAATCTGCATATTTGCATGTGAACATTCCACAGTCACTGCCATTCATCTGCTGTGGGATTTCCTGAGTAGAAGGGGAAAAAAGATGTTATTGGGCATTCCACAGTGCAAAAAGAGTGATATCTGTACACAATTGAAAGGATATTTGATTAATAAGAATGACTAACCAAAATTCCAAATGGGATAATAAACTAAACTAAGTAGGCTAATGCTGCAAATCACATTTTGGGGTGAAATTATTCCTAGACAAGCATCCAGTAGACATTTTGTTCTTGACAATGAAATAGCATTATTAATAGAGTTTGCACAGTGTTATAGTTTTTCTTCATTCGATATTTTAGATGTATGCCTGCTCGCATGACTTGCCTCACCAAACAGAACAAGTTACCAAGACCTTCATAAGGACTTTACATAAAACACAAAATGTACAAGTAGCTGATTTATCCTAATCCTGTAAATGCTGTTTAACTATAAATGGGTGCAAATGACTGAAATGTAAACAAATTATCATTTGGTTACAATGCTGCAGCATGAACCTGGACAAGTTGGCCAAAGATGGAGGTACTGCTAACCCCAAGAACTAGAGCCTAGAATATTCTGCTAATAATGGAAACCTATCCAAAATTCCTAAAGTTTCCTAAGTTTGACGACACAGAACGACATTGCACAACAATTAAAAGTAGACTATTTAAAGCTGGTGTACGTAGGACTTACATGGCGCTTTTTGCTGTGCAGAGTCCAGCCTGAGGTATCCAGTTCTTTGCCCTTCTTGTCCTTGCTTTCCTGTTGCAGGTATTCACTGGGGAAATAAAAATTATTTTCTAGATACTTTGATGGCTCATAAAAATCAGTTTGCAGGAGTTGCATTCAACAGACAACTGTATCAGATACTTAAACTTACAACAATATTCTGCATGCTTCATCATTGTTTCCTCCCATAGAATCAAAGTACAGGATAGCCTTTTTGCGGAAATCCACCACCTGAGAAAGAGTTGTAAGTAACAATCTTGGGGTTTATATTGCAGTTTTTAATTTATTGTTATTGTACAAGTTCACAATTATTTCCATCAAGACTTACAGAGAGGCACCAGTGCACCCCCAAGTGGACAGGAACCAACAGGATGTCTTTAGAAAAGATGTCCATCTTCTTGGTCCAGCGGCGGACAGCGGAATAGCCACTGCTGCGCAGCTTGGGATAGAAAAAAGTGTTGAACGTATTGACTGATGGCCAGCGGGGGTCCTTGCTACGCTCGACCAGCAGGTTCATGTAAAAGTTGATCACCTGAGAGATTAAGGAGGAAGAGTTTCAATTAATTGGGCAAGCACTATGGCTCAGTTCTGCAACAATTATTACATGCACAAAACAAGCATGGTGAGAAGAGTGTGCCCACCTGGTGTAAAATTAATGCCTGCTTATAATTCACACACAGATAACGTGTACTCACCTCATCATTGAGCCAGTTGAGGTTGCTGAGGGTCTGCAGGTCTTTGCGCGTAAGACTGAGACCAAAACCTTCACTTAATACTTCGTGAGAACTACCTCCTCTCAGCACCCTGTTCACCTCGGCTTCCATTTCCTTAATGGAAAGAGAAAACGTAAATTATTTCAAAAATCGTACAGCCTGCATAAACAAAAAATAGCCAATACTCAGGTTTCCAGACTGTGACAATTTAGTCGGTTTTTGAAACAATTTTTGGTGGGCCAACTTGCAAATATCCCCCTTTTCCTTTTTAAGAAAAATCACTATTGTATATAATGTGAAACACCAGGAGGGAGGGAGATTTGGTGTGGGAGTTTGTGTATGGCCCTCTAAGCTCAATACACAAGTTGTGTGGGTTCCTGCCTCCCCCTCATGTCAAAGCGGGTGTCATTGTTTACAACTTACATGATAAGATGAAGTGGAACTATCCTTTTGGTCACAAAAAGATGAAGAAAAAAAAACACACACCACGAGAATGAATTGCGGGAACAGCAATCAGGTAAACTTCTGTTCTCTCCTCTCCCAAGTCTGATGTCAGCAAATAACAGTAATGTTAAGTTTATGTGCTAGCTTGTAGTGCATCTCTCTCTAGTAGTCAGTCAGTCAGTCAGTCAGTCAGTCTGTCTGTCTGTCTTGCTAACCTAGCCGGGCAGTGCCTCTCTTGGTCGATCAGTGTTGTGTCTGTTTTATAAATGCCAACAAGCAACGAAAAAGACAACCGTGTCGGATGTGAAGATGCGTTCATATTAACACTGGGCGATATGAACCAAAAAGTCATATCCTGGTACTGTTAGGTTGAATACCAGTATAAAATATATCTCAGTATAAGAGGGCTTGGGGCCTCTTTAGTTCTCTTCACACTCACAGACCTAACTAACGTACCTCCGTTCCAAACACAAGCATATAAGTTGCCGGGAAAAAAAAAAACAACTAACTTTTTCCCCCTGCCATTCCGTTCACAGCAGCAGCTGCCCACGTGTTGAGTGCATATTGACGACGTAGCCTAACAAAACAAAACCAACGTGGTAGCTAACGAATGACATCTGACTGGTGTGTTCACTGTCTCTTTACTTGGTTCGTGCTTGTAAAATATCCACCACTCTGTATCTCTCTCTATATAATATCCAAACACTCGGTGTTTCTCTGAAAAAAGCTACAATATGTCGCCTAACCTGGGCGGCCTGCCTAAATAAAGTGTATGTGTGGGAAACACTGACTGAACCATTGTTTTTGTTTTTACAAGCCACGTCTTCAGCAGTGTTGATCGGCATTGTGTCTCCGTCTATGTTGTTAGAGAGTTTGTGAGTAGACGGCTGCGTGTAGATGCAGAGGGAGAGGCAGGGCTGCGCGGTGAGGAAGAGAGACGAGCAAACGCTGTCAGGACACACATAAATTATGTCAACATCAAACTATATCGGTATAAACGGTATTGTCTAATTTTATATCTCTTTTGAAATTATTTCGGTATACCTCATTAAACCGCCTGGCCCTAGTTCATATGTGCATGCACAAAATGAAACTTGAAGCTATATGGACGTGATGGCACTCCTCTTGCACAGTGCACAGTATTTTCAAAACAAGTTAAGATCTCTCAGTCAAGGTTTACAACTCTGGACTAATGCAATGGATTGACATTGACCACTGGTTAAATACTGAATTAAAATTAATTGGCTGAAATAATTATCAATATTAAATTTTATTACTTTCTACATTTTTGTTCATGTAATATTTACTCATTTTTAGATTCTATAGAAAACTTATCTTATCATTACATCGATTTATTTGTGGCAACCCACCACAATATCAACGCTGACCGTCACATATTGACTTTCAAATCATTATTTTTTTACTATTTAAAAATGGGTAAAATTGTTTTTGATTGTAGAGCTGTGCGCTGCTCAGCGTCTCCACTTGCTCGCTCCCTTGCTCTCTCACAAACACATTAACACCGGACCCGTCTGTGCTTAGCCTTCGTGCACAATCTCCATCAAAACATAATATTGCGCTGGAGGTAGGATTGTTGCCAATCATTAACTTGCACAAATTTGTCCAAAACTAATGCACTCAAGTTACCTCTGATAAGTTAATCTGTCTGTTATACTTAGAAGATTATGTCTTAATATATTCTACATATGGTAAATGCTGTGATGCACATGAAGATACAATGACCACACCTCTGTGAGTTCAGGGAATTCTGGTATCTCTTCCAAATGTTTTGGTTCTTCTGTCACAAGAGTCAAAGGAACTTCCTTCTCCAAAGGAACTCGTACATGGACCTCCACATCTGGGCTGCGTTGACCCTCTTCAGACAGGCGCTGGGAACCAATGACAACATGGTTAGTGGGATAACAAGAGGTCGAGGAACAACAGATATGATACTTTGGTGGTGCACACCCACCTGTTGCAGCAGCTGGGCAGCCAAGGCTTCCTGCTCTTCGATCTGTCTCCGTCTTTCTCTTGCCCGAGAGTCATACATACTAGTCCTACAGTGACAAAAAATACATGTTTTCCACTATTCCCACTTAAAATCTCTGAATATTAAATCTTTTGTAATTGAATACATTGGGAGTGTACTTACAGTTCTTTGATCCATAGCTCAGCTTGGAAACATGGCACACTGTAACGACAGAAATATGTATATACAAATTAAACAACTGAGTTGACTCAAAGTACATCAATATTAACTACAGAAATGTAGTTCATGATTTTAAAACAATGTAAAGAACAAAATAGCTACAATTAGTTAAAACTAGTACTTACCTTGAGCTGTCTTGCTTTTTACCCTTTTGTTCATTTACAATAATTACAGAGTCACCATCATGAGCTGCAAGAAAAGACAAGGAGATTACAACCCAAGAAGAAATACAGGAGCACGCAAACATTCAATTCACCTATGTATCCCTTTTTTATAATGCCTATATTTCCATGAAGGTGGGATAAACAATTATAATCCAATACAAACATAGCAAATATCCCCTCACGATCGGCTTCTTGTCCGTTCTGTGTATGTGCTGAGAAAAAAACAAAAAAACCCCCACAACAACTGGTGTTTGTACACGTCCCTGGCTCTGTAAATGGGAAACAAACAAAGTGGCTATCACCCCGCCACACAACACTATTAGAGCCATTCCAGCCATAATTCGTGCCTCAGGTAATCTCAAATTATTTGCCCACAGACATTCAGTTTACTTTCTAGTTCACCAAGATATGGCATGATGTTAGCTATAGTAGCATGAGAGCTGTGAGTATCGCTGTTTGGAGCTGGTGTGCTGGCTCTGGCCGTCTCGTCCTCTCTGCATGTTAGTTTTGCAGCAGCAACTGTAGCCACAGTTTGCTGACCCACAACTCAGCTACATTACTTGCTGTGTTGTGGTTTGCTCTATATCATGGTATTTGTCGTGGTGTAGGATTTCACCAGAATCGCTCACTCCACCTTTAAATGTGTGGGAGAGAATTTTACCTGATGATTGCGTGTCCTGAGAGGAGTTGTCCTGCAAAACAGATGGGGAGGGAGCTGATGTGAGAGTAGCTGCTCTGCTGGAGCTGAGGTCCATGTCCAGAGACCAACTCTGGATCCCTGGCCTGTTGGAGGCCCCCACTGGGCTGGGGAGATTGCTGGAGCTCTGGCTAGACATCCCCCTGGGGCTCGGGGGGCTGCTGGCATCCTCTGAAGTTCCTCCTGCTGCTGAACCAGCAGAGGAAGTGAACTGTAGCAGTCTGCGGCTGGTGGTCAGGAAGCTGGTGCTGATGAGAAAGTGACAGGGGTAAGCAGTTGAGAAAGCAAAGCCTATCTAGATACAGTCCAGTAAGTGATAAAGGATATAGGAGTGTGTTAAAATGAAACACGTAAATAGTTCCTCTACCCAAATAAATGTATGGAGAATATGTAATTCCATTACAGATGGATACCAAGTAGTCTTGCATATCCCTCAACCAAGGCACAACAGTGAAGACAAGCTGGAATATGCTCCATGACTAGTTTGACCTTTGTACATATACTGATATTAATATTGTTTTTCTATTGTTAAACTTCACTAAAGAAATTACCAGCACTTTTGAGGTAACTGTTTACTGCAAAGCTAAGCAAGTAAACACTTGTTCAACCTTTCATTCCAGGCTACGCAGAGTGAGCAATTGATGTAAAACTAGAGTTCAAGATAAAGGTTAAGCTTACATGCTTGTGGAGCCCCCCACTGGCCTGTGACTAAATTCCAACTATAGTCTTCTGTGCCGCCATACTCTGTACCCCTTTACATATTTCATTAATTGTACGAATACTGCATTGTTGAAGTCTACTGCATTTGTATGGATACGTACAAATCTCTGTGTGACCTCACGATGGCGTGTGAGCTGCCGTTGTGAAGAAAAGATGACTGACCACCAGAGACCATGGTCAGAAGCTGCCTATACACCTCCTTCTCCTCTTGACAAACAGACTGGACAAACACAGTGGAGAACCATGAAGTCAACAAAGAAATGCAACAACAGAGGTATCACATGGTGACTTATTTTTCTGATGTCTGACCTCCTGTGCTGTACAGCGGGGCCTGGCTCTGTGTATGCGGACAGATGAGGTGCTGTGTGTTGGGCTCTGCACCACTTTGATGGGAAAGGTCTTCTCGTACATGCTGGTGCAGGAGCTGCTTGACGCTCCACTGAATAAACTGCAGACACAAAATGACAGTGTGGTAATCAAAACATCAACTGACAATTGTAACTGACAACAGTATAATGATACATCCTGTAACAAAAAGTAACTCTTCAAATGAGGAACATTTTGTTCTACAGTCAAAAATCAGTATGTAAGGAATACCTTGGTGTTCCATGTGGTCGGAGATTTAGGGGTCTGCCTAACCGTGGAGAGGGGTGCAATTCAGGGGTAACGGAGGGCGTCAAGTTCACAGAGTGTCCATTTGTTTTTGGCACTTCTCGATGTATAGGACTCATGCACACTTGTCGCCTACAGACTTTTGATCCCACAATAGACTTGTCATTACGCACACATTCTAGAGTTGGGAGGAAATAAGACACAGTACAAAAATTAACTTCTCTCCAAAAGCTGAAAAGCCTCAATAAACACCAGCAATTGTGATGCAAACATGTATACAATACTTTAAGTCATAATCTTACCGAATTTGGATGTTTTCCACTCCAAAGATGTTGAGGGAGCAATGAATGTCTCATCAAGAGAGTTCCTTTCAACAATCTTAAACCAAACACATACATGACATGTTTAAATAAAGGCAAAAATTGTTTTGACATATCTACAGCCAGGCCTCAAAAATTAATTTCTTACCGGGCTCCCTGCCCAGACGTCTGCTGATGTTGAGGGCTGTGGCTCTCCAGGTGGAGGGCCAGGGGAGGCAGGGAGTATATTTCTCAAGGTAGGGCTCACATTGTTCCTCATCCATGTAGCCACACTGGAGCTATGAGTCTTAACCCCTTCAGCTGCAATCTTGACTGTGTCAATGAGATCTCCTTGAGAAATTTAAAAAAAAGACAGACATAGATAGACTGTAAGTAGGGTTGCTACTTCTCCAACTACATCCTCAAATTTACCCACCATAGTATGTATCAAAGTGAATGTTTAATTACCCATTCGAGATTTCTTTATCATTAAGCCATCGTTGTTATGTCCATCTTGCAAACTTAAGAAAAAAAAAAAGATTTGTGCCATACAGTTATTAACACATTGCATGCAATTCAACAAACTGAAAATAAACGGTTTTCTTCACATCATAACAAACGGTTGAAACGTTAAATGACCAGCGAGACAATGAATGGTGAAACGATAACGTTATTTACACTGACTCATTAAAAAACGTTAACTTCAGAACAAGCTGGGGTCCGTTTAATTCCGTCTCTTTTTAAACACACCGTCTTTTGAGCACACAAGGGAATAACGCTTTTACAGCTCATACCATTCAATTGGTCTTTTCCTCCTCATCTGACCATCTCCCGGTGCCCGATGTGCATCAGAGTGCTCCGCAGCTGGAACACCATTGCGAAGATTGGCAAAGCTTGTTTCTATCCATCCGTAAATTTTATTCAACATGGTTCAAAAGTTTCAGAAATAACGCCGTCGGTTTAAAGATAAATCGTTATAGCTGCTTTTTGCCTACCTGTCAATATAGTCAAACCAAATGAGGCTAATGCGCTTCATTCGACTGAGGCAGGTTAGCTGAGGCTATTTCAAAGGCTAACACTACTCACAATTTTCATTTTACTTTCCCATGAAACGGGCTAACGGGCTGGCTGGTTAACTAAGAATTAGCTAGTTGCCTAGCTAGCACACTATGCTAGCTAACGTTGTTAGCCACACGGCTAATTTATGGAAGTATGTTTAAATTCCAACAGGAATGCAATAAAACGCAACCAACGCGTTCGCAAAAACGGTTATCATTTTGAGTCACACCCTAACTCATTTATATATCCTAAACGTGACTTTAAATTACATATAAACTCGTTGAAGAATGTTATCTCCCGCTTCTTCCTCATTCAAAACCACAACATGGCTGAACATGACGTTCGAACATCGCACGTTGTGATTGGATGGCTGGAGGCTGTAATTCCGAGTGTGCCCGACATTTACTGGTTGGAGTAGACCATTTAACATTACGTCACACCCGCCTTCTGAATACAATTTTTATTTCCATCGTGACACCACACGCAATTATTTAGCGTTAGTCTACTAAGTCTGTTACTTTCAAATGTCTCTGTCGCACTCGCGCACATACACAATTGCATGTGGAGGAATTATATTTTGAATGAAATAATTTTAAGGACCCGATCTTTATGCCAAACACTTAACTAATTTAATTGACAGATGGCAAAAATGCAAACCAGGTTTATTCAGTTTAAAGATAAAAGTAGCTATATGCTGCACATACCTATAGGCCACATGTTATTTACAAGTAGGCTTTAATTTGTCCAATGAAAGTTGTAAAAGACAAAACAGATTATGTTGTACACCCTACATGGCATGGTGTAATAAGTAACAACATAGCCTTTACCTATGGTCCTTAAATACCATTACCTAGTCTAATCTACAAGCAACTTTATATACAGCTGGAATTTCCAGAAAAGAATTTTATCTGACAAACTTGTAAATAACACATCAAGGAACTGCGAAATACTTTAACAATGCAAGTGTGTTAGCATGTGATTTAATCAAAGTAGACAAAATTTTACTCTACTACATGGAGATGTTTAGGCTGAAAAAATACTACTGAAACTAAGCTCATTTTGTCCTGTGAAAAGTGGCATAATTCTATAATTTCTCACAAGTGACTGACATTGAACAACATATGTTGAAGCACATTATTTATTTAATCAGAGAGAACCAGCGAGTGTATTCATACACATTCACAATTTAATAAATTAATACAGAAACACCAATGCTACAGTGAAATGCAGGGTGCTCTTAAAACAATAGCCTATACTGCATCAATATTGTCAAATAAGGGTAATCCAAGTACACTTTAGAAGACCTAAAAATTCATTTCAAGCTTCAAACTCATCACTTTATGTCACACACTTTCTAAAATATATCATTCTGTCGTAAAAAAAATAAACTTCAAATGTAATGTGACATATCTTTAACAAATATAGTAGGCCTTGTCAAAAGTTAAGAGTAAATCCATGCATTTATGGCACTGTTATATTTATATTCAATTGTCATGTCACCTCTTCAAAAGGATTAAATAAGTTTATATCATATTAAGACCAAAAACTATAATAATTCTGTTTCTTGTAATTCACAGTATTCAGACAACAGTGTATATGAGTGAAAACACACGAAAAGTCTGTAAGTCTTTTAAGTTTTTTTTTTTTTGTATGTGTATGTATGCTTTCAGTCACTAAATCAACACCCACAAAAATAGTCCAATGATAGGATGACTATACTTAGCACTGTTTGGGCTCTTTTCAGTCATGCATAATGTATTATATAATCAAATACATCTTAAAGAGCACTGACATCTATTGTTTGTAGTAGATATGTGATATCTAGATAGGCATGGACATGAAGATACCCATACAGCTTCAGATGAACAGTCACAGTATGTTTTATCTACATTAAATGGAGGAAGATCGCCACATAACGTGGTGTGGATTGACAACATGCTAGAGAGCGGGAAAAAGTTAGTGAAATTTTGGATGTGAATACTGATGTATGTTGATGTACATGTACAGCTGTACAATGGTATAAGTATTCATCAGTATCAGGCAAAAAAACAAAGCTGTTACAATTGGAAGCATTGTCATCACAATCACTAAAATTTTAAAATACTCTTATCGTATGTGTGCCTTAATTCCCATACTGGTGTATCCCTTGTCTTTAGAAAAGAAAGGTGGAGCGATAGTTTATTCTCGTTTTGTTCCAAAGATTTGGAGGAAGAAGGAGAAGATATAGATGATATCTAGGTAGAGGTTGAGAGTGGCGAAGACGTACTCCTCTGGACTCATGGCGTAGCGTTTGTTTCCCATGAGGAGCTGCGTGTCAAATGCCAAAAACTGCAACGGAAATGACGTCAAGTAAGACATATTTTTTTATTGTGATAGTCAATAGTACAATGCACAATAATTTTTATCAATAATGTCTTGACAGTGTCTGTACTCTTACCATGGTAAACAGTATGGCTCCCAAGGCAGCATAGGTGGCATCCAACCAGGGTACCTAAATGGCAAAAATACTTTTTTAGATGTGATTCCAGTATTATCTATTATAAAGGTCCACCATGTTATTTCTAAATGTATATGATGGTACAATTACTAAATATGATCTAAATTTAGGGTTGGATCTGCATCAGTCTAAAGTCTAATATTTGTCAGACTGTCAATTTTCATTCGTATTCCATTTAACTATATCCTAGTTGTCTGGAAATCCTCCACGTTCCAGTCTTGCATGACACAAAACTGGTGTAATTGCTTGATTTGGATAATTGTACTTACATATTGAAAGGGAAGGACAAGCGTCAACACCAGTCCAGAGATGAACATGACCATGCAGAACACAAAGAGCACACCTTGGTATGATGTCACATCAAACTGGATGGTGGAAAGCACATAAAATCAAACATATTAGTATGTTAATCCAACGGCGTGAAAGCTGACACACACAAATGATTTCCCCACTCAATCATGCATGCCAGATAACATAAAAAGTACAGAAAAGGAAAAATGTATTTCTCCCACCTTAGTTTGGAAGCTGAAGATTGTGACTAGGAGACAGACTGCTGCTGTGATGCCCAGACACATCACCACTGACTTTGTGTTGTAGAAGCTATTAAAACAAGAGACATGCAAAACTTACTGAAAATGTTTCAAGCTATTTCAAACAGAAAGCACAATACATTTTTATATAGACCTACATCACTGGCCACACACACAAACTAAGATACTGTAAAGGAAATACATTGACACCTAATTATCTGAGTGCAAAAGCCATCATAGTAGCCAGGGTCTAAAGCAGCAAGACACAATGCAAAGTAACACAAGACAGTGTACCTGGACAACATCCCTGTCATGTAGGACAGCGAGAGGGTCTGTAATGAGACATTGTGATAGTCATGTGAAATGCAGGCATGTGTTAGAATCTTTTTAGACAAGCCATAGCTGGAGAGCAATAACTTTTATAATTCATACTCATATATTTGGTTTAGATCCTGCTAATTTACAATCATTCTGTACCTAGGTTTGATTTGAAAACACTGCTCATCTAAAGCATACATAATTCAGTCTATACTTGGAAACATTTATTAAAAACCTAACACATATCTGTCTTGTACTTACAAAGATACCTAGCAGAATCAGATTCCATGGAAACTGTCTCCTGTAGGAGTGAGTAAAAGATTGGAGGGTCAATAATGTAGTTGATTTACTTTTTATCTTTTCTTTTTTTTGATGTTGTACATTTCATTTTGAAAACATTTACCTTGGTGCAGAGCAGCAAGACAGGGTCAGATATGTGACAAAGAACACAGCGCTGTTGAACAACAGAAATATTGTTAGATATTTAGTTAGATAGGAGTGACATGGGCAAACATGTGACTGTGTCTTACTAACTAGAGAGTGACAAAACCAATATTACTTACTAAGAGGCCCAGTACCACCCAGGGTTGGTTTGAATGTAGTCCTTCACAGGGTCACTAAAAGCAACATAATCTTAAGTAAGTACACTACCCAGAGAATTTGATCAGAATTACTTGTTCAATATCATAAAACATAAGAAAAAATGAAAAAGATTGGACTAACACTTACCAGAATGTGAAAAGAGACACAATAGCGAGAGTGACCAAAAGCTGGATCATCAAGATGGCGTACACCTTAGAGAAAGCAAGTTAGAGTGAAAAAGATCGGTTAATTGTACATGTATTGTATGTGCTGGTCAGGCTTTTAAAGTTTAACATGGCCATCTGAGGTGAACTGCAAGTGATAGAGCAGAGCCAACATTGTCATCGGCGTGATCATAAAGCGTTTGATACCTTACGGATGAAGACCCTCCTGATGTTGCGATCATCCCAGGTGAACTCTGTCAGCATGTCACCATCACTGTAGCAAGGAGCACTGGTGCCTAGAGAACACATTTATTTAATATAGTAAATGTCAGAAATGACAGACTAACTTTATGAGTGAAAGATAAGGTGTTGTAGTACCTGCAGTGGCTTCCTCATAGCTGGGAGGAGTTGGTGACACTAAAACTTGTCCACTGGGGGAGCCATCGGTGGCCTTGTTTGCAAGTGACAGCTGATAGCACAAAAGATGAAAAATTTGTTATCTTTTAGTTTAAACTTAATGACTTCCTATCTCATTAAGAAACAACCCTACTGTTAATCTTGTTTATTCTGGAATAGTGTATATATATATATATATATATATATAGATATCTGTAATTGATATTGCCACTCAATTAGCAATTTGCACTCAAGTGCTGCACAAAAGTTTCACAAAAAGTTCTATGTTATAATTTCATATCTTAGGTCTGTGGAATCCATTATACTGAGAACTTTTCTCAAAATAATGACTAAAATATCTCAAAAATAAAGACTAGCCTAAATATCACAAATGTTGCATCGCAACATAATGAGAAACTTTCTCAAAATAATGACACTTATCTCACAATAATGACTTAGTATTCAACATAATGAGAAACTTTCTCAAAATAATGACATATCTTTAAACCACTTCAGTTGACAGGTGGTAGTGTTTTCACTTCAACTGAAACGTCTGCTAATAGCAGTAAATATTGTCTAACCCCTCAACAGACATATCAACTGCGTAATCCTAGCTGTCATGCATTTCGTACAACAAATAGCCTAAACATTTAACCCATTTACATTGTTCATAACTGCAATTATCTTTTTTTCTATTTGAGACATATATTGATAGGCCTATAACTTATGATAGTTAAGCTCTATTAGCCCCAGCCTGTGCCTCTCATGTATTAGCATAAGCTGTAGCTTATAGCTCACTTTCTTTAACGCTAATTGTTATTAAAAGATAATTAACCAGCGATGTTTAAAAGGTCGTTTAAAACATTTACAGCTGTTCTGACTGTATTTTCAGAACCATCAAAGACTGTCCTAACCATTTTGGTGAAAAAA
>NC_060157.1:17736335-17785166 GCF_021292245.1 Micropterus dolomieu | reverse complement strand
GCTGGTTAACTAAGAATTAGCTAGTTGCCTAGCTAGCACACTATGCTAGCTAACGTTGTTAGCCACACGGCTAATTTATGGAAGTATGTTTAAATTCCAACAGGAATGCAATAAAACGCAACCAACGCGTTCGCAAAAACGGTTATCATTTTGAGTCACACCCTAACTCATTTATATATCCTAAACGTGACTTTAAATTACATATAAACTCGTTGAAGAATGTTATCTCCCGCTTCTTCCTCATTCAAAACCACAACATGGCTGAACATGACGTTCGAACATCGCACGTTGTGATTGGATGGCTGGAGGCTGTAATTCCGAGTGTGCCCGACATTTACTGGTTGGAGTAGACCATTTAACATTACGTCACACCCGCCTTCTGAATACAATTTTTATTTCCATCGTGACACCACACGCAATTATTTAGCGTTAGTCTACTAAGTCTGTTACTTTCAAATGTCTCTGTCGCACTCGCGCACATACACAATTGCATGTGGAGGAATTATATTTTGAATGAAATAATTTTAAGGACCCGATCTTTATGCCAAACACTTAACTAATTTAATTGACAGATGGCAAAAATGCAAACCAGGTTTATTCAGTTTAAAGATAAAAGTAGCTATATGCTGCACATACCTATAGGCCACATGTTATTTACAAGTAGGCTTTAATTTGTCCAATGAAAGTTGTAAAAGACAAAACAGATTATGTTGTACACCCTACATGGCATGGTGTAATAAGTAACAACATAGCCTTTACCTATGGTCCTTAAATACCATTACCTAGTCTAATCTACAAGCAACTTTATATACAGCTGGAATTTCCAGAAAAGAATTTTATCTGACAAACTTGTAAATAACACATCAAGGAACTGCGAAATACTTTAACAATGCAAGTGTGTTAGCATGTGATTTAATCAAAGTAGACAAAATTTTACTCTACTACATGGAGATGTTTAGGCTGAAAAAATACTACTGAAACTAAGCTCATTTTGTCCTGTGAAAAGTGGCATAATTCTATAATTTCTCACAAGTGACTGACATTGAACAACATATGTTGAAGCACATTATTTATTTAATCAGAGAGAACCAGCGAGTGTATTCATACACATTCACAATTTAATAAATTAATACAGAAACACCAATGCTACAGTGAAATGCAGGGTGCTCTTAAAACAATAGCCTATACTGCATCAATATTGTCAAATAAGGGTAATCCAAGTACACTTTAGAAGACCTAAAAATTCATTTCAAGCTTCAAACTCATCACTTTATGTCACACACTTTCTAAAATATATCATTCTGTCGTAAAAAAAATAAACTTCAAATGTAATGTGACATATCTTTAACAAATATAGTAGGCCTTGTCAAAAGTTAAGAGTAAATCCATGCATTTATGGCACTGTTATATTTATATTCAATTGTCATGTCACCTCTTCAAAAGGATTAAATAAGTTTATATCATATTAAGACCAAAAACTATAATAATTCTGTTTCTTGTAATTCACAGTATTCAGACAACAGTGTATATGAGTGAAAACACACGAAAAGTCTGTAAGTCTTTTAAGTTTTTTTTTTTTGTATGTGTATGTATGCTTTCAGTCACTAAATCAACACCCACAAAAATAGTCCAATGATAGGATGACTATACTTAGCACTGTTTGGGCTCTTTTCAGTCATGCATAATGTATTATATAATCAAATACATCTTAAAGAGCACTGACATCTATTGTTTGTAGTAGATATGTGATATCTAGATAGGCATGGACATGAAGATACCCATACAGCTTCAGATGAACAGTCACAGTATGTTTTATCTACATTAAATGGAGGAAGATCGCCACATAACGTGGTGTGGATTGACAACATGCTAGAGAGCGGGAAAAAGTTAGTGAAATTTTGGATGTGAATACTGATGTATGTTGATGTACATGTACAGCTGTACAATGGTATAAGTATTCATCAGTATCAGGCAAAAAAACAAAGCTGTTACAATTGGAAGCATTGTCATCACAATCACTAAAATTTTAAAATACTCTTATCGTATGTGTGCCTTAATTCCCATACTGGTGTATCCCTTGTCTTTAGAAAAGAAAGGTGGAGCGATAGTTTATTCTCGTTTTGTTCCAAAGATTTGGAGGAAGAAGGAGAAGATATAGATGATATCTAGGTAGAGGTTGAGAGTGGCGAAGACGTACTCCTCTGGACTCATGGCGTAGCGTTTGTTTCCCATGAGGAGCTGCGTGTCAAATGCCAAAAACTGCAACGGAAATGACGTCAAGTAAGACATATTTTTTTATTGTGATAGTCAATAGTACAATGCACAATAATTTTTATCAATAATGTCTTGACAGTGTCTGTACTCTTACCATGGTAAACAGTATGGCTCCCAAGGCAGCATAGGTGGCATCCAACCAGGGTACCTAAATGGCAAAAATACTTTTTTAGATGTGATTCCAGTATTATCTATTATAAAGGTCCACCATGTTATTTCTAAATGTATATGATGGTACAATTACTAAATATGATCTAAATTTAGGGTTGGATCTGCATCAGTCTAAAGTCTAATATTTGTCAGACTGTCAATTTTCATTCGTATTCCATTTAACTATATCCTAGTTGTCTGGAAATCCTCCACGTTCCAGTCTTGCATGACACAAAACTGGTGTAATTGCTTGATTTGGATAATTGTACTTACATATTGAAAGGGAAGGACAAGCGTCAACACCAGTCCAGAGATGAACATGACCATGCAGAACACAAAGAGCACACCTTGGTATGATGTCACATCAAACTGGATGGTGGAAAGCACATAAAATCAAACATATTAGTATGTTAATCCAACGGCGTGAAAGCTGACACACACAAATGATTTCCCCACTCAATCATGCATGCCAGATAACATAAAAAGTACAGAAAAGGAAAAATGTATTTCTCCCACCTTAGTTTGGAAGCTGAAGATTGTGACTAGGAGACAGACTGCTGCTGTGATGCCCAGACACATCACCACTGACTTTGTGTTGTAGAAGCTATTAAAACAAGAGACATGCAAAACTTACTGAAAATGTTTCAAGCTATTTCAAACAGAAAGCACAATACATTTTTATATAGACCTACATCACTGGCCACACACACAAACTAAGATACTGTAAAGGAAATACATTGACACCTAATTATCTGAGTGCAAAAGCCATCATAGTAGCCAGGGTCTAAAGCAGCAAGACACAATGCAAAGTAACACAAGACAGTGTACCTGGACAACATCCCTGTCATGTAGGACAGCGAGAGGGTCTGTAATGAGACATTGTGATAGTCATGTGAAATGCAGGCATGTGTTAGAATCTTTTTAGACAAGCCATAGCTGGAGAGCAATAACTTTTATAATTCATACTCATATATTTGGTTTAGATCCTGCTAATTTACAATCATTCTGTACCTAGGTTTGATTTGAAAACACTGCTCATCTAAAGCATACATAATTCAGTCTATACTTGGAAACATTTATTAAAAACCTAACACATATCTGTCTTGTACTTACAAAGATACCTAGCAGAATCAGATTCCATGGAAACTGTCTCCTGTAGGAGTGAGTAAAAGATTGGAGGGTCAATAATGTAGTTGATTTACTTTTTATCTTTTCTTTTTTTTGATGTTGTACATTTCATTTTGAAAACATTTACCTTGGTGCAGAGCAGCAAGACAGGGTCAGATATGTGACAAAGAACACAGCGCTGTTGAACAACAGAAATATTGTTAGATATTTAGTTAGATAGGAGTGACATGGGCAAACATGTGACTGTGTCTTACTAACTAGAGAGTGACAAAACCAATATTACTTACTAAGAGGCCCAGTACCACCCAGGGTTGGTTTGAATGTAGTCCTTCACAGGGTCACTAAAAGCAACATAATCTTAAGTAAGTACACTACCCAGAGAATTTGATCAGAATTACTTGTTCAATATCATAAAACATAAGAAAAAATGAAAAAGATTGGACTAACACTTACCAGAATGTGAAAAGAGACACAATAGCGAGAGTGACCAAAAGCTGGATCATCAAGATGGCGTACACCTTAGAGAAAGCAAGTTAGAGTGAAAAAGATCGGTTAATTGTACATGTATTGTATGTGCTGGTCAGGCTTTTAAAGTTTAACATGGCCATCTGAGGTGAACTGCAAGTGATAGAGCAGAGCCAACATTGTCATCGGCGTGATCATAAAGCGTTTGATACCTTACGGATGAAGACCCTCCTGATGTTGCGATCATCCCAGGTGAACTCTGTCAGCATGTCACCATCACTGTAGCAAGGAGCACTGGTGCCTAGAGAACACATTTATTTAATATAGTAAATGTCAGAAATGACAGACTAACTTTATGAGTGAAAGATAAGGTGTTGTAGTACCTGCAGTGGCTTCCTCATAGCTGGGAGGAGTTGGTGACACTAAAACTTGTCCACTGGGGGAGCCATCGGTGGCCTTGTTTGCAAGTGACAGCTGATAGCACAAAAGATGAAAAATTTGTTATCTTTTAGTTTAAACTTAATGACTTCCTATCTCATTAAGAAACAACCCTACTGTTAATCTTGTTTATTCTGGAATAGTGTATATATATATATATATATATATATAGATATCTGTAATTGATATTGCCACTCAATTAGCAATTTGCACTCAAGTGCTGCACAAAAGTTTCACAAAAAGTTCTATGTTATAATTTCATATCTTAGGTCTGTGGAATCCATTATACTGAGAACTTTTCTCAAAATAATGACTAAAATATCTCAAAAATAAAGACTAGCCTAAATATCACAAATGTTGCATCGCAACATAATGAGAAACTTTCTCAAAATAATGACATATCTTTAAACCACTTCAGTTGACAGGTGGTAGTGTTTTCACTTCAACTGAAACGTCTGCTAATAGCAGTAAATATTGTCTAACCCCTCAACAGACATATCAACTGCGTAATCCTAGCTGTCATGCATTTCGTACAACAAATAGCCTAAACATTTAACCCATTTACATTGTTCATAACTGCAATTATCTTTATTTCTATTTGAGACATATATTGATAGGCCAATAACTTATGATAGTTAAGCTCTATTAGCCCCAGCCTGTGCCTCTCATGTATTAGCATAAGCTGTAGCTTATAGCTCACTTTCTTTAACGCTAATTGTTATTAAAAGATAATTAACCAGCGATGTTTAAAAGGTCGTTTAAAACATTTACAGCTGTTCTGACTGTATTTTCAGAACCATCAAAGACTGTCCTAACCATTTTGGTGAAAAAATATGAGAGGCACAACAAACTGGGGTTGGGCTAGGCTTCAGCACCGCTTTTTACCAGAGCTACAGAGGGTCGTCACGGTGACGCAACATAGTAAAACAACCAGTGACGCATTTCACTCATAAACTCAGGGAACACTCAACAGCTTAGCATTGAACGCAAAAAATATCATGTCAGCATGAATGGAAATTTCAGCAAACAGGGGTAAGGTACAATTAGCTACTCTATGTAACAGCTACTAAATCCTGTGGGATTTTATGGTTGTGCTGCGGGACGCAAAACCAGTCTGCTCTGGATGCCATTCATTAATTTGACTTAATCTGGTGGTATTCACAACTGAATAGCGTGCATTGCCATCAAGCATCTGACAATAGTGAGACTAAAGAGACTGAGTAGAGACACGCATTACAACTGTTACATAACAAATTGGCCCCACATACAAAAATTACAAATACAGAGCTGTGCAGTCCTTAATCGATTAATGTTAAAGTTAACGGTAGATAAGGACGAAAAAATTAACTGAATGACACGATTAAAGAAAGCTCATACCTTGCCCTGTGTCATGGTGTCTGTCTGTCGTCTCGCAGTAGGTTATCTTGTTCTGTATGCCAACCGGTCAATGGGGCTCTGGTGTCTGCTTTCTTGATGGTCGCAGTTCTTGCGGAGTTTAGCTAAACTGTGAGAAAAGACGTCGGACAGATGGTGCTCTTCTTGCCTGCTCAAACACTCTCTGACGATGTTGTGATGTAATTCCAAAATAACGCAGTTAAGACTCGTGCAGATACCCCTCCCTCACCCGCGACGGGACATTCTAGCAGCATCCAGGTGAAGCTGCGCCATAGAGAAAAAGCTGCGACTGTACCACAGCAAAAACGGGGAGGATGGATGCCTGCATGATCCGTTAGGAGGAGAAAAGTCCAGAGTAATCTCGAAATATGGTCTGCAGCAAAAACTACGCGAGGGGAATTGCAAGGGCTAAAATATTGTAAGATGTCCAGTTTTATCACAGGAATCAATGCAAGTTTAAATGAATTCTTTGAATTTAAATGGGCTTCTTGCATTAGAATTACCTGATATACAAGTGGCTTTTTTTCAGTAAAAGGTGAACAATTTACAGCTGAAACTTTGAAATTAATTTCCATTATAACACTATTTTTATACAAAATGTGCTTGGACAGCTAATATGTGGCAAATTACAATACAACAAAGTCAGGTAATACAAAACAAATAAATATGAATTAAATTTATACTTTTATTTAAAAGTGTAACAGTAATGTTGAGATAAAACAATATCCTGTAGACGGTGCACAAAAAGCATTCAAAGTAAAACTGACCTGCTGTAGATCACTCTTTTTAAATAAAAACACACTGTGCTGGAAGAAACAAGATAAAACAAAGTATCGTGGAAGAAGTATTCTAAGAACTGACATTCAGAAACTTGTCTATATACTCGTCATGCTCTTATTTCTTGTAAACCTTTTCATGTCTGCTTTAAAAACACATGATGGAATTACTATGTCACTGATCTTCATGGAGATACTGACCAGTGAAATGCATTATCCCCCTTACATCTCTCTATAAGTGGACATAATGAGGCAACAGCGTGTGAACTGGAATAGTTAGTAGGAATGACACTGGAGTTTTGGACATGACTGACAAAGCTTCCAGCAATTTACTTGACAAATGTAAATGGCCATGTTTCCAAAGCATCCAGACAGATAGGATTAGTAAAATTATCTCCAAAAAGCAACAAAGATGATAAGAGGAAAACATGTAAAAATGGAAATTAAATTGAATTTTAATCTACTAAAAAACACCCCCTTTTATTTCCTTCCCTGAAGCATTTTGCAAAATTTAGATGTATGTACACGCGGCTTCAGACACACAAAACTGGCACAATACATTTGAAACCAGTCCAGCAGAAATGGACATATGGTCCATCTCCTCAGTCCATCTCGCCCTCCCCTCTGGTTCCCTCCAGTCTCAGGTCTGTGTCGTTTCTGCCCAGGGTGAACAGACTGATTACAGCCATCAAAGCTGCAAGCATCATGACTGCACAGCCTCCAAACATGTGTCTGGTGCCGCTGCCATCCTCTCCTGCACCTGTTCCTGATATCTCTCCATGGAGCGCCAGCAGCCCTAGGCAGGCCAGCAGGTGCAGAGGCAGGCGGAACCAGGCCAGTACACCAGCCCGCTTCTCCTCTGGGATGACCCTGCCCTGGAGAAAGCTGACTGCAGGGAAGTAAAGGCCACAGGCCAGCTCCAGCAGCAGGAAGGCCAGAAAGGATTCATGAGGTCTAGGCTGGCCTGGGGCAGTGGAGAAGGTCAGCATGAAGAAGGAGAAGAAGGCCATCAGCACAGCCACGCAGAGAACATGGCCAGGCTGTAGATGGTAGCGTGTGGAGGTGGCGAGGCGGTACAGCAAGGAGCCGACCATGCTGGCAGCCATCAGGCAAGAGAACACTATTCCCAGAGGAGGCCCATGAGGGTCTAGTACCGGGGTCCACAGGAAAACAAAAATGTACAGGACACTTTCAAACAGAGCCTGCACTCCACCCAAGAGCATGACTCTCCTGTCAGACAGCAGGCAGCGCAACCCATCATGGCAGCTGCGTGAGAACCGGGCCCTCGCAGACAAATTGTTCACACCTCCATTTGGAGCGCCAAGAAGCCGTGTTTGTTTGTCCCCTTCAGGGCCTTCTTCTGCCTCTTCCTTGCCCCAGTCTGTTAGCACCACCCAGCCACAGCACACCAGGCTGGGGACCGCCAGGAGAAAGGGAGCCACCGGTCCCAGGTGGAGCCACTCTGCTAGCAAGTTAGCCACCAGCCCTGCTCCCACAGCGAGACCATGGTTCCAGGTGGCAGCTTTTGTGAAGGTGCTGGGGATCCACTCCTTGGGAAAATCATGGACGTCTACATGACGGTGCACATACCAGGCTTCAAATGCAGTGGTGAGTAGGGATGTGGACAGACCCCCCAGGATACGGCCCACAATCAAAACAAAGTAGTCTCTGGACAGCTTGGTGAGACAACAAGCAGAGTAGGACAAGCAGAAGACAAGACATGTCCGTCTGCGGCCCAAGGCTTGAGGCAGCCAGCTTGAAAAAGGAGCAAACAGAACACAGGAGGCCAGACCACACACATATAAGATGGCTATTTGGGATTCCAGGAAGCTGTAGTGGCGATACAGTTTGTAGAGGTAAGGACCCTGGAGCCAGTCTGCCCACAAAGCCAAAAGGTATGCTCGGAGGAATATACTCTGGAAGCGACGGAAAGCTGGGTTGGCTACAGCAGTAGGAGTAGACTGAGGTGGGGTGAGGCGGCGTGCTGTGAGCTCCAGGCCAACACACAGGGCAAGCAGCAAAATGACGGCAAGATATGCGGTCACCAACATGGTGCGATAAACTGCACCCACTTGAGGTCAAACCCGAGGTCCTAGGGCGTTTTCAACTCTTTTCTTTCTATTTCTCAGCACCTGTGAAGAGACAAGGTGAACAAGTAGTACATACAGAAAGAGGAGCGCTTACGTTAACACTACATAATTTACTAGAGTTATTAATAAGTTAATAAGCCATGTTTATTCGTAGCTAGCCTGGCTAATAAAATGTTTACCTTTAGGAATTTACTCAACGTTATAGCTGCTGGACACAAACGTTATTAGCTTGTTACGCCAGCATACGACCTGTATCAATGACGGTAAGCTTTATTAGTGGCAAATTAAGTTAATTTACTTAAAAACGAAATTGAAGGCGCTGAAATGTACCTGCATGCTATTGTTATTTAGCTAACGCTAGCCTACAAGCTAACCTGCTATTAACGTTAAGAATAAAATCGTTGTAACGTTACAATCCTACCATATGCTTTTCACTACACTCTGTCATAGTAAATGATAAATCTTACCGTGCCGTTTGACCTCAGTCCCATAGTAGTTACACGACGTACAAAAGTGATAACATAAAACATAACAAAGTGATAACATACAGGTATGTGTGCCAGCAAACAGACCATTCACTTCCGGCATCCGGGATCTATTATTTCACCACAAGGTGGCCTCCCTACTTTGTTTTTTGATTTCCGGGAGTTGGAGAAAGTTGGTCATGTTTTCAGGCATCCAGTGTTGCAGCTTTGTTGGAGAGCCAGTCTATTCTTAAGGTTTGATTTTATTAATTTTTTAAAAGTTCGTACTTTGAAGTAAGTAGTTACTGAAAAGAGCTTTTTTTCATGTTTTTTTTTATGAACTCTGCATACAGACTCCAACACTGTACAGTACAACATGACACAACAATAACAAGTTGTGGTGGAATGTAACTAAGTACATGTAAGTGCTGTAGTAGTCTACTTAAGTGCAGTTTTGCCATACTTGTACTTTAATTGTGTATTCCATTTTATGTTCCTTTTTACTATTACCCCACTACATTTAGCAGGCAAATATTGCACTCTTTACTCCACCACAACTACATTTATTTTATGTATTTAGTTAGGCCTAAAGGGCTAGTTACTTTGCAGATTACTGATACAAAATATAAATCAACCAATAAATTATGATATATTCTTATGGGTTAAGCAACCCAGCAGTATATAAAGTCAATTAAATTAGCACCACCTTTACTAGCTGCAGCATTAAAGTGATATATGAATTCATCACTAATTATATTCCAGTAATATAGCCTGATATAGCCTATATAATTCAAAAATTGAGCCATTCTACATGAGTACTTTCACTTTTGGTACTTTGTATATTTTGATCCACATTTATACTTTTGCTTAAGAGTTTGAATGCAAGACTTGGACTACTTGGACTACTACTATTTTCCCCCCATTGTCTTATTACTACCTTAACTTAAGTAAAATATCTGAATACTACTTTCACTGCTGACGTTATCCACTGCTGAATGAACTACGTCGTTGTACTCTGTAGATACGTTTCTAGCTATGATGGCAAACACCCTTCTAAGTGACTAAGTTATGCACACTCTAATAGTGCACAGGGCATAAACTGGTGTTAGATAATGACAATGTAATGTAATCTAACTAGTTTCATAACTAATTAGATTCATACAGTCCTAACTACTCAGCACATCTTTACTTAATTTTGCCTGAATGGACACAAAAGAACAACACACAAGTAGAGTAATACATCATTTGAACTTTATATCATTATATCATTTATATTTAGGAAGAAAGATTTACAAAATGTACAAGATGTCCTCAATCAGCCACAATCAAACAAGCAAACAGTGAGAGGACCAATTAAATTAGATCTCTCACCCCAAAATATCTTTTGTGTTTGTATGACAAACATTGGCGGCAGAGGAAGGGTGCATGTTGAGTGAGTGCTGGTGATTTCTGGGATTATGCTGGTTGGTTACATAATCTGATAGCAGGAAGTGCGTCTAAGACGTCTGAGAATCCCTTTTACATATTCTCCTGTGCAAAGCCCCCGTGGCACCTCCTAGTATTGGAAGATCAATACATTCTTCTTTACACCAAACTCATCTGTACAAGCCATCACATCAGTTCAGTCATTGATACAAAAACATTGTGGTAACATAATATTTACAGCAACAAAAATAAACAAAGGAACTCCAAAACCCAACATGCAATGGAGTGTTTCCATCAGTCCAGATGTGACACGATATAGTGATGCAGACACTAGTTTTTGTGAAATAATATAAAATGCCCTTGGACTGAAGTTGGCATATCTAAACCCGAGGTGTGCTAAATGTTTTCTGGAAGATCAATCAAATAGTAAGAGACAGAATGCATCCTATTGTGTGCAAGTGACACATTAAAATAGTGGTCTCATTCCAGTACTAATGCAGATGGTATGTTTGTGAAACAGTTACACAATTACCTTAATATATCAGATTTTACTAGGTATTATATACAGATTCCCTTTGTCTTAAACACAAACTGACATGTAGTCAATCAACACTAATGGTCCCTAAGTAATAACTGTTTGGATCTACAATATCCATCTTTCAGCTGCTGCTTGGTGATGGCCTGTTGATAACGTACGATTTAAGGAATAAACAGAAGTGAACTGTTTTTTTGGATATAATGAGCAAGTGCACAAATGATTTGTCCATAAGGGTAATAGTAACTCTACATGATCATTTATTTTTTTACTGGGACAATGTCTCTCAAGAGGTGTTGAGGTTTATGTGTTTACATGAGTTTACATGTGTGTGTTTGTATGTCCTAAAACATTGCATGAAGATCGATAACGAATCAAAAATGAGTTCGCTACTTCCCTCATTCATCCTTTTGAAAAACGATCCTCAGATTGCACAATTCCTTGTTCCACAATTTTCAAGGAAGTCCTGCCCTTGGAAGATAATATCTGTGCGTGTGTTTGTGTTTATGCGTGTGTGGTGTACTGTCTCTTTTTGTGTAAAACAGTTTTTTTTTGTCTGTGTGCACTGTGAACAAGCAGCCTGCTCAAGGGTTGATGCGGAAGGCCAACAGTTTGTCAGAGTGCAGATTGTTGAGGGTGCGCAGGTCTGGCAGGCGCAGGAGGAGTTTGGGGAAGAGGGCGGTGTCATCTGGGCGACGGCGAGTGATCAGTGACCGCAGGGCACGGATCAGACCCTCCTGTAGCTGCTCCACAGCCCGCATGTCCAAGATGCCAGAACGGTCTGAGGAGCACAGAGAATGTAAGTGTGAGTGGTTGACGGGTACAGTTATTACATAACTGATTCATTATCAAAGTGTCACTGCTCTGTAGCTTTTGTCACAGTTTTACCACTCATTAATGCAATAGTGTCCCTCCTTTACCTGCAGAGACCAGCACAACAGCCATAAAGAGGGCCATTTCATCAGGCTCTAGCCCCAGGGAGCCCAACTTCTCACTGAAGTCAAACATTGCATCCAGCAGAGGGCCCATGCCCAACGCATGCAGGGTGGACAGGGGGTATGTTTGGCCATTCAGGAAGGTCACTGTACGCTCCTCGGCATTGAACAAGGTGCAGAACCTCACCATCAAAACCTAAACACACACAAAACAGAGAAACACAATGATTAGATTGAGACAAATCCTTACACCAACAAAAATAAAGAAGTCACACCGATTTTACATTTATGAACAGCATGAATCATTTGAAATGTATGACATTACCTGGAAGGTGCCTGATTTGAGCAGCATGACCTGGTCTTGTTGGCTAAGCTCTTGAAAACCTGGGATGCCCTTGGCAAACTCTACCACCTCCCTGACAGCAGGAGTGAAACACTGAGAGAAGGATTCCCATATCTCCTGACTCGTGCGCTCTGCCCCTGATACAGGCCACGCATTTAGAGGACATGCCTTAGAGAAAGAAAAAAAAAAAGACATCATACATTGTTGGTCCGGCAAGATATATCACAAGAGTCTGGATCTAAGTAGTATGCTTCCTGCACTTACCAGCACTTTAGCTCCTGGAGCTAATTTCCACGGGCAGGAGGGCTGATTTTGGGTACTTCCTGCATTGTGAAAACTGTTGTGATTGTCAGAGCTACTCCTTTGAGGTGTTGTACTTGTTGAGTGATTGTTATTCTGATTAGCTGACACTAAGTAGGTATAGCGATTGTTGTCCACATTGTGGAATGTATGTGGGTTGTCGTTAGGGGCAACTGGGCATCGAGTGGCAGAAGCAACAGGGCAAGACTGGTAACTCTGGGCAGGGGCGGGGTGAGAGGAGGCTTGGGGAAAACTGGCATCCTGAGAAAAGGGAGATGTGTTGTTGTTGGTGGTGATAATGTTAGCCCTCTTGGCTGCTCTCTCCTGGCTGCTGCTTCTGCGGCTGGTGAAGATGTCGCGGTAGGCTCTGGAGATGGCCCCAATGGCCTCTTTCGAGTTGCCATCATCTGGGCTGGAGGAAGCGTCCCTCACTGAAGACGAGTCCATGTCCATGGCAGCTGACTCATTTAGGCTGTTCATGTAGCTCTGCATCTCATCCAGAAGTCGCTGCTTCTCTCTCTTAGGGATGCGGCCGAAACGCACAGCTAGGGAAGACACAAGCAGTGAGGACAGATCAGCAGCCGGTCATTGCGACAACATGGGCATTTCCACTGGACATGTTTTGTACTGCATTTTTTTCTAGACAAAAAATTATGTCAATCCCAGTGTTGTTTGTTTGTTTGTTGTTGTTGACAAATGAATTGCTTAAAAGATCATCAGAAGCTCAAGAATAGCATGATTTCAAGGAGAATCAAGTTGTGAGACGAAAACTTCCCTCTCCTCACCCATATCCCCCATCCCCCTTCCCACAGTAACCATCAGCTGGAGAGGCTATTTATAGACCCCCTGCTACCATCTGCCTCATCCTCTCCTCTATCCACCCGTCTCCTTCCTCTCCCGCTCCCTCCCTGCACTTGTAAGTAGGGCAGTGGGGCAACGTGAGTGTGATATCACCGGCACTGAGATCGTGAGAGGGAGAAGGATGAAGAGAGGTGGGCTTGAAGCACAGAAAAGAGTTGAGAAGACAGCAGTGAGAACATGAACATGAACATGAGCACAAATATTGTATAGCAGCAATAATTATAAAGATAGGTGATGTTATTCCCATATGTTAAACATAAGCTATTTGCCTAAAAACATAATGACACTGTGCTGGGTCAAGTGAGGTGATTTTCTAGGACCATTAATATGCTCGGTCAATATTGCTATGTTTACCAAATATACAGTAATCTGTTCATTGCCTGCAGGATTCCTTGATGAGGATGGGGCCAATAATGTGGCATGAGATGAATTCCTTTCATCGTGGTTAAAAAGAAGCCAATGCGGACTAGTGAGCTGTTGCTCTAAAAAGGATGCTCTGGTTAGAGGAAGAAAAGTGTGCCATCATGCCAACGGAATTAAATATTTGCCTATATTGCAGAGCCAAAGACACACAGCTGCCTGGTGTGAAATCAGGGTGTACTATTTATTGTGGGCTGCAGGCAGTTGCGTGCGGTTTTCCTGTTTTCGTAATGGTTGAAACAGAGCAAAAAGGGGTTTCTAGGTTGTGGCCCTCAACGCTTTCGAAAATCTCCTCCAAGAGGGTCGACCTGGCTCTTTGTTCTCTTATTGAGTCGTATTTTACCACCCTATTTTCTCTGTGCACCAGAAGTGTCAAGCACTTGCAGAAATAACACTAACCTTTTTACTAGATTAGGCAATGCTGTGTGGTGGAGGGCGGAGATAAGCAGAAACCATACTGAGAGGAAGAAGACAGGCAAACTACATCAAGTAGGTCATGATGTATGAGTACACTATAGGCTCAATCCTCTATTGTTTTTCTAGGTCAGCTCAGCTATTTTCTTAATCTGCGATGAAAGGTGATCAATCAATGTTCAGCTATCAGAGCTAAAACTAGGTGATGTGAGCATCACGCCTGATAAATTCTGTCACAACGACTGGCTGTTTTCTGCATCCCTTGCTTAATCGTTGCCCTGTCCCTCATTAATTGCAGTAAGATGTTCTATGGGTAATCAAGTTGACCCCGTTCCAATTTCCTAAAATAATTCCTGTGTTTGCTGCAGTTTTCCAGATGATAGATAGCTTAGGGGACTTCAAGGCTCCTTTTCTCATAAATCATTGTCTGAGGGGGAGATGTAAGAGAGCAGAGGGAACATGGTGGGTACATGGAGGGGGAGGGGCCATAGCGAACAAGAGCACAGAGGTAACGGCATTGTGGGAGGATGCTGCAAAGGGCAGGAGAAAGACACTTGGAAACTTAAGAGAGTTACAAGGCCAGATGGTAATCTTTGGCAGTGCAGTGACACAGTAGAAGGGCAAGGCAGGTGCACGTCTGCTGACAAAGTGAGTGACTGAGCTACTGGCACGATGACCTCAAAAGACTTTCCGCATTACATTTTTCACACAGACCCACATTTCAGTACTGCGGCTCTTTCGGCTGCCCATTTCCCTGCTGCTTTGGCTAATCAGAGCACTGTGGCATCCTGGCAGAACTGCACGAGGATGGGTCTCTCTCTCTCTCTCTCTCTCTCGTTAAAAATGTGTCAGGATGTCTCACCATCTCTTGACATGCCAACAGAGAGGCATTTCTTGAAGCGGCAGTGCTGGCACCGGTTGCGGTTCATGCGCATGATCAGACAGTTTTCGTTCTTCACACACATCTTGTAGTTGATGTTCTGCTGGATGCTGCGACGGAAAAAACCCTGAAACAAACAAACAAACAAAAAAAAACCCTGAAACTGGTGCACCATAAAGCAACACATCATTCCACACTGATGATCATTGACCTGATTTTTCTCATCAGGGACCTTACCTTGCAACCCTCACATGCATGCACGCCATAGTGGAAACCAGATGCGATGTCCCCGCAGACTTTGCAAAGCAGGACCATTCCACCTGTCTCTGAGGAAGGGTAAACAGACAGTTAGATAAGATGCAAAAAATTCGATCAAGGAAGAATTCTTTATGCATAATATCAACAATGTGGAAACACTAACTTGTGAAAGTTCCTGTGAACCCGCATGGCCTCTTTCCCGCGATGGGATGCGCATAGGTATGCTGTGGAGTGGCTGCTGCCGAGGGGCCACTGTAGACCTCGGGGAACTGGAACACCAGTTTGGAGGATGGGGTGTTGCACCCACCTGCCCTCTGTTTCAGCGCCCCAATCTCTGTGAACGTAACCTCCTCTGGAGATGAGGGCTGGGAGTGTGAAGACGGTGACTGTGTCTGGTACCCGCTGGAGGGGCTGCCGGGGCTGGGGCTGGCACTGCCAGATGAGCCTGCATACAGGATAACTCCACCTCCTGCACATAAGGGAATGAATCGGTGAGACCTCTGAGCTGAGAGTTAGTGATCAGCTGATTTTGAGTTCAAGCTCCTAATTAAAGCATACAATGTCATTTAGATATCGATAAGACATTTTTTGTACACCATACATGTAGCTGAATTAAACTGAAGTGGTAGCTATAAATTTAAGTTGGCCATCCATATTTCCTTACAAACCATTCAGCTACTCTACTACTTTGGATGTGATGTGATGTAATGTTGCACAACCTCTGGGTAGCAGAGAACAACTCTGAGAATGTGCAGCGTTGTTCCTTCATCCGGAGTGTAAAAGGCGTAATTGTGCGATCAAGCGGGTAAAGTGGGCGCTAAAAATACTGCTGGTAGCACAGCGACAAAGCAGGCAGAAGCCCTACCTTTTGTAAATAATTCCTGCATCGTGCTAATGTATTTTTACAGGCACCGTGTAAATAGCTGTGGTTGTTTTATCCCCCCCCCCCGGCTCTTCTAGTCATGCGTTGTGGATGAGCTGAGACACGGCCTCACGTGTCTGCTGCCTCCTCCGCTCCAATAATAGCCTCGCTCCCCTGGCACCGTGCCCAGCGCCAGCTAACAGCACGACACCTGACCGCTGCCTCACATGCATGGACTCCTGACACGGTTACTGGCCGAACCTAAATCCGCAGTCTCGTGTTGAACTGCACAGCGATCTTAAGTCAGATCTGTGTTTACAAACATACGCTGACTGGGAAGCTCCCCGGGCGTGAGATGGCACCAACTCTCAGCCACTGCCGTTCATGCGCCACCGCAGGAGTCAGAGAATGTGAGTCACGTTTTTGCAAAGGAAAAGCCTCAACTGTTGGCTGTGGACTGGACTGGATGTAGCCTAATAATATACTAACAACTCAGTGTACAGTAGAGTCCAGCAGAGAGACGTTCAGAATAACAAATTATGCAAATTAAGATATATCAAAACCAATCTAAACAAATGGGTCCAATTAAAAACTTAAGTTATGATTGGCTTGCACATGCAATGATACATTTACAATATTCAAAAAATTTTTCAACATCTAAAATTAACGCCATGGCGCAGTGTTTTAACCAACTGAGGCTTGTATGTGGAAATCCTGCACTAGCGCAGTAACTGAAGGCTTGTCCCTGTGTCGTGTGTTGCCCTTTGCTACACGCGGTTTGTTTTAGCTCAGATGTTTTGATAATCCCTCAACCGGCACGTGTTGGTGGTTGTTGACTCATGCCAGAGCCCTAGACAGACCCAGCAGATGCAGGCCCGAGCCTCACCTCTTCCTGAGGTTACATGCAGACAGTCGTGGCCCAACCCCCACCCCACCCAAACACATTGCATGTCCACCTGAAGACTCACATGTACAGTAGACCTGTGTTTATGAATGACCCCTAGAGCCACTCTGCAGCAAACACTATCAGCTAATCAGTTTTACTGTCTGCTTGAGAAGCCTAGATGGACAGATAGGCTACTATACAACCGTCACCTGCACGTGTCAATTGTTATAGTAAGGTTAATATAATTAAATAATAAACATCCACTGCTGTTTAGCACATTATACAGATTTTCTTCTTCTTACATTTTTTGTTATGATATAGCAGTATCACTACCTATGTTCAATGAAGGCATTAGTTGTCACTGGTTGAGGAAAAACATAGCATGATATTTTTGTTTTGAAATATCTGCAGGCTGCAAGCTTTTGGGATCACCTATCGATTGATTATGTGATAGGCTGCTTTACTGTTTTTATTCTTATTATTAGCAGCTTGTAATAGCAATAAACTTATAAACTGAACTGTTTGTGGATTTTAGATGTGGCCTATTAATTCATTTCAAATTGTATGAAACTCCTTCCTCACTGCCCATCTTACTCTGCCTCAACTAATTTAGCCTACCCGTGCAAGCACTAATCTGCCTGGGACAGTAGGCAGGTGGAGGAACGTGAGCAGTGAGCACTTTGCACACAAAAAAGCTCCACTCCTCTCTGTTTCTCTCTTGTCCTTTATCTCTTACTTTCACTCGGTTCACCTTATAGGCTAATGCAGGCCATGGACAGAAAGCCACAGTTCAGGCGACCACTAGTGTTCTTTTATCCTTGTGGTGTACAAAATGGCACATGGTTTGCTTCTTTAGAGCAATAGTTTAGTTACAATGTGTATTATGCTGTAACAGAAAAGTGTGGAGGCTATTATGCTTGTAGGCTATGGCCAATAAAAGGAATTATTGTGTGCTACCAGAGACAATTTAGAAAGGATTTTGGTGCTACTGAACAAGGCCAATCTGTGAGCACATCAGGCTGGTGAGAACTACTTGGCTGTTTGCAGTAGACTTCATTAATTCAGGCTTGTGTAAGTAGGTCAATATCACAGGAAGTTTACAATTGTGTCCCTGTGCCTCTAGCATCTCTACAGACTGGTGCTGCCTCACACACCAGCTCTAGCTCATGCAATTATCAGGAGGAGCCCTATTAGATTATCACAGTGGACAGCTTGAATGTAATAGCCTAAACACAAGGATAGCCCAGGAATCAATTTTATCTATCCAGTCTCGTTATTTTATGGTTCAATGTGGCTATAATCGCTGCACATCCTGTCAAACATGGGTTGAAAAACACCCGTTTTCAGGATCCTCTGTTTTAAACGCATCGGGTGAGAGGAGAGATGTTATGTTTCACAGCTGAGTCACGTTCCGGCTGAAACCCACTCTAAGCGGATGTGTGCCCTGAACTGATGAGTCGGGGACAGATGTTGCGGAGTCAAAATCGAGTGCGCTTCTACCACACGGCTTTCAGTACCAGCGAGAGGCGCATGAGGCGGGAAAACGTGACGAGAGAGAGAGAAAAAAAAGTTAATGCATGGAATCGCTGACCCACTGACCAAGGTCTCCCTCACCATCACCGCAGGCGGCATCAACACAGAAGCGTCCGTGAGAGCGGGGAAGCGGCATGGAGGCGGGAGGAGGGCCCGGGTATCTCACGCGTCGCACGCGGCTCTGCAAGGGAAGCCACGTGAGGAGGCTTTTGACAGAGCTTTCACTGGGAAGACATGAAGCCTGGCGCTCCAGCCAGAAGCCACAGCCTCTACAGTCCGCCAGGGGCTTATAATTAAAGAGCCAAATTAAATAGAGCAGCATGTTATGCGGCGGGGTGGTCTGACTGTGCGCCAGCAGCAGCACCGCCCGCACGTCACACAGGCGCTGCATTGGAAACAGGAGGATCTGTGTTGTACCAGTATGTGGCCAGATCCAAGTTTATATTGGAGGAAATGCATATGATAATAAAATTTCTCTATTATATAAAATCGCTACTCCTCTTGAATTATAGCATATGCCTATAGCCTATTTAATAGGCATATAGCCAAAAATTTTGTTGTTTTCTTAAAATCTCTTTTGGTAATAGCCTACCTAGTAGCCTACTTTAAAATATATTAGAAGAGGGGAGAGTGGGTTTAGTTGGGCCATAGGTCAGTTGTACCACTCAGTTCCTTCCATTCAGGGACTGACTGATGTTATTAAGTGTGTCCTGAAAAAGACATCGGTCTACTCCTATTTTTGTTTTGGGAAACAGTTTTTTTTATATTTTCAATGCCCATATAGCCTATTTTGGGGATAGGACTACTGTTTGACATGAAATATGTGTAATTTGATTAGATTGTAGTCTACTTAGCCTATTTTACTGGCCTTCAAACTCCTGTGGTTAGCTTATTAATAGCACATGTTTTATTATGGGTGACTGATAGTTTGAATGTTGGCAGAAATTGGCCCCCACTACTGCATTTTCTCTGAATGGTTTTGTCAGGTTAAATACGGAACCAAAGACGTTATGGTTTTCAGATGATGATGAAGAATAGGCCTGAGTTATGGGGTCTGGCTGTTTGAAAGTAGCTCAGAATAATCGGGAAAACCTCCACCAGGGGCGTGTCAGTGGAAGTATTAATGAGTGAGAGCATGCAGTGGGGAAAGTCAGTTGTTCAGGCCGTTTTTAACAAATGAGCATCACTTGACAGCTAAATGTTACAGTGCAACTGAACAAATTGATATTGGTGTCAAGAAAGATGAAATACTTAACTGACTCCCACATAGTAGCCTACAGTTGGCACTTCACAAGGTCAAGGATATCCAAGTTTGATGAAAAGATGGACTTACATCAAAATGCATGTTAAAGTATTTGCATAATTAATATGTAAAATTATCTAATATTTACTGATCCTTAAAATCCCTTAAAATGTGGGACTATCATGTAGCCGATGTTATATGACATGTAAGACACATTGTTAAATGAATGAATCATTGCAATAATCTTTCAGCTGAATTTTTCAGCTGAATTCTGCATTTACATGCAACCTCATCAACTCCACAACCTCATGATCTCTGTGGTTGAAATGGGGGTTCTGTGTCAACACACACACAATCTCTGCAGGACTTTATGAGCCATACAGCTCACCACTGCAGCCATATTTTTGCCAGGTTATTATGATGTTTACAAGCTTTGTGTAGATACTACACTGAACTCATAAGTGAAATGCTGTCATGTGCATTTCAGTAATGTTACTGAAACATCAAAAGGTCAGTGAACCCAGTTCAAGGTGGTCATTTACATTTACATCCAGGAGAGGAAGAATAGGCTAAATGACAAGACTTATGGACAATTGAAATATGAACCATCATTTAAATAGGAAATAAAAAATTATATAAACTTTACAATTTATAAATAAACCATAACAAATATTGAAATTGCCCTCACTCACACAAACACCAAACACCAACATAAAAGCCCAGCATGCAGTCTTCATCTTTATTGGCCAATACTACATCTCTTATGATTACTCATTTAACTGCCCTCCCTGTTCCGTGAAAAACACTGGCCCAATTTATCAACATAAATAGAAATCCATAACCCGGTGCGTGGGTTCAGTGTTGCCTTCAGATTAGAGCAACGTTGACTGAGCGCAGGGTGCGCCCATCACCTGTGCTGGAACGTGACCGTCGCTGTTGTAAATTGTTCACTGTCAATAGTAGAGGAAAGCAAAAAGCATGTGCACCTTTGGCTGACCTCGAAAACTCTGTCTAATACCACTTAGCGGAAGTCCTGTTATCAACTTTTTGCTGCAGGCACTTAAGCGATGGCCTTGATAATAGAAGCAAACACGCCGTTTACGCCAAAGTGTCTTTTGTTTTTTCCCCCGTGAGATGATAGAGGGCTAGTGTGCATTTGAAGTTCTGGCTCGTACAGATTATAATTACAGTGACAGCCAGTGTGCTGAAGCTCCACGTGAGTTTGTTTTCATGGAGAGAAACAGGAAGTGGTCAGCCTCACTACAACCGTATGGCGCGGTTCGCTCTCAGAAGCGCTGCAGTCCAAGCGCTGCGATTTGACATTTGAACACAGCGCCCCAAACTTTTGACACGTTTGCGTAAAGTTTGACTTTTGCATTGTACTTTTATTGAACTTAGAAACAAGTTGAAGTGAGTAAAGCCTGAAGCGAACTCGTGCATAAGCGTTGCCTAATTGTCACAATCACTTGGTAAACCAATAAAATTATTCAGTTCAGTCAAACACTTGCGTAGCCTATTTTAATATTTCGTGCACCTATTGAGGCGCCAGAGGAGAACTCACACATTAGATAGCACACATAATTGCCAATTATGCACATAGGCGAGTGTTTTAGTGTTTTACACAATCAGTCAAATAATAAATTACATCAGTGCTGCTTTGCCTTATATTAATCAAAGATGTATTACATTTAAATTAAAGTCATTTTATTTTAGGTTTGGGTAACACAGCTAAATAGTTGTCCCCTGGCAACAAAATGAATGAAAACGCTCGTCTTAGTAAGCATTGTAATAATAATGTAACGGTGGTTGTATGTCAAACATAATATTGAAGTTATTCTTACCAGGGCTGTTATCCATTTCTCTTGTTGATGTCGACGGCTGTAAACAGTCTTGAAGATAGACGTCCGTGAATGTGACTAGACCGGAGTAAAACTCTTTTGAAGACAGGTGAGAAAGTCAAAAAACAGATTTGGGTAAAACACCTTCTCCATGGAGCGCAAAAAGGGGACGCAGCGACAGAAATGTGTCCAGTGCATGCAAAGTTTTCCCAGTAAACTGTCAGCAGGTGTGTCTCTTAGTGCTCTGCTCTGGTCTGAAAGAGGTGAGTTAGACGAGCTGGTCTCAAAGATACCTGGATGCCTTCTGAGCTCTGGATACTGCGCCCCGGCTGGAGAGGATGTGATGTAGCACGAGCGGAGATTAGGCTAAATGATTCTTATGAATTCCAAGAAAGTAGAGTCAGCAGGTCCGTGAACGGGGTGTCAGGCAAAACATTCACACCCACTGATACGCACACCCACTGATACGCACACCCACTGATACAAACACCCACATCAAACACGTTTGCAGGTGAGTATAGGAAATGTGACCGCCTTTGCGTTCGCTCAACTTGTGTTGTGTCTTTTTTGCGTGGGATTTGGCTCACTCTTTGTATCTCGCGGAGTCCATTCTCTCCCTCTCTTTCCCCTATACGCTTTTGTGCATTCTCATTGGCGGGGATCTTGCGCTGAGGGGAGTTTGATGCGCTTATTCGGCCGTGGTATGTGTTCAGTAAAGCCACGCTACATGTGCGCTCTGCATGTGCCGGGGAGAGCGCTGCCCTACTGATACACATTTTATGCAAAATACGGAGCGCGTGGTGCAGAGGGATGGAGAGATTGGAGGATGAAGCACATGGACACTGGGCGTGGCTCACCGTGACTGCTTGTTCTCTGAGAAGTAGCGCCGCAAACGGATGGTAAACACTGAGACAAGTCAAACGTCGACGTGCTAAACAACAAACAAGTTTAAAGCTCATGTGCCAAAGGAAACTGTAGATGTGCAACTGGACCTGTGGCACGGCAGAAACATGCTGTTTAAGCGATCCGTATGCAAAAACTCAACTTTGGCTAACATCATTATTGCTGAAAATGTAAATCTTATAGGCTATTTAATTGTTTCTGCACGTGTGGCTATGTTCAACCACACTGTGCACTTGAGGGTGAGGTCAGTTTTCACAGTTTCTCATTTTATTTATCTTTAAAACGTGTTTGCGCAACAATAGGCTACAGTTCACAACATCCAGTCAGCAACAAACTGTATAGTTTACTGTTTGTCCTTTAACAGGTTGGAACAACTTTACACAGCTTGTGGAAAGCGCCCCACGGTGGCAATTGATAGCATTAACACAGTAGCGGAATTCTATGGTCCAATCCCAATCTCCACACTCACGGACTCGCGGATTTTTTGAGGCGCGTTCCCGGAAAAGCCGCAGGGACTGCTGTGAAAAGTTTTTTAGCCCCTAAATGCACACTTTCCGTTAAATCCGCATCTCTGCAGACTTTGCCTGAGGGAATAACCCACAGTTCATAGCGTTGTGACGTTAAACACGGGGTTACCAGAGGAATAATGTGGACATTAAACAAGGTAAAGAAAAGAAAACAAATAAGAAAGAAAAAAGAAGTTTACATTTAAGTGTATGATGCTGTTTTGATAAAAACGACTAAATTGATTATTTGAAAATTACCTCTCGTCCGCGCTGTAAGCTAGGGCCAGGGCCTGGAATATGCTCAGTCCCTTAAGTGCGTTAGCCTTAAAGAAAGTAAAAAAAACAAAAAACGTCAATCTGTGTCCTCAAGGTAAGGTTATCTATCTTATATGATGATTTAGTGATGTTGCAGACAAACAATTCGCTTTTGAAAATCAAATTTCATTCACTATATAATGACACACTAAAGTCTCAATGTCTAAGGTAATCAGAAATGGAAAAACAATGTTTTTTTAAATCCGGTTTTAAATTTTAAAAAATACATTTTTGTTCAAATAAATCTGATGTAGGCCTAATAGTTTTATTACGAAGATGTAACAGAAAGAGCAGGTTGTATTATTATATGAGCCTTTTTAAAATATATATTAAGGAACATCTTATCTTATTTGATCATTTTCATCTGTCCATCTAGTAATGAATTGCCTTAACTGGTTCGGTTATTTTCTTACGTAATTATTGAAGTTTGTTTGTGTTCCATCTCATCCTCTGACAGGACATACGCTGCGGTCCTCCTTCCCTGCCACTAGAGGGAGTCCCAGTGCCAGAAATCTTCACGCACTATAGCTCCCATCAACGCCCCTGAGCTGCCGGAGACACAGTGACGGATTGGCAACAACAAACGAAGGCAATCTGACAAATGACTGAAATGATCTCTGAAACGTAAGCCCGAATGGCGTGATCTTTCCAAGCTGCTGTGATGTAATGGAGGATTTCTCCGAAGACTGCCCCTGACTTTGTGTTTGGCGTCCTCCACAGAAAACTTCGGTGTGCGTGTGCTTGTCATCTATTATTCATGTTTCAAACTTCTGGGGGAATGTGCTCGCTTTCGAAGCCGATGCATGCACTACTCTAGGCGAAGAAGGTAGGACTGTGTGCTTTAATTGTGATTTATTGGATGTGTCTAAGAAGAAATGTGGCTCAAGCCGTGTCAATCCGGGTGTGTTTACTGTATGCGTGTAAGACTCAGGCGCTTCTCATGAAAACACGTTATGGCAGGGCACGAGATAATTACAGGCTGCTGAAACAGTTTGGGGACTGAGCAGAACAGAAGTGGCTGCCAACATACACACCTGCAAAGCGCTGCTTTGCCCGGGGCAGTCTTCATCATCATCATCATCGTCGTCTGTCTGTATGTATGTCACTCATCCCCTTACCGCCCCACTCCCTCGCACACCTTGCTGAATGTGTGCTTTATATCAATGATGGCAGTTAGGTGTGTGGCTGATGAGAGGCTTCAGTGTATTCCGGGCTGAACCTCCCGGTTTGTTTTAGATTAGCTTCCGGGATGGTTGGTTTAAGCTCAGGAAAGCACAGCAAATGAGCAAAGAATGCAGAGAATTTTCCAGTTCTAGACTCTGAGGAATTATCCTCATGATCATTTTTTTTTATTCATCTGTGCAGAAAAATAGCAAAAGCAGACCTGCTCAACATGCTAAATATATACCCTATACATATTTAACAACCCCACAAGCCAAAAAGCAAAAGCAAATGAAAACTAAGTTGTTTTTTTTTTCATGTTTCCTCCTCAGTATTTAGTGCCCAACTTTCTCACAAGGGCAGTTTTATGTGCAGGGAAGGAGGCATGGAAAAGAAGACCTTTCCTTTTGAGCTCACAGATTTGCAGTAATTACAGAATCACTTCCATATGTGGCTCTCTGGCTGCCTTCTCGCTGCCCCCACCACCCCTCTCCTCCCCAGTGTTCTCTCTCTTTCCCTTTGCCTCTCTTTCATTTGCATTCTCCCCTATTCCTCATTTTTCCTGCTTTTATTTTTTGGCTTCCCCTCATGCACTCAGAGCATTTTCTTTGTAAAACCACAGCTTAAACAAAGTTTATGATAATCAGAACATCCTGGCATTTTTGGCAAACGACTGCGCTTTTTTGGTGATTCAATTAGACCACGCATGCCAAAAAAAAAAGAGGGGAAAAAGAGTTTGTGTGCTTCAGCGAGAGAAAAGATACATGGACGGGAGAGGGGAAATGTTGAAGAATACGGAAAGATAAAAAGAGGCGAGTGAAAGAATGGGAGCTCAGTGAAGAATTCGAGAAGCAGGAATGGAGCGTGAAGGAGGGAGAGGTGGAACAGAAAATGAGGCAGAGAGAGGGAGGGCTGGAGTAATGCTTTTTGACAGAGGTGGGTTCAAGATGGGTTCATGGTGACATCATGGCTGATTTCTGAGGAAAGTATAGACAGGAGAGCCGTTCACCTTTCATTGGACACACATGTTCGGGAATAGGCAGGAGAGCGTTCATGTGCTGGCACACACGCTGGTAGCTGCGTCGACAGCCTGTGAATGCACCCCAAAATATGCACAAAAGGCGCGCACACACACACACACACATACACACACACTCCTTTTTATTTTCTCTTTCTCTCTCACTCCCCCACTTTTTCCCCTTAGTTTCTTCTGCAGTTAAAAAAGCTTTTGGCTCTCACTCTCTGCTCCAAGCTTTGTGCTCATTTGTTTTTGTTAGAGGAGTACATAGTGGTATATGCCCTTCGGTCCCTAACACATACATTTCTCCTTTGCCATGAGTAACTCATTTTTCCTGCAAGTAGTATTCCTCTGTGTATGTTTTTACTTCAAGGCGGTTGGACTCTAAATGAGTGCACTTTGCCAGGCTGGATGAATGAGCTCCTTCATTTCACAGGATGTGTGTTTAAGTCTGTAACCAAGAAAGTGCAAGCAAGTGTATATTTGTGTGTGTGTGTGTGTGTGTGTGTGTGTGTGTGTGTGTGTGTGTGTGCATGAATGTGTTTCTGCATGTGTGTGCGAAATGACTCTTTAGTGGGGTGTGTGTGTGTTCGCTCTGCGTCCCCTGACTGTCTCAGTGTGGCACCAGACTTCACATGACATCAATCTGAATGTGGGGAAATAGTGATCTCATTACAGGCATCTTGTTACTGATTAAAACCTGCCGCCACAGGCACCAGCTCCCTGCGCCCCTTCTCACCTCCCCACCACCAATCCCATCACCCCCCCCCCCTTTCCCTCTGCAATCCATCCCTCTCTCCATCTCACCCTCCAGTTTTCTCTCCCTCCCCCTTTCTATTTCACACCCCTTTCTCCCACATTCCCTGTACCATTGGCCCTCTCGCCTTCCATCCCCTCTTGCCTCTTCGTCTCTCCATCTCCCTTTAACCCCTCTAACCTCACTTTCTCCCTCTCTTGCGCCCTCAATCATCCCCTCTTTCCTCTTTCCTTTCTGCCTCTGCTGCTCCTCCTCTGCCAGCAAGCCCCAGGCCTCCACTCCATAGCTCTGTGAATGCAAATACATTGAATCTAAAGTGGAAACACACGACTGAATACGACTGAGTTTCCATGAATATTTCATATCTTCATAAACACACTCAGAGACGCTGCAAAGCTACATGCTGAACAACGCCTGTATTTGCAGGATGACTTCCTGTGAGGAATATCCTCTCTGCGTTCGACTTTTTGTCAGAGCACACTGTGTTAGGATTGATGTCCGGGCAGTGCGTTATGATGTCACAGACTGAAGTTAATGATACAAGAACGGAGAGGGCCATAGGCCATGTTTCCAGTGGTGCCCTGAGAGAGAGATAGCACCCTGATCTATCTTCATTATCCCCCACTCTGCAGCCTCCCAGACACAATGATCATAAATCTCTGCCTGGAGCACACTTCACTGACACTGAAACACAAACACTAGTAACCTCTGACCTTCTCGCTGCTACTGCCTACGCATGCTCATCCATGCACACAGACACAAGCGCGCACACACACACATATTCACAAGTGCCGCCGTGCGTGCTGCAAGAGCATGCACACATACGCTAAACACACCCCCTGCTCAAGCTCACTGTCATAATTTAATAAAGGAGCACAGCATGCCCTGTGCACTGACATACACACGGCTATCATCATACACTTGACTGCGCATTCTGACACAAATGCATGGTTTTGGTCAGCCTGATAACAACACAGACTTGAAATTCACACTTCACAGTTCACATCACTCTGGTGGCTAATAAAGAGTCAGTTTTTGCAGCATCCTATGGCTGTATTTACCTTCTTGTTTCATTTTACACAATTGCTGATTTAGTCCTGCTATGTAAACAGTTATGGGATTTCTATTAGCCTCACTGGCCTCAAGAGCAACACATAAATCAAACGTAAACGAGATAAGGATCGGCTGAAGTGCTTTTTGCAGTATGGCTTAGATCTGTGCTTCCTGAATATAAGGTTTCTGCAAAAAAAACAAAACAGGCAACAGCGCCTCTCACTGCTTATCCGTTCATTCCCCTGATTATGTACAAGCAAATCCACATTTTGAAAAAATTGTATGAAAAAACATTTCAGTAGGCTTGTGTAGACCATATGTGGCTGTAAAAATCGGAAGCACAGAGCAATAACGAGAGCTAGGTTGGCAGGGCTTGACTTTATCCTGGAGAAATATTGGGGTCAGTGTATTTGGGGATAAGATCTCTGCCTATATCAGGCCAGTTACGGTGATTTAAAAACAAAATAAGCAGCAGTTGTAGCAGATTTTAAATGTACAGGTATCTGTGAAGACAAAAGAAAATTTCCACATGCTGAATTGGTTGGCAGTTCTGCTTCAGACTGTGATATGTGGGAGACTGTGAAGTGATGCATGGTCAATATGCCTGAAGGGCATCTTTTAGAAGTTTCGGAATAAGTAGTGCATGTTTAATTTGGGTATTTTGAAAATGCTTGCTACACTTAACTTGGCTTAGACAATAATTAGATTAGAAGTTTCTTATTTCAGTGTTAAGGAAGCGCTCGTGTATTTCCATTGACTTTGTTTTTTTCTTCAGAAAGTGTAGTTGATCTGTGCTCCGCTGCAGGGGTAAAAGTGCCCGTTGAGGTGCCAGTTGAGGTGTGCCTCCTCCTCCCAGTTCTGAGGTTTGAGGTGCTCCTCATAACCAAAACAACTTGAGAAGCATTACATTCAGAAAAACAGGGCACACACCCAGAACCACAAACACATAAACACAGATCTGAAACATATGATCTCATATGGAGAGAGGGGCACGTTTAGGGGCACACCCAAATCTGTCTCTGCTGCCACTGCACAGCTCTGCCATCTCACATGGGACTTCCTGTAGCTGATGTGCCACTACTAGTTTCATTTTAGGAACTGAAATTATTTAGGTACAGAAATACAATAAAAAGACTTCAGACAATAATCTTGACTTAAAAATAATAACTGCAGAATGTTTGGCAGGATGTCGACAGATGTTGTGTGTCCTACAAAATGTTTGATTCCAGCTTTGAATTCTGGTTTTCATTTATCCTCCATGAGAATGTTTTAGATATTCTGTCAGGGTTTTTTGTGTGTCCAATACTTCCTTAAATTAGTTTCACAAGGCTCCTCATACTTGCTTTCTTCTTTAATATAAAGTCCTATAAGTAGTAGTAGCATCAGCAGTTGTAATAATAGTAGTGATTTATTATCACTGCTCTGGGAAGATTGTCACAGAAACCTTGTAAGTAATAAAACACAGTGCCAAACACAAATATGATTTTCAAATAACAGCACAAACAGTACGTCCCTGTACTGAGCAGTCAGGTAGGGCAAAATTCATTATGTTTAATCTGTAAATTAATCAAAACAGGAAAATAAAGACTAGGTTTGACTTCTTAGACTTTATTGGAAGAATAAACATATTGGCCTGCCATTAAAAGAGCATCTGTGTTTAATCAAAACATTATAATCTGTGTTGTTCAGGATACTCAAACATCCTCTCCTATTAAACTGTGAATTTATTGATTAAACATGAATGAGCTGAGATCACAACATGGCTCTGCATTTCCACATGCACAAACAGTTTGTAGGTAAACCGACCCTCGAGCCAAGACGATGAAGGAGAGAAAAAGAATTCACCCGAGAGACAAAGAAGGGAGAGAGAATTAAAAACAGAAACTTAAGCTCCCTGGGCCTTTTTCTTCCCTCCAGGCATTTTGTGGCTTGTGAAAAAATGTGCTGTATATTTGAAGTGTTGGGTCACGTGACAAAGGAAGGCTTTATGAATCAGAGAGTATAATTATTTCTTAGTGAGGGAGAGAGTGAGTCTGTGTCCCTGTGTTTGGGCAGTGAAAGAGTGATTTTAAGAGGTAGAGAGAGGAGGTGGAGGAGGAGAGAGTGGAAGAGGGGGAGTGGGAGTGGGAGAGGGAGAGAGGCTCACTGCTACTCTGTCTTTGCTGTCAGAAGGACTCTGATGAACATACACACATCTTTTCTCCTTTTCCCTGGCTAGCTCCGCTCATCAGACCGTTCCGTCAACGGCTCCATCTGTCCGTCTACCTCGTCAACACCAGAGCTGGTGAGTGATTTATACTTAAAAAGTTTTAAATCCATAACTTAAGTCATTGTTTGTCTTCCTTTTTCTCATTCCCTCTCAGAGAGACAGACAGAGCGAGAGACTGCATTTTTTGGGGACTGGGTCGTCAGTTTTAATTGAAGACAGAGACCGAGTGTGCAAAACAGTTGAGAGGCTTTGAGACAATTAATCATTGTTTTGACGATATCTGACCAGATTTTCATGTGTAAACACTAAAGCGTCCTAATGCGCATGTTTTGTTTGCGTGCTGTGTTTTTGTATGTTTGTTCCTCTCTGCTTTGTTAATGTGACACTGACACTGAGTTTATATGAAAACATACTTGAGCATGTGTGTGTGCCTGCATGTGTGCCTGTGTGCACATGTGCCTATTAGTGAGTGTTTCAAGTGTTACCCAGTGCCTGTGGAGCTCTTTATTATTAGCATGTGTGTGTGTGTGTGCGTGTGTGTGTGTGTGTGTGTGTACATGCTTGCATGTGTTTGATGTGTATGAATGTGAATTCACCAGAGGAGTCACCAGTCCTTGACCTGTTTTTTTGTTAATAAGCAACATATGAACACTTGGAAAAGAGAAGCATTGTTTTCCACCTTTTAAACATCAGCAGAGGTTAATTCCTGTGGAGTGAGGTGTGTCTGAAACTCTGGTCTTAGTTTACGTGGAAGTTCAGTCATTGTGTTCCCATAGTTAGCAGCATGTCAGTAACGATTATTTATTGATGCTGGCATATGTGCTAGGTTAACAGGTTCCACTTGTTACAGCCATGTGTGACACAGTGCATTTAGTGCGCTGTGATTTGGATATCAGATGAAGATCCAGAGACCTGATGTCAGAGTGTAGCTTTCCACATTGCTATGGTTTATTGCTCCAGCAGTGACTGGTCAGTAGGTAAACCGTTGCAGCTGGACTGCCTTGGCTTTGCACCTGCTGTCCACTGCTTATCCCCTGGTGGACCTGACATAAGTGTGAGTGTGACAGTTTGATTGAAGTGAATTGAAAAAACACCCACACGGTCGTGCGCGGGATGCCTGCTCGAAGGCCAGTGATATTAGTGTCGCCCTGCGCAGTAATCTGGTCTATCAGTTTAACTCTGGCTCGGTGACATCTGGAGTGGAAGAAACGGAGCTCATCTCTGAGGCAGAGCAATATCACAGCGCTGTCCTCCTCCAGTGCGCCACCCATGGGTCTTTTTTCAAGGCTAGACAGTCCACACAGAGCAGCTTTACCTTCATGGCATTTCGTTTTCAGTGGCAATTTTGAATCAATTATTTGTGCTTGGTGCTATATGCTCCAGTTGGCTATGTGACATTACTCATGATCCCTGTACTTGTGGTCATGAGAATGTCAGCTTTGTCAGCCTCACCAAAAGCATTCTCCCATTTTTGTTGTTGTAAATATTTTAAGCAACAGCCTTAAAATTCTTTAGACAATACTCACACACGTCTATCAGTACAGATCACTAATAATATACTGGTAAAATGCCCTATGTGTTCATGGAAATAACTGTTTTTGAACAAAAAACATGCTCATGAAGCAGTGTGATTAGTGGTTGTTTTTCAGTGAAATGTGCCTTTAAATTTAGACATGTCTGTATGGATCAAAAAGTTAGAAGTCATCAAAAAATGATAAAAAATAGGAGAAACACTGATAATTACTATTTCATTTGTTAAAATCGTTCTTCCAGTAATACCATCGAAGTTGTAAAAAGTCAAAAACCAACAAGTACACATTTTTGTACAGTGATTGTTGAAAATTGTAAGCCTGGTGCGTTATGCAATAATACTTTTCAGGTGTGTATAAATCTGAGGTTTTGTGGGAACCAGTGAAACAACATAACCTGTTAAAGCCAAATCTGCAAACAGTCCTTCTTTGTGACATGACTTTGAGCAGTAAATCTGGGAGTTGTTGATACCTGTCTGTTTCTGGAATTTCTATAGCAATTAAGCCCAAGTGGCAGGGAGGGGTTAGACAGGTGGTTTTAGGGGAATCGAGGGGCTCTCCGCTACCACACTATAATTAACAAGGAAACTATCTGCACACCATTTCCTATGTCTATTTTTGCAGGTGTGCCGCTCTGATTGTGAGGATTTACATTTTCAGCCTGCCTGCAAGCACTCATTAAAAGATCTTTTGGCACAAAGTTAAACTTGTGTGAATGTGTGTTGTTTTGCATGCTGTGCTTGCACGTGTGTGTTTGGGCCTGCCTGTGTCTGAATGTTACTTTGACTCCCGAGGGTAAAAGCGGCAGTGGTGAAACCCATCCATTATGCATCTCTTTATACAGAGAAAGGATTGTTTTCTCCTCGAATTGAGGAAGGGAAACACCTCCATTGTGAATCCTCTCTCAGTAATCACAAAACAAGAACTATTAGTAGCACTGACTTTACCTTTCAAGTCTAGAAGAGTAGCCAACACACTGTTGCCACTTTGAACTGTATTCTCTTGCTTTAGTTCCTGTCTCTCGGACTCATTGTTTATTTCTCAAACTTTCTTACCATCATCTCTCTTTGCCTTTACTTGTTGTGTTTTCTTGTTTTGTTGGACTCGCTGCTGGAGTCTCCATGTTGAGTACTCCAAAGAGCTCTACCACATCATGGAAAGAGCAAGCTGTCAGGATGACTTCATCATGTCACAAAGTGTTTTATGTCTCACTGTGAGTTCTCACTCTTTCCATGCTTCTCTCTGCCACAGCAAGTCAATGCAGCCTGTTTTGTGACATTACGTTTAAACAAAGAAAAGAAAGAGATGATGAAAAAAAGATTTAGGAATGGATGTTTGATGATTTATAGACCCTAAAACAAGGGTTACATAATGACACTCCCCTGTGGCACTCATGAAAAACAATACCTGTTTAAGTGACAAATGATTACACAGAGGTGCTACTTTGCATTGTTGCTGTAAGCAAATACGTATTTATGTGATGCCAAGAGCAGGGAGATGTCAAACAAGTTTGAGGCGTTGGAATGCAGGTCTGTTTGGAGACACAAGACTGTCTGTCACTAGGTGTCTCTCTCAGAGCCATTAGCCAGCCACTTGTTGAAAGACTGGGAGCTGTCAGCTTTGCATCAGATAATAGTGTTGAGGGTAGTGTTTTCACAGCCAAATTACTGCTGACGCCAGCACCAAGATCAGATAACGCTCTCATGATCCTGTTTCAATATGAACATTTTCATTTGTCTGTGACAGTTCTGTCCACAAACAGTTGCTGATTGCTGCGTGTGGGCATGTTAAGCAGTGATAATGACACAAAATTTTCATCTTGCTCCAAGCAATTGGAAAAGCCAGTCTGTCAACTCAGTTAGGACACATGGACTGTGAAATCACTGTTTAACTGCTGTGGTAGTATGACTTCACCCATGACCCAAAACTTAAAACTTAAACGGTCTCTGCTTCAAGTTGCTTCCTTTACAAAGTCACTGAACATAAATCACTTCATGATGTTGACAATTGGAGGACAGTGCCTGGAAGACGTGCAGTTTTCTGTCAAAAAATTAACAGGAGTAGGCAAGTCAGAGGTGGAAAAAGAGCGAGAGGACTCCGATTCTGCCAAGCTTTCCCTGCCAGGAATACACGGTACAGTTCATTTATCTTGAGGCTGTGAATTTACAATTCAGTCCTTCCAGTAAATGTTTTGACTTGCTGCTCTGCCTGGACTGATTGACACGCTGAAAATGTCAGAAAATGGCATATTGTGGCCTTTCAGGAAACCCAAAGAAAAAATGTGTGAACTCAGTCAATCTCAGAAAAGGGAAACAAAGAGTCAGAGTGGGGAGAGTTGTGAAAACTTCAAAGGCAAACATACAATTTTAACTCAATATAATCTCAAACAGTAATTTAACATTTTGCCGCATTTCCCTTACTGCAATAAGAAACACTTCCATTTAAAACACTAAGGGCGGCCATGGCACCCAGAATCCTGCTCATATACGCCGAATAATCACCTGTGGTTTCTTGTGCTGACTAAAAAAAACCCACTGCCTTTCTTGGTTGTGTGGTGCAGAGCTTCCTGCGATGCCGTGATTTATTTGTTATGTTTCTTTGCTATTCTTATTGCCTGAGGGGCCTCACTCCGTCACAACGGTTAAGGCGCAATTGTTGTTTTGCTCACAGAGGACTTGATACCCTTTGTTTGACAGACATTCAATCTGTGGGAACTGTTCTCCCCCTCTCCCTCTCTCTGACTGTCTTTTTTACTCTTTTACGCGATTCTCCGTTCTGCTCGGTCTTTCTGTTGAAACCTCTTCAGCAAACAAGAGAATCTCATTCTCTCTAAGCGTGCCTCAGCTTGTGGCGCTGTCTCCAAATTGCCGGCTTGATTGATTTCATTTAATTTACTATACAGCGTTTTGTCTCGATTAAAATCAATAGATTATCTCCAGTGTAACCAATGAGTCCACTTTAACATGATGAACTGCCGTGAGGTCTGACACTCCACTATTTACAGAAACAACCAAAGTAAATTTAAACTGCTACAGTGCACCTCTTAGGGAATGATGGAAAGTCCCAGCAGCAGCCGTGAACCCACCCATAGCTGGCCCTGGTGCTCCTCGCCTGCCTGGCCGCCTGCTGCCTTCTGTGTGCCCCCCAGGCTCAGGGGAAGTGGGGAGGCCCATGCCCATTTGGCCCTGGCTAACAGGGGATGAGGTCACTCCAAATTCCCCTTATCCCCTTATAGCCCCAGACGGGCTGGCGAAGTGAGTCTACCACAGGACCCAACATAAAACATAAATGGCTCTGTAAAAAGCTGCTGGGCTGATGTGACTCATTAAAAAACACTGGCGCCAACTCTTTTATTAATTCATTATTGTGTTTGGGGAGAGTAAAGTTACTGGGCTCTATTTTAAAAGGCTGTGTCTCTCTCTGTATTCTTTAGTTCTTTCTTATTTTTTTCCTAGTTTCTTATATTGTTTCATCACTTATGTGCGAATGTACAGTGACACTGCGGCTAATGGTGCTTAGGTAGGATAGTCCACTTGGGTTGGGTGGCTTGAAACTCATTTAAAACTTAATTTTTGGATTAATATACTGTTTTTTTCCTCCTTTGGGAGCACAAAAGTCACATGCATACAGTCTTACATTCTACTATTATCCTTCTTTTTCTCACACATCTTCCTTTTTCTCTTTGTCCTTCTCTCTTCTCGCAGCACTTGCAGACAGATTGTGCTGCCTTTATGGAGCCTGGTTTGAGGTCATGAGGCAGATACCCTAACGGGCTAAACGCTGGCCAAGTACATACTCGTAACACACGCATACACACACACACACACGCGCACACACGTGCACACATTATGAGCTCGTGCATTGCTGGCAATTTTGTTTTTCCAGTCTGTATCTATTCTCCCATTAGGCCCACTGTGAAATCTTAAGTGATGTTTTTGTGTTTTAGCCACACAGTGGAACCGCTGCACAGGGTCATGGTACAAGTTGTATAAGCAGTGGAGGGATGGAGATGGGTTTGGGGAGGTGGGGAAGAAATTTTGGTGTAAGGACATGATTATAGAGAGGCGATGTGGGGTGGGGCCAGAAAAGGGAAAAGATTAAAGGTAACGAAAGAAAGCAAAACATACCGAGAGAAAGGTAGAATGAAAAAGAAAGATGGCAGTATGGCTGCGTTGGCAGGATGGGGGTGGGTGCCTATCGGCGGCTGCTCCTTCCTGAAACGTGGCCACCCGAGCCTGCCTGGGCCCTGGAAGCACATGTGGAACAGTTTACTGTAATGGAACTCTAAATTAGTGGTGGTTTGAAGCTGCCTGCAGCAGTAGGGTGTAATTAACTGGCTCTGTTGAAAGAGAAAGAGCCAGAAAGAGAGGCAGGGAGGGAGCCAGAGCCCTGGAAAAGGCAAGGGGTGAGAGGTGTGTGTGTGTGTGTGTGTTTGCGTGTGTCAGTGGGTGCTCTCACACATGTGTAGAGTTTTTTTTAAGTGCTTGATTGCATGTGTATGTGTTTCAGACTGTGTGGTGCATATGTGTGCGTCTTGGAAAGCATTTTTTCCTGGGCACGGCGCCACCTCTTAGTGCCCCCCAGTGCTCAGACCCTGTCACTGTTCCTCTGCGCGTCTTCGCTCAGTTCAGCAGTTCACCGGTTCAGCCTTAGACCCCCCACCCCCTCATTTCTTTGTTTATACCGAATTCATTACCAAGATTTTTTTCCCCGTCTTTTCTCCCGGATTCACAAGCCACAGCAGTTCCAAAGCCACATTTAAAAAAACAAGCTGATCACACCACCCACTCATGAAATCACGCTAGGGAAGCGAAAGGCAAAAAAACAAAAACATGAAAAAGAAAATGGGAGGCTTTACTAGGATTTTTTTCCCTCTTGTATTAACAGTCAACAGTGGGGCATAACTGCAGCCTTGTCCACACTTGAGCCTGACTTGTCTGTGTGCCTACTGTGTGGAGTCAAAGTGACGAGCGGGCTGCAGGAGGTTAAAGCCAAAATGACTCTGTGGGATGGGAGCCTGACCTCAAGAGAAGATAGTTGGAACTGACAGCAGCAGTTAGCAATCAGTGGATCTCATTTTCCCTACCCTCTACCCCCACCGACCCCCTCCCACCCCCATGCTCTGGACCCCGTGTCTGGGCCTCTGGTCCTGGGGGAAAGAGGCAGAGAGGCAGGCTGCTGTGCTAGGCTGGCAGCAGGAACAGAGGAGCTCTTTATAGTAGAGTTCTGGTGATTTAAATCATATGGCATAGCCTGGAATCACTGTAGAAGTCTGGACGCTCTTCAAAACTGCAGGAACAAGAGCGCTCTCTCTTTTTCTCTCTCTCTTTTTTCCCTCTCCCTCCCTCCCTCCCGCTCTTCCCTGTTATAACTTTTTCCAAACTTCTTTCTTATTTTCTTTTCCCCTCGCCCAGTCCCAGTTTTCTGGCTTTCCCACTCACTCATTCTTTTTCTCTCATGTCTTTTATCTGTTTTGGTTCTTGCCGTCTTTCCTTACTTCCTCTTTCCTTCCCATTCTCTCATACCTGTAGGTATGAAGCTTGCACATCCTTCTTACATTAGAGCTGTGGATAAACCATTCTCCGTCCCAGAGCATAGATGGATCGTGTTCTCAGAGTTGATGTGAGGTAAATCGTGTTTGTGGAATCCAGAGAGGATCTTAACACAAACCACTGATGGTATCATCATGTACATGCCATCAGAAACTCTTATACTCATGTTGTATGTGGTGAATTTATACTAATAAATAACAATTTCCTTGCCTTCTCTTCCTCAGAAAAGTGAATTGGATGACTCCTCTGAAGTGGAGTCCGACATTCCCTCAGTAAACAAGTGGCCCCATCGTTGCTCATCCATTCCCCACATCCTGAGTTTTTGAAAGGACGCGGATTTCAGCTTTTCCGGGGGGGTTCCAGGTGTTGTGAAACCCGTTACTTTCACCCAGTGGCCTGCTGTGGTCCCCTGGGTGTGTTCCGTCGCCATGGCTACAAACAGGGAACAGCAGGTGGGTCACATGACTGGCTTCCCACCTGCTGTCTACCCCTTCGCCTTCAACTCCATGAGAAGCCACTCCCCTTTTGACCTGCTGGCCAACAGCAGCCTGTTTGGAAGATTTGGTGCTGACCTGCCCAAAGAGATGGCCGCACTCTGTAAGTCATTTTCATTACTGTGTGTGTTTGACTTTTCTCCCCTCTCATGTATAATTTTCCATTTCAACTCTTAACTACATGTATGGCCCATATACCTTCGTGTTTGTCAAGTCACATTAAACAATTTGGACATGCAGGAAAATACGGCTGTATAATATGCACTTCATTATGTGTAATTTTGTGGAAATGGAAAACTTTAGGGTCTGTTTGTGATATAGGACAAGTGGTATAAAAAATCCCCCAAAGAAACCTTGAGGAAAAAGTCCACTTTCATCAGTACAATGATTACTCTGCTCCTGTGGTTTCCTTATAGATGCTTGTAGATGGTGTGGTTGTGACCACAAGCTCTGTCTTCACTGGCGTGTGTGCATGCCTGTGTGTCTGTGTCTATGGACCTCTCACAGAGCTTTTGTGAGGCAGGCAACCCACAAGTCTGCAATTAGAGACACAACAACATTCTTTCAGTGTGTGCTCTGAGCATCAACAAATATTTAAAAATGAGCACAGTTGTGATTGAAAGACTTATCTGACTGTTTATTCAGAATGAGCATACCGCACACCTATTTTGTAAAAAGAAAAGTGAGCTAAAGGAGGAATAACCAGAAATTACCATGGCAGCACTCTCCAGTAGTATCAGACCTGTAGATTCAGACCTGACCACAGGGGGCACTGTTGTATGCTGAAGCAGTAGGATAGAATGATGTATGGCGCACAGAGCACAAAGAGGAGATTGTTAGCAATCCAGAGTGTTTTTCTGTCATGGAAAAACTAGCCAGATTACACACACACTGCCGATATACATTGCTCATTGTTCAAAACACCTGCTGGGTTTCAAAACGCAGTTTTTTAAATCAGCATCAGAATTCTAGGTCAGGGAATATCCTTGTATAAAACCACTGCTGCATAATTTGCTGCTGAGGATGTCATTGTGAGAGAGGGGAAACGCAAAAAGAGAGAGAGAAAAGAAGAAGAACTTTCGCTGAGCTTAGAGCATGAGGTAAAGGTAAGCAGGAGTTATTTGAAATCTTATCTGGGCGCTGTGCTAAAGGGGCGGCAGGTTGTGGAGGGGCTATAATGGGTGTGGGTGGCAACAGCTGAGTTCAGAGCCTGAGAGCCCCCCTGCCTGTGTGCGCAGTCCCCCTCTCTCCCCTACCACAGCGTGCCTGAGCACCTCTCCAGCTTTTCAGCCGTCAATCACTACCTCACCCCCCACTCCCCCACCCCCAACCCTCCCTCCCTGCTGCTGCTGCCCACCTAATCCTCAAGGTATTTTCATAGAACCAGAGCAAGCGAGACAGAGAGAGCGCGAGCACCTGGGGGTAATGTCCTAGTGTGGTGGAATCCAAGAACACACCCTGCTAGGAAAACACAGAGATACACACATGCAAACACACCACCAGAGACACTCTTTCCTCTCTCTCTCTCTCACTGACACAAACACACACACACAGAGCCCTTCTTTCATCTAAAAACTAGAAACATACCCCTGACGCAGAATGAAATCCCACAGCACTGACAGATGGATTCTTTTTTGGCTTTTACACTGGCATAGGATAAAACAAAAACAAGTATCAAAGCACAAACAGACGCAGGCAACCACATGCACTGGGGCTTCATACATGACTGCTTGTACGGACACATCCACGCTGGCAGTAGTATCGTTCACAAGGGTTAAGGACTGCAGTTATTCAGCTTAAGCTTTTTGTCAGAGCTTAAACACGACTGGGGTCAAAGATTAAGTCGGGATCATAGTGACAAATAGCGTTGACTGAGTTTTATGTGAGGAGATTGACATTTTTTAAGTTCTTCCTCTTCTTAGTATTGGTCCAATATTATTTACTGTGAAATTAGGATCAATATTATTAATAATTATTCATAATTATTATTATAATAAAGTCTCAAATCAGAAACAAATTAAACTTGTTTTTACCCAATTAAAATAGTTATATCAAGGGCTGTGACTTGTAATCCAGGATTTGTAATCCAACTATTATTTTGGTTTATCGAGAAATTGTTTACTCTATAAAATGTCAAGAGATCGTGAACACGTGAGATCTCCGAGCCCAAGTAATGTCCTTGCAGTTCTTGTTTTGTTTGACGGAAACCCAAAGCCTTCAGTCTGAAAATATTTAAAGAGAAAAACAGCAGTTCCTCACATCTGAAAAGCTGGTACCAGGGAATGTTTAGCACATTTGCTTAATACATGACCCAAATAATTATTCAGTTACAGTTTTGTTGTTCATTCATTTTCTCTGTCGATTTGACTAATCAGTTAATCGACTAATTGTTTTAGAGCTATAGACATGTAGTTTATTTGTGTGCTGAAGCTCATACACATATACAGCTGCATATCAGTGGATTGAAAACCATCAGCTGTTGGTATCAGCTTTTGAAACATCCTCTTGGTGTATCCTTTAACAAGGAATGTTACAAGTCATTTTAATGACAACAGTCTCATTCCCAGCTCTCTTAAATGTTAGCGGGGAAGACAAAAGGCCTTGGTTTGGACATTCCCCAGGCCCTGTTTTTCTTCTCCGTCTACTTCTTCCCCAGGAGTTGGCTTAACAGGCATGCTCATTGTTAGGGCTGTCTTTAGGCCAGACTGAGAAAATACCTTGCACATAAAGGGAGTAGCACTGCGGATATTTGTGTGTGTGTGTGTGTGTGTGTTGTGTGTGACGTACTTGTGTGTGCAGTAAAGCAGTGCATTCTTGCCCAGCTTCGGAGCTCTGTGTGTAATTGTTGTTAGAAAGGTAGCCCATGTGACACCTACCTTTGTTGGGCGTGCACGCTGTATCGACTGATTGGAGCACCTCCCACAGCGGTGCTCTGTTTTGGCACCAGAGTGTCTTGAAAATACCTGTTTTGCCCAAACGTGGGAAGAGACAGGAGAGGGGAGGGGTGGGGTAGGTGGACCGTGTTTGCACATGTAGAGATAGTTACCTCCCATATCTGTATAAATGCGCAAAGGCGTTTGTTCATCCATGAGAGGGTCTGACGGCTGTCTGCGCAGTGTGTGGCTGAGGCCGTTATCAGTTGATCCCTGTCATTATGGGAGCCCTTCAAACAAACAGTTGAAAGCCCATTAAGGCCACTTACTATGTGATAGCATCGCCACTGAGCCCTGAAACACCTCTCTAAGCTTTCACCAATCAGGGCTGGAGCCCTGGCCCCAAAGTCAGCCACGGGGATGTTTTGAAAAGCTAGTAGGTCATTTCCTTCAGCCCACATTGCTCTGACCAAAATCTGAAGTCCTTTGCTGGGCTCGGACTTTCACTTCAGACCATAATTTGTAGCTTTATGTTGAGTGATGTATACAGAACACTCACGAGAGGCTCAGCTGTGAGCGTTTTTAGCTGCATCACAGTGGGAGGAAATTAAAGCATTGTATTAATAGAATGGAATGAGTAGCGTGTTGAAACTTGTGTAAAAGCTGCCTGAGTCTGCTCAGACAAGGTGAATCCCTGTGCTGTTTATGTAAAGTGTGTGTTGGCCATGGATTTCTACATCACACACAAACGCATACCGGCTGCCGAGCATATATGCATGCATCCGTGTGTGTGCACACTCAAAAATGCACGCACACACACACACACACACACGAACTATTAATTCATGTAGGTTGTGAAAAGGACCAAAATGTTCCAGCAGAAAAAAGTATCCTCATGCAGAGTGACATAATTAAAAACACTCATTGCATTCTTAAACACACACACGCACGCACGCACGCACACACACACACACACACACACACACACACACACACACACACACACACACACACACACACACACAAGGAGGTCATGTTGGTTTAGGGAGCTCGGGGAGTTGCGCAAAGGAGCCATTTTGGTGGGAAATGTGGTATGAGAGGGAATGTAAAAGCGAACCTTTTAAATGGAGGAGAGGGACAGCGGGGAAGGATGTCGACTAGCAGAGTGAAGCCTTCTCCGCTGGATGCAAGGCAGAGCACAAACAGCACATTGTACCGCTTTATTTATTTTCATTAAGGTTGAAGTGCTGGGTTTCAGCCCAGCCTTGATGGAGGTAGGTAGGTATGTGGCTGGCTGTGAAGGTTCAGATTTGTCTGGGTGCATATGTGTGTGCTTATGTGGGTATGCTGTATATTTGAGTGAAGGGAGGGAGACGAAAGGGAAAATGAGCTATGTGTGGATATGAAAATGATGAGCTCGGCCCTGCTACCCCTTACTTCCCTACAGACACAAAGAGGCAAAACTCCCATCTCTTTTTTTTTTTTTTTTTTTCCCGTCTCCTCCTGTCTGCTCTTTACAAACTGTGATGTCACCTCTGTTTTAAAACTGTGAGAGGCTCTTGGAGAAACCTGAGTGCTCTTGGGAGCAAAGCAGATCCACCTCTTGACCTTTGTCAATCTTGGTGTAATTTACTGATCTTTGTTAGATTTATTGAAGGAGCTGAAAAAATGAGCCTGAGGGTGAAAGCATTATAAACGAGGATTTCAAAGAATTTCAGAAAAATGTCCAAGAATGAGAGACATATATTTGAGGTTAATAGTAGCCTCATGTGGTCAACGTGTGCAATCCATGGCTAATGATCAAATTAATTAGATATGTGAGCGTTGCATATGGATTATAATCATTTAAAAGACTGGAATAGAGCAGGGAAAAGGATTTTAATTATGTATGAGGTGTATTTTGATATATATCCATGCTATCAATCCTGATCTCTGATTTTGCATGATCACTTACTAATACTGTACTTCTTTCTTAACAAGAGGAGCATCTGTCATGTTGTCCGATCCTTTATCAAAACTATACAAAAAATCTATTCTGGATCGTTTCTGACAGGAATACAAAAGAACTGGTGTGGATATGTTAAACAATAAATGTAATCTCTGTCCAGTAACAGTAGTGAATTCTCAGATCACCTTAAAAGATCTGCATTAGATTATGAAGCACCCAGTTATTACACTAAATCGGTGTTAGCAGTGTTTGGTTTTGACCTTGGCATTCACCGCTATGAGTGTCGAAACCCCATCAAAGAGCCATCTGCTCGCTGGCATCTCCCATGCTCCATGATCTACATAGCAAATCAGCAATGCTTGGACCATTTGTGTGTGATGATAGCATGTGTGGCGCTGTTTGGCTGTGTCCTTGATCTATCAGTGAGACTGGAGCTCGCCTCGGCTTTAATAAACAGCTCTGCATCGTCTGACATCCCTGCTTTCATCTCCCTAGGCGTCCCCTAGCCTCAAGATGACAGCTCGCCACTCCTTTCTGGAAATCGATTCCCCCTACATTGCTCGTTGTATTTTTTTCCAGTGCTGACCATGATTCATTAGCTATGAGAGAAAATGGACGGAAAGGCCCATTTTGTTTTTCCGGTCAATTTAAGCACCTTACTGAAGGAGGTTTTGTGAAACTGAGTGGAATATCTGCTCCACCGTTGATATCCACCTAAACCCTTTTGGCTTAGGCACTCCCGAGTTCACTTGCTCTTTTTTCTCTCCTCTTTCCCTCTTTCTTCTCAGCCTTCACCTTGGATTTTCTGTCGTTATCCCTCTGTGGAGCCAATTTGCCCTAAGTGCTGGAAACTTGCTGAAACTTTGTGTATGTTTGTGTATTAAGTGTGTGCTTGCGTGTGTCTGCATGTGTGGAAAGTCAGCAAAGGTTGCTGGTAAGGGAGAGGCCACAGAGTGTACTACAGCTCTGACATGATGACAGATGAAGATAAAGAGGCTACTATTAAAAATGGGAGGGGTCTGTTTTCAGATGGGCCTTTGTGGGCACGTGCAAGATGAAGAGCGCGCAATGGCGAGAAAGGAGGGATGGGCCATCAGAAGGCGTGGGAGGGCGAGCAGGCACAGGGCGGGCCTATGAGAACAAGATGGGGGGGTTCATATTTTTGGCCGCATAACTGAAAGATCTTTCTTTTTTTCCCACAAAACACGGGTAGCAAAATGTCATGACTGTGCAGATAGAGGGAGAGAAAAAGACAGAGAGCAAAAAAGACTGCTGAAAGATGGCCAAGACTGATAGTGCTCTGAAAAGTAGCTCTGTTAGGCCTTTGGTGGGACTAGCATGTTAACAACATGGCCGCCTCTGAGAAATGGGCTCTATCATAAGTCATGCCTCACTTTCCCCACTTCCCTCCTCAGTGACACATCAGGTATCTTCCAGACATATATTGTGAGAGAGCGAGGTACATGTAGATGAGTGGATAAGATTACATGTCTTGTCAGAGCTGAACATGTGTAAAACCTGTGGCTGGAGGAGCAGTTGATGGATGTTATGCCTAAGAACGTTAGGATTACGCTCTGTTTTCGCTGACGAACACAGCAACACATAAATAAGATGTTGCTTTTTTGGATGAGTTCAAAAATGAAAAGGAAAGAGTGTTTTTGTTTGTTTTGTTCTCATTTGTTAGCTCCTTCATTAAGATACTTTTACTGTATAGCCCTGTATAAGATCTGTGTGTGTGTGTGTGTTTCTGAGTAACCTGAATCTGGCTGTAGTGGGAGGGCGCTCTGAACTGGTGTTCAGTGTCTCTATCATCACTGGCAATCTGTTTCAGCACGTCCACACACTGCACACATGCTCACATCAGCAATGGAAAAGCTCCACATTCCTTTCAAAATCACCATGCTGCATTTAGTGCATAGCCATTTAAAAACAAGCTGCCTTTATTGCCTCGCACACCACTGTTTTGTTAATTGCTTGGCTGGAACCTGAATGACTGTATACGTAGGAAGTGCCAACAATGTGTTGTATACGTCTTATCTGTAATCAGCATCGGAGTGTCAGACAGTAGTAAAGCCTGATTTTCCTGGGTTCCGGCCCATGTGGAGCTATGTGGAGCTATAGACTGGGTCCAGCTGACAGTGTCCCTGTCTACTGTATAGATAAAGAAAAGAAACATCATAGGTATAAAATCTTTTCACAAAAGAAACATTTAAATATGTTTTTGTATGTGTGAAAGTCTGGTCTAATCAGCGCAATTAAACATGATTGAAAGCAGCAGTCACACAAAGTGACCAGTGAGTTGGCAGCCACTGAAAATGAAACATTTCCAAAACCAGAAACAAAAGCAGAGAACTTTGGCAACTAAAACAAATCATGCAGTCAGGAAAAAAAATTGCCGTAGGGAACTTGATGAAATGGAGTATTTGCAGAAACAGAAGGGGAGGGTTAAGGAGAGCGATGGAGAACCAGAGAGTGAGGGAGAGAAGGAGGGAGGGCAGGATAAGTTTGGGGGGAAAGTTAGTGGCCCAGTGGGGGTTTCTTCTAGAGTTCAACCTCTCTGGCTGGGGAAGGAAGGGGAGGAGGGAGGGGAAGGAGGGGAGTCAGGGACCGGCCTGGGTCAGCAACAGTATGGAGTATGTGTAGATTAGATGTCTAAACTCACTCCCGCAAAACCCTCTGAAGCGCTGGAAGACTCCCAGTGCTGTGTGCCAATAAGTGGAGAACCTGGGGTTAGTGGTCTGAATTATAGTCTCAAACACAGTAAAAAGAAATGTCAAAACCAGGAGAGAGTCAGATAAGGTTCATAAATCTCCAAAAACAAAAGAGTTTCAAGAATGAGCACATGAGATTATAAATCGATTGCGTTGCGGCTCGCTGGTCCAGAGAGCAGCCCTGGCAAACAGTTCTGATGTTACATAGAACATTTGAACACCAGGGGATAAGCCAGTTTTTAGTTTCCAGGATGCTGTACGAAACTAGCAGCAAGAAGAAGGAAAAAAAACAGACAGGAAGGAGACGAAAGACAAGTGTGAGAAGAATGCTTGTGGATCACAAAAATGTGACTCGGGGCAGTGACGGTTTCATCTGAAATTAATCCAGATAAAGGAATTGTTTTGAATTATTGTGTAAATGGTTGGAGAGGCAGAAAAAGAAAGGGGTCATTTTTAACAACAAACTGTTAGGTGGGGCATCTTTGATAGGTAACAGTTTGTTATCTAGCCTCACTCTTCTATTCTTGCTGTCATAAAGCTTCCTCTTTATGACCCGACAGCTCTATGAAGAAACACATAAAAACTTCTGATGTTGTTTTTACTGTTTGATGCAACAAAAGAGCTGTGAAATGTGCTTGCCTGTTTGTGTGAGTGTATAGGGCCGGCGCATATTCGAGGAGTAGCGGCCTGCATGTTTGTATGACTGCGCGAGTGTGCCAGCTTAAGAAAATAAACAAGAGGTCTCGTCTGATGGAAAAGCTTTTAGGTCAATAAACAATTTAATCGAAGTCATTCAAAATAGCCCGAAACGTGAAAGCATGGTTTCTTTCACGAGACAGGAAAAAGACTGAAGTGTTAGACGGAGGAGGAGGAGGGGGGGAGGGCACTGTGTGTTTATGGAGAGTGTAGCCAACAGCACAGATTGACAGGAAATGTTGTCTTTTTTGCCTGCTGGGCTGTACCACTTGTGCTGGTTTGAAAGGGGGGAGATAAATGTGCTGGGCTCACAGACTAAAGTCATTCTATTATCATATATCTCCCATTGTATCAGGCTGTTTGCTTTAGCCCAGCCAGAGTCCATCCGTCTGCTGAGCAACAGTTTGGACCAGTGACAGGCCTTTATATTGACCGCAGGCCGCCTATTGATTTCCTTTGATTTACTGTCACTGTGAGAGCACTGCTGTGTTTTAAATTGAATTGTTTTAGTGGTGCACAGAACAGCCCATCTCAAAGAAATCTAAATGTGTAAGGCGGAATTTTGTGAATGGTGTGCGTGCGTCTTGCTCAGGTGGCTTTTAATAAATTCAAATGAATTGCTTGCTCAGCCACGTCACACCTGCATCCTTGCATCTCTTATTTCTCTGCAACGATCACTCAGAGATAAATCACAAACAAGGTCAAGTGAACCTGTGAGAAGTGTGTCCAGCACATGGTGTGTTTGTATATTGGGGTTATTTGTCTGTGTAAATGCACTGCGGGGATTGAGCAAGGCAGCCCTCATTTATCACTGCTAAAGCACTTCCAGAGGGAGAGACAGAAAGAACTACCCATCCTCTGTTCCCTCAAACAGACAGAGAAGGGAGGGATTTACCCTGGCATCTGGTTTCTGGGTTCAACCACAGCACAATGCTCTCTCTCTCTCGCTCGCTCGCTCGCTTGCTTTCTCACACACACATACTCACCCGGCCAGTGGCTGGACTTTAATATGGTTATGATTAGGGACGGGGGCTCAGAGAAGGGAGGGGACGGGGCTCATATTTACTGCAGGGGAATTGGGGGAGGTGCGATGTAAAGACAGACAGAGACAGGGACCAGATCTGAATGGGACATAAGAGGAGGGGGACTGTGTTGTGTATTTGCATTCTGGGCAGAAATATGAAACACAAAAGCAGCATGGACAAAAAAGCAAGACAAGAATGGGAATAGAATTTTGTCCTCTAACCAGATCAGTTCTTCCTCCAGTGCAGGCCCTGCTATCCCCCCCCCTCCTGGGTCCCTCTCTCTATCCCTCCCTCTCTGGCATTCTCTCTCTCTCTCCACCCCCTTTCAGAGCGTCATGCCGAGGCAGTTGGTTCGCTCCGCCGTGTCTGGGGCTCAGCGAGAGCTGTGAGAGGCTGTTATTTAGGTCTGTTACAGCAGACAGTGAGCAGCTCACCCAAGGGCAGGGGGAGAGTAGAGAGTCCGTGTCACGCTCAGCTCAGCTCAACCAGGCAGGAACCAGACCTGCATTCCAGCTGAGGGGGAAAGAGGGAAACTTCAGCATCGGCAGGAAAACACAGCAGAGAGATAAGTGAAGGGAGGGAGGGTAGCAGATCCAGCTTGCTGTTGCTGCGGTTTGTTGTTGTCACTGCTTCAGTGAGTGACGTGAGCGGTGGAAGCAGGGCAGGACGCAGGCAGGACTGAGGGCTCATAGTGATTTTTGCTGAGGGTGGGGGGGGGGGGGCTGCCATGTTCGACTGTATGGAGGCTCTGGGAATGGGCCCCCGTCAGCTCTATGATGTCACCAGCCGCGGTGCGTGCATGCTGCGTAAGGCGAGCCCCTTCTTTGCGGGTCTGGACCCCTTCGCATGGACGGGCAGTGCCAGCGTTCAGTGTAAGTGGCATCCTGTTTGTATTTCTTGTGTGACAAAATCATCTCTCTCTCTCTCTCTCTCTCTCTCTCTCTCTCTCTCTCTCTCTCTCTCTCTCTCTCTCTCTCTCTCTCTCTCTCTCTCACATATATATTTCTGGCTCGCTTACCCCTCAGGGCTCAGCCAAGGGGGCTGCTGTCAGGGGCTACAGAACAGCACAGGAAAAGACTGGGACAGACAGTCTCCTCTCCTCCTCTTCTCTCCCCCCTCACAGCGCACAGCCAGTTTGAGCTGCTCAGCCATCTGAAAGAAACTCTCTGCTATGATATGATATGCACTGTGTGTGTGTGTGTGTCCATGTTTGAGTTGTGATTCTAGGCTCACGGAGTCGAGCTTCAGTGACAATGTGAGCCACCTGAGGTTTGACCTTGCCAGGTGCTGTATACTAAAAACAAAACTATGTGAAACAAAATCAAGTATGCACCGATGAAAGAAAGAGGAAAAGAGTTGGTGACTGACAGGAAGAGAAAACACTGACGCCTTGGCTATAAAAACATCTTTCCTTTAAAGTGTGGGTTTGACACGAGATGTTCGGTTTCTGATGTTTTTCTCAGGAAAAGGTTATTGACTAACATGGCCTGTTCAATATTTCAGATGTTAAAAGTTTTGTGTAGCCCAATAGTTTGGAGGTTTGTTTACGCTCCTGGATACTAGATGGAAAATTATATTCCTTTCGAGCCAAACAGCCATGAATTAATAAATAGATTAATTATTTAATGGAGAAATGGATGAATAAATTAGAAATGTGGAATGCGTACACCGTTAATAAAAATGCTGAGGGGTATTCTGGCCTGCTTTTTTTTTCTCTCTCTCTCTTTTTCCTCGGACGGGCTCTCATTTTTCCCCTCCCTCCTTCAGCCTGTGACTTCAGACAAGGCTCTGACTCTAACAACAGGCCTGTCTCTGGACAGACAAAACTGGGGTCCATTTCCATACACTTCCAGGGGGCCGTTACTGCTGTGAGAGAGCGTGTGAGAGTGGAGAAGGGAGTGGGGGTGTATATGCATGGTATGGTGGGAGAAGTGTGGAGGGAGCCATGGCAGATATGACAGTGGAAAAACAATCAAGAACACAAGAAGACATAGAGTAGTGGGATAAACAGCGTAACTACGTTCTTATTGTTGGGAAGTTTTAGGTTTAGTTTTAGAGTTAGGTTCTGAAATGTTTTTGTATTTTTGTATTTGTTCTTCCTCCTGCTTTATGTTCCTTTTTACTGCCTCTCGGGTGGGGGGGGGGGGGGGGGGGGGGGGGGGCATCTT
>NC_060157.1:17725870-17736315 GCF_021292245.1 Micropterus dolomieu | reverse complement strand
GGGGGGGGGGGGGGGGGGTGGGGGGTGGGGTCATCTGTCTTCATTAATCGTGAAGACACCAGCATTTCAGTGGCTGTCATGCACACTGGCTGAGCTTTAATGAAGACAGATGCCCTGTCAGTGGAGGCAGAGGCCAGGGGGGAGTCCAGCCAGCCCAGCCTGCTCTGCTTAGCTAGGGGAGCCCTGATGATAACAGGATGAGATTTGTTTATTTGATCAATCAGGCCTCTCTGGCCTTCCCTTTTAACCCATTCACACACATGTACACATTTAAAAATTAGGCCTCCGGATTCCAGAAGTACATTTTTCTTTTAGGTCTTTGTTCCAGAAAATCAAAGACATAAAATGTCCTGAGAAGCTACCCCGAGGGTTAAGGAGCTGAGTCTAGCAGAGCAGAGGAGAGCAAAGTGGAGGCTGGTGTGGTGTACTGTCAAGCCCTCTGTGCTCAATAACCATTGTAAACAAGGCCACCCTATCCCCACACGAGGAGCCATAATGCCTCTTTACTGAAGCAGTTGCCCCTCATTGTCCTCATCAGTGAGGCTGATGAATTGATGTTTGAGCCTGATATCTCATTAAGCCAGCACAGCTGCACAACAGAGGGACCTGTCTGGCTCCAAATGCCACACTCACACTAGCATGCACTCATGCATATAAAAAAAACGCCACAGGGTTTGTGAAGAGAGTCACCTGGCCATGATACTCAACAAAGAATTACTGTGGTCACACAGTTTTGTTTGTAAAAATGTGCGCTTTGAAATTTCATAGAAAGCTTTAAAATTCTCAGTATTTCTTTAATAACCTGTGGAAAATGCCCCCTAAATTCTGCACAAAATGAGTATATCCTATAGTTTAGGAAATAAATCTCCTGCTGGTGATAAGTGTCACTGTTGTTGGCCATATTCCGGGACAGTCAGAGCACTTAAAAGTGTGTGGTGTGGTCAGTTTTCCTGTTTTTTTGTTCACCAGTGGGAGACCTCAATGTCAGAGGTTAGTCAGGGGCTACAGCCTGGCCAATGTCAGATCTACACCATGTGTGGTGGCCTTGTCAGCTTGCTGAAAAGGGGACCCTTTCAACCAGCTTGGTTTGTGATTCTCTTAAGTGCCTTTCCACCATGGAGCTGGTACTACATCTGAGCTGCCCTGCGTGTAAGGATAATGGACACTGATTTAGTCATACGTCAATGAGAACTGAATTAGTCAACCGCCAGGGAAGCCATTTGAGAGAGCCTTTGCAGACCAATCCCCTCTCTGCCAATGTTCATTTGCTTAGAGGAATGAGGCAATTACGCTTAGCAGTTCTCCAGGGTCAGGAGAAGGGGAAGTGTGTTTTTCTCACCAAAACTCACTCGTGGCTCGATCCTTTTGAACACTGTTTGGATATTAATTGCGATGCTTGCAAGCGATACATACAAGAGAGTGACATGGCAATAACAGATCTCTGGAGTAATCCATCACCACACACACAAAAACGCATGCACGCACACACACACACACACACGCGCTTCTTTGTTTTCTCTTAATGTACTGTTCAAATGTGAATTGAGGAGCTAATTGAAATGGGGGTATATCTCGGTAGCAATGACAGAGAAATAAGAGCTTCCTGTGACCACTGGCACATTCTGGCCCCGATCATTTTCTCCCTGATGAAAGTCCGCAGTTATTTCATTATAATTACAAAAGATTCAATTAAAAGATTAGAATGCCTGAGGGGGCAGGACTGGGAATAGATAGTGGCATCTTGGTTGGGGAGGTGGAGGGGTGGGGGTGGGGGTGTATGTGAGCGTGTGTTGGTGTGTGTGTGAGAGAAAGAAAAGGAATTAGAAGACTTATTACCATGGTTGCAGTTCTAATGAGGACTTGTCAGGGCTGTTATATATACATAAACCTTGTTGATCCTTTCGAGATAATGTCAAATGAATGTGCTGAAGTTAAAAGGCTTAAGCAGTCAGCTGGTCCAGAGTCGCTAACTCGTAATTGATATGCCCCTTCACTTGTCTCTGAAAACAGTTGCAGCCAATGCAACTAAATGAGTAGTTTGAAGTAGAAAATCAGTACAAAGTGAAATGTGTTAAACACCTAAGCATGACAACTGTAATCAAAAAAGCACCTAATTTTAGAGTGTAGTTGGATAGAGATCCACTATTTCTCTAAGCTACTACCCAGGGAATTGTGCTTTACTGTGTATGCTTAAGTGTAGGTATTTGTATGTGCGTGTGTGTGTATCCGCAGGCTTATATGTAGGTATGTATGTGTATATACTGTATGCATGTCTTAATAATATTCTATTTTGCAGTAGCTTGGCCAAACCTTTCTGGTATATTCATACTGAAACTAAAAAATAAAATAATGATTTTAATGAAGAATGACTGTGTTGCATTACATTTTGACATGGAAAAGATTTTTATAGCATGAAGCCATTTTCAGTATAAGGACTACTTGTGCTGCAGTATCACACCACCTTGCTAACAGATCTGTCTCAGCCCTGCAGTAATAGCCAAGCCCATTAATAGGCAGTGCCACCTATAAATAAACAGACTCAATCCCTGCAGTTGCTTAAAGATTCTTCCACAAGCCCCCTTTCACGTGTGGTTTTGCTTATGCATAAATATGAGCGTTGTCAGCCTGTGCCTGCGTGTGTGGAGTCTGGATGTGAACTCCTATATGTCAGTGTATGTAGTGTTTACGTGCCTGTTTGGCTGGCGTTGGGCACCCAGACTGCTGTGTCAAATCAGAGACAGACAATGTGCCAGGCTGGATTCCACAGGCCTGTGTTGGAATCCAGCTCTGCTCTAACAGCAGTTTATAGCCCCTCAGCAGCGTCACTCACACCACTGTAAATAAAACTCATTAAACACCGCGCGGAGGCAGAATCTGTCACCTCAGACTTTTTGCTTGTATTTTCCTGTCCATTTTAGTGAAGTTTTGTAGCAGTATTTCACAAGAGTGCTTCTGCTGAAACATTACAAGGAATCCCATGGCGCACAACATGACAAAACAGGCTGTTATGAGGCAACTGGGCCAACAGTTTGCCCCTTCGTATCAGCGTATAAAATGTGGACTTTCGTAAGTTCTTTCACAATAGTTTGCTGGTCATGGAGGTATTGTGGCTGCCCACCCTAACACCCGTGTTTGACTGCTGCTATTGTAGCTGTTTACTGAGAACAGCCCTTTGCCTGCCAGGCACATTTTCCCTTGTACAAAGGCGTGGGCAATTGGCAGGCCAGCCAATGTGTGTATGTGTGTGCACCTTGGCATTTGTGTGTGTTGGTGTTCTCATGCATGCACCTGTGAGAGTTTATTTCACTGGTGTGCATGCAATGTACTGTTGCACATGTGTAGTTTGTGTTTAGTGTACATAGGAGTATGTGTATGTCAGCTCGGAGCCATGTGTGAGCTGAGTGTAAAGAGCAATTCTGTTACCCCCGTGTTATTGACTGACAGCTCTGCTCGAGCGTTGCTAGGGGCTCACTGTTATGAGAAGCGGAGGACTCGGACAGCCAAGCCGGGACTAGAAACCCAGAGGAGCCTGACTGTCCTCGCTCTGTGTATGTGTGAATGGGCAGTGTTTACGCAGCCGACAATGTTTGGCAGGGAGTGGTGGGCGCTTGGTGTAGTACAGCTATTATCTGGACTCAGGGGTGGAGAGTGATGGAGAAGGAGCTGGCCAAGGGGAGGAGGGAGGTCCTGCTGGCGTTTGTTTCACTTGGACATTAGTCAAATCCTGCAAATGTGTGTATGTGCAACTGCCATGTTCAGTCCTCTGGAAATTAATTTGTATATACTTGCATTTGTTCATTTGTTTGTGTGTATATTATGCCCGTGTGATCACTGTGTGGGAACAGGTGTGTGTAAGATGATATGCCTGTAACTGTGGGCTTGGCTGATGATTTGGGACTTTTTATTGGGAGGTCATGAATCTCGGTGGAGAATTTCACAGATGCCTGTGTGTGCATGTGTGTGTGTCTGTTTGTGTGTGTTTACTCACCAAGCACACATGAAACCATGTTATTGGGAGACATAAGGTTAAAGCAGGAAACAGGAGAATGCGTTCAGATCTTGAAAACTTTACATGCAGCTGGTCAGTAATCAGATTTGTCTTTAAGCTACTGTCATATTTTTGAACCAAGACTCTTAGACCACACAGTATTTTCCTTTTACTGTGCATATGTGTGCAAATGTGCAAATACTGTGCAGCTGTGGAAACTGACTTATTTATTTTAGTTTCTGTTTTCTGATTTAGTTACATTTTGGATTTATTTATTTTGGATACAAGGATGTACAGTTACAGTGATGATCCTTCTTTTCATCTCGCCACATTGTGTTCAGGCTCTCTGTCATGCATACATGTACAATCCCTGTTATGAACCTGACTAAGTTTTTTGTGTAACCTCTTTTACAAATAAATCAAGTTTCTGCAGAAAGCCGACAATTACCAGGTCACTTAAGTCCATGGAAACTCTCATTTTTTCAGTGGGCCGCTGCAGTAGATGTATTGCTCTGACACAAGAACTGCATTATCACTTAAACACGTGACACACACCCACGAGCAGGCATGCATGGACAAACAGAAAATAAGCACATGCTCTTCAGTGGCTATAAACTAGCAGAGAATATGTCTTCATTGTAGCTTCACCTTTGATTGAATGAGAGCTGCCTTTAGTGATCCTGTCAGTAGGCTTGGATTTATCAGCCTCTACTCCACTGTTTGAGCACCTCACATTTGCCAGAAAACACTGAGAGAAAACCAGCCTGCCTGCCAGACGGACAGACAGTTAGACAGGAAGCGATCCAGCAAAGGACTCAGGGGCTGCTTGGGATGATTTATGCCTTGTTCAGGAATGCTGAATGAGTTCAGGGTACACTGCTGTTATGGGAACTGACTGAATGGGTATTGCTCACTTTCTCAGTGATGTCTTCGTATTCTCTGAGTGGTAATAGTCAAAATGTGACGTTATTGCCCCATATTAGTCTCTCTTGGAACTTCCAACACATCGAGAGGCAGACAGAGAAGGAAATGAATCACTATAGGGCCCGAATCTGAATTTCTTGTCACTGCTCTGACAGCCTCCGCCAAGGCGCAGAGTTGGGCAACCTGTTGGCGGTTGGTTGCCAATCAAAAGTGAAAAACTCTGATATGCATCATTTCGCCGCACAACCACTCAAAGCAGAAGTTTCTCAGAGTTACTTCTACATCTGATATGACTCCGAGTGTTTGTGCCAGTTTAAGGGGACTTTGTGCCAGTGTTGCAATGTTTCAAAAATCTCAGACATCAGGAAGCCACAGTCATTTTATGGCTGCTCTCTCGCTGTTAATGAGGTCCTTCCAAGTAAACAGATAATAAATGCAAATCTGGACTGAGTAAAATCAGAAGAGATGTTAGATAGATGGCTGGGACTTGTCATGATTTTGGAAAAAAAAGTTGAGCTGCAGCATAATGTAAGAAAATCAAGAAGAAACACTTAGTATAGTGTGTGCAGACGCTTGGGCACAGACATTTACATATTGAGTAGGAAAGACCTGTGTATTACTACTTGTGGGTGTGCTTGTTCCTTCCAATGAGAGGTTTGCGTTTGCACACTTTGGTCTGCGGTGCTTCCCCAATGAGCTGGAGTGAATACTACTGTTGTTGTTTACGTTATCCTCCTTTCCCCCCCACTTCCTCTGACAGAGCGAGGCTGCAGCCACGGCTGAGCTACTTCTACTTTTGTAGGTTTCTATTGTTGTGGGGAGGAAGCAATAGCAATTGAACGAGCGCTAGTGGCCTTGCCAGAGAGAGACAGGTGAGAGCCAGGGCTACAGATGGTGAGAGGAAGTCTGGGAGGACGAGGAACAACCTGAGGATCAAAGACTCAGGGTTTTGCCTCGATGACTCTCCTCTCTCCCCTCCTCACCTCGCCTGTCTGTCTGCCTGCCTGCCTCCGCTCTCTGTCGGCTTCCTCGCCTGCCCGTGAGTTGTCCTGTCCTCTTGACATGATCAATGGCCCAGGCCTGCGCCGGATTGCCAGGTTTGGGTTCACTCTCCAGTCACCGAAGGAGAGCTGTGTTCCTTGTTCCTCGCTGTCTTCTGGTGGGCAGATGAAGAGTCAGCTGGAGCTCACCACAGGGATGAGGGGGCGCATTTTTTCCACAGATCTGCACTTGACTGTCTGCTACTTTCCTGCACTAGCCATAAAAGACCACCAACTAAAATCCTTTCATTGAAATTATGTTTCCTTTAATTACCCTCCCTTTTTAATACCTCCTTCCTCAGGTTTTATACAAGGACATTTGCAGGAAACTTTTTTTTGCTGGGTTCATGGGGGACAGGCAGTTTGGTGGGCAAGTCTGCCTGTTTGAAGCCAACTTGTGTGTTTCTTGACAGGGTTGTGTGGTGCAGGAAAGGGAGGGGGGGGGGTGGTGCTTGCTGCCAAATGTTGGCTAGGCCGCCTCCATCAAGAAAATATCAAAAGGCCCTTTATGAGGTGCTGTAAAGAAGAAAGGGTGTTTTGAGAGCACCACCAGACTGCAAGGGTAATTCCACTTTTTAAAATGTGCCCTGAGGATACAGGCTTATCCCACCTGCTGCCTTTCCTGCTCTGCTTGTACACTTTCTTTGGTGGAGCTATAGATAAAGAAGTGTGTGTGCGTGTGTGTGTGTGTGTGCTGGCAGGAGTTTGTGTGACATGACAAGTTGTGTCACTCTCTAAGGTCTAGACTTTTGTCATTAGCACTCATGGAAGCTATGAGCACATGCTCAGATTACATGTGTGCATCATGTGCATTCACACGTGTGTCGGTCTCTCACTATGTTTCATGACTTTCTGCTGGTTCTGACAGACGTGTGTAAATTCTCGGAGGGGTGTTTGTGTTAATTCCTGGTTTCTCACTACCCCTGGCCTGCTTGGTGTGTTTTCACTGCTCAAACCTGATCCTTCTCCTGGTCGGCAGCCCTGTTTTATCATAGATCTTCTTTTAAAAGACAGCCTAGTGGGGCCTCTTTGTGTGTGTGTGTGTGTGTGTGTGTGTGTGTGTGTGTGTGTGTCCAGGAGTCCAGGTAATGAACTTTCTGACAGCTGTTGAAAGCCATTGCTACTGCTCAGCACCTTTTAATGAAAGCACCCCTCCCCTGTCAACACACACATATTCCTCCTTCTCTTGTCTCTGCTTTTGACTTCTCCATCATGTAAACTATTTCTTTCTCAGTTGTAGGCAGGTTACATTGTGAGTGCTTCTTTGACTCACACAATAGAGACTTGATAGACCACCCAAAGCTTGCAGGTGACTCAGCTGTGGTTAATAGAGTTTGAACAGAGCAGCATTATTATTTGACCGGTGGGAAATGAAAGTACATGTAAGAAGGTGCAGCCACAAGGGACACAGTGCAGAGGCTGCAAAGACAATGACGGAGATCCTCCGGAAAAGGCTGGTACTGACAAGAGGAAGGAAACAAGCCTGTTGTGAGGGACCTTGTAGCAGAAGCCTCAGAGAGATGGCAGGAAGACGTGGGCAGAGGAACAGAGAGAAGGAGAGTGAAACTTGCTGGTACCACTGACAAGGGTGTGGTACTTTCTCTTCCTCTTTCACAAAGCCCAGTTCTTTATGGAAACCTTTTGGTGTGTAATGGTCACTCAGTGAGCACCCTGTTGTACTGTAGCCTCTGCCATTGGGTAGAGGGCCAATGGCCCCCTCAAAGGCCCCACCTAGTGTGCCAGCAAGTCTTCCAGTCCACTGTTCACCATCCTCTCTCAATCTGCTCCCCTTCTGCCACTGCTGTCTGCCCAGTACCCACCCCTCTTTTCACAGTGAGCCCTAATGTGTGCCCCTCTCACACACTGCCTCCAACTCTCACACACTCTTATACTGCTCAGTGCATTTGACGAGAATACGCAAGCTTTGCAGGCTGTTTAATGAAGATAGAGATGCCCGTGCTTGCAGTTTGACAGTAACTAAACACAATGCACCACGCGCGTGCACACATACACATGCAGGAGGAAATTTTAATGGGAAACAGTGAAGCTCACTAGTGCAGCATGATGAACAGTCCTGAATTTGCAAATCAAATAGAGGCTGCTGGGAGAAGGCAGTGCTGCTGGCTGGAGTCACACATACACAACCAACATATACACAGATATTAACCCTAACCCTAGCCTACTCATGTACTGTACTGTATGTGCACTTGTCTCACACAGAAACAGCCTGGGCATTTGCTCTCACGTGCCAACGCCAGACCTCTGGAGCAGTGTCCCACCGAAGATTCAATCACACCAACAAGTCACGTAGACAAAATCTGCAGGCCTATTGTGAAAGAATACTTGTTACCCTGCCAGAATGTCATATGCTGCTCAGTTAAAAGCAGTGTGTTGCAACTCGAAAAACACAAGCCGCATAGTCAAGCCTTTGCTCACATACATTAGAAACACTCCCCTTTCCAGTTGAGTGAACACCAGGCAGCTTTAGTGTTACCAGAAAGTCCCTTGTTTTTCTATATTATCTCCTATCTGTTGAACCTAAAGGGAGATCAACTGCTCCAGTTGACTTGACCTAGAATTTAATGTAATTGACCTAGTTGAAGTCACCTTCAGCTAAACAGCTATTTCTGTCATGTGCAGTTACATTTCACATCTAATGAGGTTGTGGAGAATAATGTACTTCATATCCCACTGTGGCTGAAGCACTTTAGTGTAATGTTGGGGGGGAGGGGGTCCTAGTTTTTATCTAGTGAATATTACCCTCCTGTGTGCGTGCGTGTGTAGTTTGCAGCCATTGAATAGTATCACTGTGTGTATGTGACATGTGGATTAGGCCTGGTCAGTGCAGCTGGGCCACTTGTGCACAGAGAGCATTGAGAGAAGGGATTAGTGGGTAAACTGATACTTAGCAGGAAACGAACAGTGGCTACTGATAACTCAACTATCCCTCCTTCTTGCCTCTCTTTATCCTCTTCTCTTCCCCTAACAACAGCAGCAGCCACCCACCTATCCCACTCCTCTCATCTCATCCGTCCGTCATCAGCTCACAGGCCTTGGCCGGCAGATTGTCATGCAAATGGGGCCCCAGGCCTCGGAGCGCTGATAAGGAGGGCCTCTCATTTCACAGGGCTTTGTTTTCTAAACAGTGATGAGCTGAGTTGAGGAGACTGGGTAAAGGGGCTCAGGGCGGCTGCCTGAATGGGCCCTCTCACTGTGGCGCCCTGGGGTAAGTGGTGCGGGGGATTTGGATGGACTGGGCTGAATGAGGCCAAGTCTAGGAGGCGGGTACAGGAGTCATGTTCTCTGGCAGGAACCAGGTTCAACGTGTTGATGGAGCCTGATATATTTTCTCTCTCAATGCTTTCCAAGTTTTCTCCAGGATGGCCTTTCTCTCTTTGCCTTGCTTTCTTTCTCCATTAAGACAGTGTCAGTCAGTGTTCGTTACTTGACGCCACATATGGTTTGTCCTTTTCTTAGGGGTTGTCGGCGCTCGGTCTGGAGCCTCATTTGCTGCTGTTATTATTGCATAAACACAGAGGTTCATGGCACGTTCAGAGGGTTTCTGCTCTCCCACTGACCCTGTTGCTTTGTTACATTCTGGCCAGGGAGATATGAGAACTGCTGTAGAAACATTCAGCAGCGTAAACTTCAGGTTTTAGATTGATTTGCACATTTGGCTTTGGGATCGCTCTTAAAACTAATGGAAAACATCTTTGCCTCCAGCAAAGTAAGGCTTTCAAAGGAGGAATTTCAATGTGGATTCTGAATAGTCAAATATAAAAATACATATGAAAAACAGATGTTTGAGCAGCAGGCAACAAATGAAAAATGTCTGACATATTTCTGTTACTATCATTAATGAGGTAGTAGCTGGCCGGTCACAGCAGCTGTAGCAGAAGTGGAAGTAATGGTCAGCTTGATCTTGAACAAGACTTGCCCTCAGGAGCAACTGTGTCCTCTCCTCCCCCTTTCCCCCTCTGCCCCTTTCTCTGTTTTTTATCAAATTCCTCTTTTTATGCCCCCTTTTTTTTCTTCTTTTTGAAGTCTCCCCTCTCTTGTAAAAAGGAAATCTGGTGGTTTTTGCCTCAGCCTTGGGTGTGAGAGAGGGGAGGAGGGGGAGCTGTAGGTTAAGTTTAGGCCCTCTGTGCTTTCCATTGAAGGTGCTGGGGGGAGGTGGGGGCAGTAAAAGTTAGAATTTTAGAGCCTCCCTGTTTTTTATTTTATGATTGGCTTTTTTTTACGGGCTGGGAGCTACAGCTGGTGGTGTGAATAGCTGCCCAAGGTGACCGAGTCCCAATAAAGTGTAGACCAGCCGAGCTGGGGCCTCCTGTCCAGCTATGGGACCGCCTTTATAGGCCGCCTTACGAGCCTAGGCCTCTATTAAAACCTGGCAGGGCTGCACTGAGGAATTTAGGGCCAGGAAACAAGAGAAAAATAGGGTTTGTGTGTCAGGGGGGTGGTGGGATGCAGAGTTTGGGGGGGGGGGGGGGAGT
>NC_060157.1:17709260-17725850 GCF_021292245.1 Micropterus dolomieu | reverse complement strand
GGGGGGGGGGGGGGGGGGGGGGGGGGGGGGGAAGTTTGAGGGTAACCAAGGGTGAAAGTTGAAAGAGGTGCTGTTGGGTAAGTGGATGTTCAAGTGTGCAGCGTATGGATTCCATACTTCCCCCGAGCAACATGTGTGTCTGTGAGTTTGTGCAGGCTAGAATGTGAACTGGTCCTATGCGTGTGCAGCAGCTTATGTTTCTCAGGGGAAGTACGGAATCCGCTGCATTCACTGCCCATGTGAACATCCAAAAGAGCTTATGATGGTTCCACTTTGGAATATAGTGATAATTAATGTACCGTAGCAAGTATGTGACCCAAGGTAGCGCTGACGTCACAGTCTTGTTCAAGTTTGAAAGGTAGAAGGAGAGCTTCACACCGACTTTGCACGCATGTGTGTTTGACATGTGTCTACTCTGTGCGATGTCATTATGAGCTGTTGTCAGTCTGTGGAATGACGAAGAGCCAGCTTTGACTTTTGGCTGCAACAACTCATGCTGTTACCTGGCCTTATCAGAGAAGCTGTCCATCAACAGCGCTCTTGCTTACTCCTGTAAAAAACACTTTTGTCTCTGCTGTCAAAAAGTCATGCTTCCCTTGTTTCTCTGTGCTCACACGAAACAATAATCTCTCCATATATGCGCCTGACGTACTGTCCCTTAGGGTGGTAATTGGCGCCTGGAAATAGAATCTGTTGCCTGCAGTTCGTACTCTATTCTTCTTGCTCAATCTGATCTTATCAATTTTGTCCCACAGACAGACAAGCTAAAACAGAATATGTGATATTGTATATCAATCCATCTCCAGGCAAAATGTTTACAAACTGAATATAACTGTTACTCAGCAGTTGTCATATCATGTTTGAATGCAGTTATACATGCTCAATAATCCGCATCTGCTACATGTATTGAATGTGTATGTGCACATGTGACATTTCACACTGCACAGTAGCCATAGGATAATGATTTGTGGCAGATCATGTGCTCATGTGCTCTGTTGTCCTTTTTTTTTTGTCTATAGCGGTTGAGACCCAGAGCACCAGCTCAGAGGAGATGGTACCCAGTTCTCCGTCTCCACCTCCCCCACCTCGTATCTACAAGCCCTGCTTTGTGTGCCAGGACAAGTCCTCCGGGTACCACTATGGGGTCAGCTCCTGTGAGGGCTGCAAGGTGAGAACAACCTGCAAGATCCTTTTGAGCTCTGCTTTGTCTGGATTTATGACAGGCTTAGAAAGACAGATTTAGATTGCCTTTTCATCAACATAAGAAAGAAAGACCCTTGTAGGCAGTCTGTAGCTACTCCTGTGATATGAGTTAGATAGTAGTGGTGTTAAAAATGGAATCACTGAGAGTTAGAATGATAGAATGTTTCGCTTTTCTCTTCTGGATTCAAGTTAGAAAAAGAGATGAAAGAAGGGTGAGTATGAAGGAGAAACAGTTAAATGTCACATCCTTAATTTTTTCTCTCTCTCTCTCTCTCTCTCGCTTGCCCTCTCCCCTTTTGTCTCTTGCTTCCTGATGCTTCAGGGTTTCTTCCGCCGCAGTATCCAGAAGAACATGGTGTATACCTGCCACCGAGACAAGAACTGTCAGATTAACAAGGTCACACGCAACCGCTGCCAGTACTGCAGGCTGCAGAAGTGCTTTGAGGTCGGCATGTCCAAGGAAGGTGAGCCCTCCAGGACGGGAGTGCCAAGACACAGAGAGACCCGCTTCCAAAACATGGATATTCACTCACTCACACAACGAAAACCACGTGTGTACACTGGCACACACACAAGGCTCCAGATACTTCAGATATTTCATACATAGATCAAGACACAGTGTGATATTCCTGGGTACCTTGGAGACATTTGCAAGCAGTTAATATTTAAATTCTACTTGGTCCACATCTGATCTGATCTTTTTATTTTTTACAACCAACTGAGAGCTGAGCTGATTTGAGACAGTGTGAACTTATTGATCTATTAATGCTGAGTCAGACTCTGGGAAACTATGCAGCAGCAGTTGACTGAAGCAGATGATAAGCCTACCAGGGGTGGTGATCAGGGTGAGGCTGGGCACTGTACCAATCATATGACTAATCGCTTTACGAAATGATTCTGACTTCCTGTTTCACAACAAAACCTCGCCCCTCTGGCCAGCACAGACACTGCTGTCATTCATAAAGACAACAGAGCGGAAAATAAAAATTTGACTTTTTACAAAGTCAGAGGTGGCAGGATTCACACAGTTTGCCAAATAAAAGACATCGTTTTGTGCCCCCTTTAGTTTGACCTTGTTTTCGGAGGGCTGCGTGTAAGTGATAGTTTCTTGCCCTTCACAGAGCCCGTGGGACATGTATGTGGGTGTAATGTTTGTGTGGGATGTGTGTTAAGACCGGGATCACATTGTGCCTCTGCTATTACTGGATATCCTGAGAGGAAGGAAAGTATGGGAGGAGGAGGGAGAGGAGGCAGAGAGGGAGAGAGTGGAGGAATGGCTTATGTGCACCGGTCAAGTGGATAGAGAGATGGACAAGGAAGAGAGCGGCTGATAAGAAAGAGATAGCCAGTGTCCGTGCCGTGCTAAAGGAAATATGTTGATACTGTTAAGAGCAACCTCTGTCGCTACTGAGTTCTGGTTTCCACTAGCGAGCACAATGTCCTTGATAGTGGTGAAAGACAGAGAGCATAAATGGTGTGGATGTTTTTACATGTGGTTACAGATAAAGCAGAGGAACATTCTGCAGCTGGTCTCCGAAATTGCCTGAGGAAATTATTTTGTGCAAAACAGTGGCAAATCTCTCTCTTCTAACTGCTTTGCTTTCTTGTTTTTCTTTACACAGCGGTGCGCAATGACAGAAACAAGAAGAAGAAGGATGTGAAGGAGGAGGTGGTGCTTCCAGAGAGCTATGAGCTAAGCGGAGAGCTAGAGGAGTTGGTCAATAAAGTCAGCAAAGCTCACCAAGAAACGTTCCCGTCACTCTGCCAATTGGGCAAATACACCACCGTAAGTCACACACACACACACACACAAACTCTACACTACTGTTCACTCATACTGTGTGTGGCAACATTCTAAAAGCTCCAAAATTGCATGCAAAGACGTAAATTCACCGTAGCTTTCCCAACATAGTGGTGGTTTAAGCAATTCAGTTCCCCAATAAGACATCTATGTGGCCTCTGAATGATTGATGCAACATGTAAATGGATTTCTTTTTTTTACCCCTTGATTGATGTAAAATGTAAATATGTTGTCAGGCTTGGACACGCTCGCCCTTGATGCTTTGGTTGCACACCACCTCTGTAACAACATACTGATCTCTTTGTGTGTGTTCAGAACTCCAGCTCAGACCACCGTGTCCAGCTGGATCTGGGTTTATGGGACAAGTTTAGTGAGCTCTCCACCAAATGCATCATCAAGATAGTGGAATTTGCCAAGCGGCTGCCAGGTTTTACCACCCTCACCATCGCTGACCAGATCACTTTACTTAAGTCAGCCTGCCTGGACATACTGGTGAGGAAACATTGTTTTTTTTTCCCTCCCTTTTGTCTTCTTCACTTATGACAGCAGAGCCTTTTTCTCACATATAAACCAAGTGACAGATGAGGAAATACTGTCATCTGGTGGTGAAACGTGGTAGTGTTTGCCCAACCTTTACTGAGCCTATTGAATGGTGTGAGAATAGTTACACTATGGTTAAATTATATTTTGAGCTGATGTCAGTTTAGTTAGTTATTTGGTGCTGTAGAAAACCTTGCATCAGCTTTACATCATATTTTGCTCAATGCTCACAAAGTTTTCCAATTTCTTTTGCTCACAGATGCTGAGGATTTGCACACGCTACACCCCAGAACAGGACACTATGACCTTCTCAGATGGCCTGACTTTGAACCGAACTCAGATGCACAACGCTGGCTTCGGACCACTCACAGACCTGGTGTTTGCCTTTGCTGGCCAGCTTCTACCGCTGGAAATGGATGACACAGAAACTGGCCTCCTCAGTGCCATCTGCCTCATCTGTGGAGGTACTGCAGTGTACACATCACACAGAGACAATGAAAGTGTTGTAAAGAGGAAGTGGCTTTAGTAAATCTGTTTGTCACTACTTTGATATGTTTAGTACTGTAAAGTAGAAGAGCTAAATATTTGTACAACATTATGTATTTTTTGCACTCTTCATCAGACCGTATGGATCTAGAGGAGCCCCAGAAAGTGGATAAGCTGCAAGAACCTCTACTTGAGGCTCTGAAGATCTACGCCCGCCGTCGTCGCCCCAACAAACCCCACATGTTCCCCCGCATGCTGATGAAGATCACCGACCTCAGGGGTATCAGTACTAAGGGTTAGTATGAAGAGAGTAATTCTTGGAACAAATTCAGATATAGAAAAAGGCTGGATTGCTGTCTTAACCAATGTGTGACACACAGGGCTTTGTCAGCAAACACAGCGTTTTTAAAAATATGATTACTAACTATCTACTGTCACCATGTTTTCTGCTTCCAGGTGCAGAGAGAGCCATCACTCTGAAGATGGAGATCCCAGGGCCAATGCCTCCTTTGATCAGGGAGATGCTCGAAAACCCAGAGGCCTTTGAGGACCAAACAGAGTCCAACGAGAGCCCGCCACCTCCGCCGCCACCACCTCCACCACCAGCCCTGGTTCTGAAGCAGGAGGCAGAGGACGAAGAGGACAGCTGGGCCACAGAGAACGGCAGCGAGCCATCGCCAGAGGAGGAGGACGAAGACGACGATGACGATGCGGGGGATGACGAGCGAGACAGGGGCTCGGACAGTGATGGGGAGCCCTGGGGGGTTCTAGATGGCATCGATGGGTCGAGGAAAGGCCTTGTTGGGAGGGCGCAGTGAACAGAACATTTCATTCATGCATATACAAGTTCAAACACACACATACACAAACACATACATACATGGAGGTATACAACACAACCTCACTCACTCTCCCACCTCAAGAAAAATGCTGGCCTTCCCTCCCCCCTTCTCTCTCCTTACTGCACATCATTGTGTCCTCCACAGCGGAGCACAGCAGAGCCTTATGTGTACAGACACTTTCTAACTCAGGCCACATGGTCCATGACAAGTGAACTACAGAAATGTAAAGTCAAGGAGAGATGACAGTAAACCATATGAACTCCTGGCATAGCCAAGAGGGAAGTTAACGTGACAATAAGAACGTAACCTCTTTGAGAAAGCTAAATGTCTCTTTTTTCCCCACTATTGTTGTTTATATCTGAATAGGGGAATGGCCAAACCAGATACCAGAACTGAGCAGTTGATTCCAATGGATTACAACAAGCACATTTCTCAAAAGAAAAATAGACTACAGGGCAAAACCAAATCGAGTATGCTTATCTTTTGTTTTTGTTGTTATTGCTTTTGAATAGTTCTCCGTTTGTCTTATTTTTCAATTTATGAATAAGCCCATACATATCTATATACCATTATATTTCTTTATTTGTTATTCTGGTTTTATATATGAATCCTTTAGACACATTTTTTCTTTGAAGAGCTTTCCTGAGAAGATATTCAGATGGAAAGAAGGGTAATCAGAACTGGCTGGGTCTTCCTTAGCAGCTACATGTGCTAAGCTGGGGCTTTTTTGGGCACTTTGGCTCACTGTGGATGTCAGTGATAATCAACCCAGAGGACTATTGTTATGTTGCAGTGACTTGATCAGTTTCTGTTATCAGGGAATTGGCATTATTCTATTTTGCTCTTGTTGCAGCCGACTAATGCTGCTAATGCGGAAAGTAAGCATCTTTGTGCCAAAGTTAGAAGAAGTCATCTTTGGAGCAGAAGTTTGACTACTGGCAGGGACTCTAGCCACGATCCAACGATCCTCACAGCAGAGTGCTCTCTTACATATGCACAACACAAACACACCATCAATCTCATGCACAGCGTATACTGTACACACATACTCGCACTCCTTTCACTCTACCCTCAGCTGGAGCAGATGTGCCGACCTGGCATCGAGTGCCCGGAGAGAGATTTCCACTTCACACCGTTTATGTAGCACTTTTGTGATCCTCTATTAAAGTGAGGCACATCTCGTCCGCTGAGAGTAGAGTTGCTGTCTGTGAGCTTTTCTCTCCGTTAGCATGTCCAAACTGATGACAACATCAACATATAAAATACAATCAACCTTAGAGCACTCCCCGATGATGTCAGTAGAAAGACACTCTTTCAGCACGGACAAAAACATCCATTCATAATAGCGACATTATTCACCAACACAACGATCAAAGACATATGCAAGTTGAAAGCAGGAATCCTTTTGGAAGACATTTTGAAATCAGACTCAGGGCTTTTCAGTAAGGACCAAACCCTAGCTGCTCTCAGGCACGCTAGAAACAGGCAATATTTATGTGTGTATTCTTGACTCTGTTTTGATCAGCTCAACCCCCTCTGCCTGTACATAGAAGGTGTCAAGTCTGAAAAACAGCATGGATGTCAGTCTGACTCTTCCACGGGGGGACAAATCATCATCATCATCATCATCATCATCATCATCATCACTGCCCCTGCCTGTGCTCTAGCTGGCATCCATGCAACAAACTGCCTTCTCATCCCAAAAGCCATTATATCATCATGTCTTCTTGTGTATATCCTTGCCTCTCTTTAAAGGAGCTGTGGAGGATTATGTGTTCTCATGTATCATTTCTTTATTGCCAAAATGTCTCTGTAGGCAATCAGCTGGGAGAGCGCGGCTGAAATACAGTACAGAGGTTCTTTTTTGTATCTCTTTGAAGCAATATGAACATTCTTTCTGTAGCGGTGAGAGGTCCCGTCTTTTGAATATGGACAGGTCTCCTCATTTTTGAGTTGTGTGTGTGGGTGTGGGTGTGGGTGTGGGTGTGTGCGCGCGCGGGCATGTGTGTATGTGTGAATGCTTGCTTTCAGTCATTGGGTGAATGTCCTCGGCATGGTGCTGTCATACAAAAACACTTGTGTGATGACCTCATCCCTTCTCTTTCTGCTGGGCTGTCATGATGTTAATGATGGTAATGAAGGCAGAACATTGAGATTATGTTGTTTTATGTTTTTGTTTTTCAACATGGCCAAGGTGTTGTCTACCCTGTTTATGTCAACTCTTGTCATACAAAGAAAAGCCATATAAACAGTAAGAGGCACAATAAACTACTTTTGTGAGATTACTGGACTTTTTTATTTCATTTTTCTTCCTCATGCAAAAATATATAATATATCTTAAATGATGAAAAATGGAACTCATGCAAGCATACTGTCTTAACGCTGAAGTGTTAGCGGAGTGAATATAACCATGCATTACTGTGAAATATCAGTAGAGGGAGCTCTTGAACCATGACTGCAGGGTGTACTGCTTGCAGCAGTGTTCACCCTGTATGGAGGATAAGAGCAGGGTCTGTTGGGTCATGGAGCGCTATGGCTGCAGAGGCTAATAAATCACAGCTTACTGCTGAACAAGGACATCAGATAAAGGTCTGTTCCTAAGATTTGTTCACTCTGTGGTTGGAGGAGTGCAGGTGGTATTGTAAAAAGAAAAACATCACAGAGTTACTCTTCCTGTAGTTTTGTCTCAAAGATAGAGTGGTCTAGAATTTACAAAGTAAACCTGTCCGTTCTGATTTATTTATTGAATTCTTGCAAGGGAAAAACCTTAGAAAGATTTACACCATTAACCCTAACCCTAACCCCTAACCCTAACCCTACGCAAAACAGATTCTATCACATGAAACATATCAATAAAACAACTTCTCAATTCATTGACAAGTCGGTCAGCAGATGAATAATGAACTATTTTGATAATCTATTTTTCAACGTGCTTTGTCATTGTAAATTAAATATCTTGGTTTTTAAACAGATCACCCCTCGGCTCTGCAAAGTTGTGATTGGCAATGATTAATTGAAAAAATAATTGGCAGATGAATTGATAATGAACATAATTCCCTAGAAATTAGTTATGTCTCTATGAGAGGTCTGCTTGGGAAGTAATGCTTCCAGCTGAACAGTCAGTGCATGTTCCCGACGTAGCCTCAGATTTTATTGGACTAATGTGATATTTGATCTTGTAGAAGAGAGCATCCTGGATGCAAAACTGAGTCTGTTTTGGTAATGACCTGTGAAATGTGAAAGGACACCAGGGCCTTAAACTCAACTCAAAAGGCAAGTCTCAGAAACCTGAACATAGTGGCGCAAACCTCATTTGAAACAGGCAAATGAATAAAAACAAGGAATTTGATTTGATTCCCTTAAACATTTTTCAGATCGGCCTTGTAAATGTCAGTTATGTGAGTTATACATTTTGTAACACATTTTATAACGCCTACCTTGAATTCATCACTGTCACTAATAAGATCATGCTCTCCTGATACCCTGATAAAGAACAGGGACCCTCTTTGTAAAGAGCTACTGATAGTAAACATCTCTTTTATCCCAGTGTACCAGTGCGGGATACTAATGCCTCACCTTGATTTTATTAATAGAGAGAGAGAGAGAAATAGAGAGAGAGAATCAGAGGAGGGTGATAAACAGAGATGAGATTCTATCAATTATACGATTGCTTTAATTAACTATCATTAAAGACAGATCAATAACGGCAGACTGGAATTAAAATAAGGTCCATACATTATACGCTATTTTACAAGGAACAATGAAATGGTCTCACATACTGAGCCCCTGGAAGGTGTTGCCATGGGAACCCATGGGAGGGTTTGGGTGTGCTTTAAAGGAGCCAGGCAAGATTTCTATATACTCATCCTTCCACATCAATGACGCTTGATTAACTAATTACTTGAGGTTGGAAGGCTTATTCACTGAAAATGGGGGGGGGGGGAAATAATGAAAATGTGTAAAGAAAGTATAACTCTACAATGAATTAATAAAGGGTAAAAATCTCCCTTGTAATATTCTTGCAGCCACATGATATCTATTATTTATAAAAATAGTAAAGAATCCATAAAAGTAGGTCATCAGCATGGAACACCAAAGACTTTAATTTGAATATTTAAACCCAGAGAGAGATCCCTGGCAGCACATCCGCTGAGTTTGCTCTGAACACGAGCAAACTGCAGTGGTAGCTTAGTCAACACACAGGAGAGATAATGGAGCAGGAGAGGCTGGCTCCTCGGAGAGTGATCGGGAGGATAAAGCTCAGTGAACCCAAGTGCTCCTGGCAGCAGTTAGGGAGGAAGGGCCTGGGCTCAGGGTGTGATAAAGGCAGAGAGTGGAGGTGCATGTGACTGGGTTTGATGTGATAAAAAAGGTCCACTTTCTATGTGGACCTGAAGTTATATACAAGACAGAGGGGGTGCATATGTCATATGCTGGATGCATGGAGTTGGGAGCAGGGTCATGGTGTGAAACAGCACATCATTTACAGTGTGTCCCCTGCTTGGGTCAAAACAGACAAAAAGGACATGTTTGTCATTTGTTACATTATGCAGCGAATCCATGGAGAGTTGGGAATCAGTCAAGGGAAGAGAGGAGAGGTGAGGGGAAGGTGAGAAACATTTTCAAGCGCAAAGACCATAAATTTAACACCTTCCCCTGTGCGAGCAGAGGGGGCAGGCGGGCGATCTTAAAGAAAGGGTAATGGAGAAAGTGATGAAGAAACGGGTAAAGGTATCTGTGACAAGAGTAAGAATGGAGGGTGTGCCGGCAGGGAGGCAGAGGAAATAAACAAGGCCAGGTAGAGGAAGGGGTGATTCGGAGAAGGGAAGCGAGAGCTGGGGAAAGCAGGCGTCGGGGTCATAAAAACTAGGAGATGTGTTCTGGCCTCTGGGTCTTCATATCTTTTACATTTCTAATTAAAAGAGATAAAGAGTGAGGGAGTCATCAATCCCACAGTGATTTCCCAGTTAAGGTTTTAGAGGGGGCTGTAAACTAGGCAGCCCGGCATCATTGATTTTATAATTAGCTATCGTCACCCCAGACTTAAGATGGAGGGAGTGTGGTAGAGGGGCATGAGGAGAGCTTAAAAGACTGGAGCCTGAGACTGCCGGAGGTGTGAGCAGTCACAAGGATGAAGATGATGAGGAGGTCAGGCCCGAGGGGTAGACTGTGAGAGAAAATCCTGAATGAGAAATGCACCTGAAATAGGCAACGAGCCAAAAGGGAATATAGGTTATATAGCTGTGTGAAAAGAAATGGCACAGTTAATTACCAGTGAAATGGCATGTGAGGATCAAAATATTGCTATGATCTTTGGCCAGAAAAAGACACATTAGACCCAATAATGGATACATAAACCATTTTATTATACAGAACCCCACCCAAACCCTGTTACATGAGCGATAAGAAAATACACTGCGGTGTACATGTGGGATAACCTTCACACACAAAACTTCAAAACAAACCATAACCACTGGAGCTTTATTGCAATAGGAGAAAGTGTCCTGACGAGGGGTACTCGTACTAGAGCTCTCAGTGGAACGACAAAAAAAAAAACACTTCCCTAAGACATAAAGTCAGATTACAACCACAAACAAAGACTACGGAGAATACATGTAGTGCGCTGTCTTCTGGGAAAGAATACCAGACTCTTCAAAATATTCAAACTTCTATATACTCAACATGTACTGCAACACCAGAATACCTAGTGACACAAGGTAAACGACAGGTTGGACAGACATTAACTTCTTTCATAACTACTTCAATAATCCTGTTCCTGCTGAAACGCTTTAAACATTCAAATCAATTTCTTTCTACCTTAAACTCAACATGCTGGTATCATTCCCTTTCATTAGCACCAACATCTCGCAACAATATAACTCATATATGTCAAATCTTAATACAGTGAGTATTTGAAGACAGAAGATAAAAACAAAAAGTGTAGATAAAATATGCGTAAACACAGCACACAATGGTAATGATTAAGATAATGATGAAAGGACACAACTGACACATTAAGTATCCGTATATCAACTTCATCTAAAAACTCTTCTATAGTAAAAATAGGGTGCAAATACAGCAGATAAAATCAAGCATCAAGTGTCTAGCAAATCTTCTTAGCCAAGCATGGAAAATCCTGTTACACATTGCACAAACAGTTGTGTGAAAAACAAACGCCTATTTCAAACTAAACCTGAATATACTTTCATTGCAGAATAACTCAAGTTAATTATAAATAGAAAATCATGAAAAATGCATACAGTATTGATTAAAAGGTAGGCAGCAATTTTTATTAAGCAGTATATTGCCACTGGGCTTGGGGATGTCGTGATGTCAGGATCTATAAAGATGATTTTCTTTCTTCTCTCATTATTTTAGGCACAAATTTAGAATTGCATGGATGTGAGATAAGATTTCTGTACAATACAAACCGTAACAAAGACCGACACTAAATATCCAAAATGACCAGCTAGTAAATTAGCATTTAATTTCAATAATTAAGAAACATAAAATTCAGGACCATCAACAAGTAAAGACTGTAGCTGATCTACAGTGAAAAAGCTTATGAGCATTAATTTTATAATAATGATGATTTGAAGTTACTGAAGTAGAAAGTTGCATCTTAGTAGACTTTAAAAACAATCTGGTTAATAAACACTATTTCAAATGCTTTTCCATCTTAGAGCGCCTCTGCATCGCTAAATTTCCTTAACTGCATCTGCACGACAACAGTCAGCTGCTAATGCATACAAGAAAGTGCATATCAAATCTTAGCTCTGAGTAAATGGAGGAGAAATATGATGTCATAGACCTACATTGCTGCAATATAATTCTAGCATGAAGCTGTATCATTTACTTTATGCTGCCATGAATAGCGTTCAAAGCTGCTGTGGAGAATTTAAAGCTGGAAGAGAGTTTTGCCATGATTTCCAGTGGAGCCCGGCCTGCACAAAACATCATAATTACAGTGCCTGTCATGACTCCTAATCACAAATGTCATAAAAACGACATAACATCCATCGTAAAGCTCTCGACGTAGCAATGATTCAACAGAAATCATTCCGCTACAGCCTGCGAACTCTCAAACGCCAGAGCCCGTGCCTAAAACTGTGCAACAGTCTTATGTCAGTCATAAACACGGTGTTGACCTGCCACCACAAGCATTATGTCATCCCTAACCACAAAACAGAGAGGGCAATAACAACAGTCTAGGAGAGAAAAACCAAGGTTCACGGCAGATACGATGTGAATTGCATATTAACATATTGTCTGTGTAGTGAGTGAGCTGTATGTGTGCTTGTTAGTGGAAGTAATGTGGAACCACATTAACTCCAAGGAAGTCCCCCTTCTACGCTTTTTGATCACTCGCCGTGGCTGTGGCTGGATGTCCACTGGTTACCATAGCGAGGTGTCGGCCAGATCACTGGAGGAGGACACAAAGCAGAGTGCGCGTGTGTGAAAAAGTGAAAGAAACACACATTCTGGCTGAAAGAGGAGGTTAGACTGAAGGAGCGGGTGAGTGGGAGAGAGAGGGCTTTAATGATGCTGAAAATTGGCCCGTGACTGCCATACACCCCTCAGGTAAATCATTGCTACAGCTTGCTGTCAACTTATCTGTCCCCTTGTCCTCCCATCTCGCCCCTCCCTCACCCCAGCTCTGTCTCACGCGGTCTCCCCCGCCTCACCCTGACTCAACTTCTTTTACGACCACATATTCAAAACTTCCATCTTCCAGCCATACTCGCCCTGTCACCATAAATAATGTGCCTGCGTGCATTAGCAAGCTTTGAATGTGAAACCATTTCTGTGTGAGACCAGAGGTGCAAAGTAACTAAGTAGTTGTTTCTCAGATACTTTCTTTCCTTTTGTACAATTTTAAACTACATTTACTTCATTCTACCATTTTGACATACATTCGGCTTTTACTTTTATACATTTAAGGGAGAAATATGATACATTTTACTCCACTGCATTTATCTGGCTGCTGTGTTCCCAAATTACTTTGCAGAGTAAGGTTGTACGCACAAATCAAGTCATGAGCTCATAAAATATGACGCATTGCTGGAGTTTAAAACCAGCCAGCATGACAGGAAGAAATGTGTTGGCTTGTTTGGCCTCAAAGAAATTTTCATTTTTAATATGCAGTCAGTAATGTTAATCTCCATTTCTGAACATTAAATCTTCAACTGTGCTCTATTTGTGGTGATTGTCTTATAGTCACTTGCCTTTCCCTTCATTAAGAGGAATACATTCTTACCTAAATCCCACAATATATTTTCAAGGCAAGGCAGTTAGCGTGTCCATGTCCATTCACATTATTTTCATCCAACAACATCAGCAGTATATGAAATAACTGTATTACTTGCAACACTTCCATGTGTTAATGTAACAACAAATTAACACTGTGAAAGTAGGAAAAGTACTTACATCCTTTACTTAACTAAAAGTACCACCAAAATACTACCTACATTATAAGTAAATGACAGTATTGTCAGCAAACTTATATCTATAACAACAAACAAAATTATATCTATATGATACTGTTCATACTGATGCAACAATGTAAAATAGCATTATACTGTTGTAGCGTGAGGTGGAGCTAGTTTTAATTAGTTGTGAACTTAAGTAGTTTGGTCCAGTGGTTTCCAACCCAAGGGTCATACCACCTCTAAAGGGTCACAAGATAAACCTGAGGGGTTGTGAGATGATTAATGGGGTAGAAAAAGAAGGGTGGAAACAAATCTGCTAAACAACTTTGTATTCATGTGTTGGACTAATCTTGGCTGTTTTTGTAGAATATTGGACACTTCTTTCACGCTTTGAGAGGTTATTTAGATGAAACTATTTAGAGGAGAACAGCTCATAGACAACTACAGGACATCTATAACATTCCGTCTGAAATTTAGCTGAGCAGAGGTCTAAAGTAGCATAAAATGGAAATACTTGAGTAAAGGAGAATTACCTCCAAACTGAACAAATTTAGCTACTTGTTTACTTTCCATCACTGGTGAAGGGAACTTCTCCTCAAAGTGACACCTTTTACCTTTGACATTTTAGAACATTCACTGCAAATACGTACAGTATTTATATAAGTAACATTTTGAACTACTTAAGTGTAATGGATATAAGTACACTTCCCTCCTCCTTTGTGTGTATTTGTGTATTCTATGTATGATCATGTGTGTTTTAGGCGGGAGGAGGTACCTGAGAACAGTGTCCGTGTGCTCAGATAGCAAAAGGGCTGTTTCCTCTCCAGAGCTGTGCCTTCCACACTGAAGTGGATCAGATTCCTCCTCCTTAACACCAGAGAGAAACACACACACACAGAGACTTAACACTTGTCTGTCCAGCAGCTATTACAGTCTAATAACTTGCAGACTAGCAGCCTAATTGCTTCTCGGAGATAATGTCTATATCAAACGACCCACTGCCCATGTTTAAATGGTGTGCATGGCTATCAGCATTAGGACATAGCTCATTTTCAGTATTGCACTTAATTATACGATGGTGAATGGCTCAGATAGCGCGTCTCACCGAATCAGAGCTGTGCGCCAGAGTGTCAGAGCCGGCCTGGTGGGGCGAGGAGAGCGGGGCTGGCTGGTTGATGACCACTGCGCTCCTCTCCGCCTCCCTGGGGGAGGGAGGAGGGGTGGCAAGGAGCATGGAGTCAGGCTCGCCCTGCTCACACAGGCTGTAATGTCCCAGAGGTCTTGGTGGGCGGAGGGGCTGCAAAGCCACTGGGTTCTCGTCCTCGGAGTCAGATAATGCACTGCCAGGCCGCCCTGCAAGATATAAACATTGGCAAAGAAAAAGTGGTCACTTTTCCTCAGAGCACGGCTCCTGTCACCCACGACACAGGCCATTCTAAACAATATTTAGTGTTGCTGTTGAATGATAGTTAACACTTTTATTGTTCACATCTGCAGGGCATATAGTAGATTAATGTGTGGCTCCATTCACCTGTAGAGGCAATCGGGGCAACACTCCACTTGGCACTGGCCACTGTTCCCATCTTCTGCTCCAGCTGACAGATGTACTCCATCAACTCCTGTAGTGGAAAATACAGCCATCATATCACACACCAGGGCTGGACTTTCATCACGGCTTCAGCAGCCATTACCCTCATAACCCTCATTATGTCCGACTTCTTCAAGCCACATAAAATGGTTACACAGCAAATACACAAAATTATGCTGGACACTGATTTTTAAAACATTGACCATCTCTGCCAGTAGCGGGCAAATGTGATGGTGGTTAGCCAACAAAAACTCTGCAGGCACTTTAACAGCAGCAACACTGCCTGCCCTGAAATCCACTGATTTATATTGCACCATAAACAATTTATATTGCACAATAACAACTAAGAAGACAACAACAGACAGAAGATTCCCAACACCTGCGGCATTCACAATCCCTGTGTACTTGTGTATATATTACATCAGTCAGCTTTAGGATATGAATATATCATTAATGCAGAGCCTTTAGAAATTCATAATCGCATTCGAACTTGAGAGTGGCACAAATTGTAACTAAACTCAATTTAAAGCTATAATGAGTAAAGCACTGCAGTTGTGAGCTGTGGAGAAAAACCTGTTACGATTTACTTGTTAATCCATTAAAGCCGTTCATTAGACTTGAAACCTTATCATCTGATAATAAACAGAGCAAAAAGTTGGTATCAATCCATACACGCAGTGTTTTCACAAGGATATCCCAATCCAGAACATTACAGTTTTCCCCTTTTTTGGACAAACTTTCTGTCAGCACAGATTCAAGTTTTCCCTCGTGACTAATCAAACAGTGTTTCTGACCTGTTTCTCTGCAAGTAGCTGCTCCTTCTCTTTTTGGGCGACCCTCAGGCTGGCCTTCAGCTCCTGGAGCTCCCTGCGGGTTTCACTCAGCTGAACCTGCAGGCCAGATATCAGAGGACAACAGGACATGTCAGAACCATCTGACAGACACTATGACTTAAAAATGACAACTGTGTCGTATACAGAGTAAATCTCAGTGAAGTTAGAGGAATAGCTTGACATTTTTGGAAATGTGCTTATTTCCTTCCTTGCAGAGAATACTGCTAGGGCAAATGTAAAGTCAGAGCCAGCAGGCAATTAGCATAGCTTAGCAAGACTCAAAGCAATCACGGTGACTACAAGACTCCAGGAAGTCACTGTGCCTGACCAAGATATATTTCCACCACTCAGATCCCTGTAAAACCACGTTTTGTCATTTTTACTGTTCTCTTGGTGTACGGATTAAATAAACGAGATACAACAGTTTTATTAATGAGCTTAAGAGGGTTTTTAAAACTCTGGACAGAGCAAGGCTTACTGCTTCCCCCTGTTCCCAGTCTTTATACTTGTAATAAATGATCATTTAAATGTGGTTTTAGTTACTGCAAACACACGTAAGTGAACTCACAAAATGACCCCTATAACAAGAAACACTGACTGCAGTTCTTAGTTGTCTTTCTCACCCGGTTGCAATCCTTTTCTCTCCCAAGCTCAACCTCCAGCTTCACTCTCTCCATCCTCTCCTCCTGCAGCCTCTCCTCTATCCTCTGCATCTCTGCACTGAGTTTCTCCAGACGCTCATGATCCTTCTGTGACACACACACACACACACACACACACACACACACACACACACACACTCTTAGTGAGTATACATACATACATACATACATACACACACATATATGACATGAACAGAAAAGCAGTT
>NC_060157.1:17639457-17709160 GCF_021292245.1 Micropterus dolomieu | reverse complement strand
AAATAATGAAAATGTGTAAAGAAAGTATAACTCTACAATGAATTAATAAAGGGTAAAAATCTCCCTTGTAATATTCTTGCAGCCACATGATATCTATTATTTATAAAAATAGTAAAGAATCCATAAAAGTAGGTCATCAGCATGGAACACCAAAGACTTTAATTTGAATATTTAAACCCAGAGAGAGATCCCTGGCAGCACATCCGCTGAGTTTGCTCTGAACACGAGCAAACTGCAGTGGTAGCTTAGTCAACACACAGGAGAGATAATGGAGCAGGAGAGGCTGGCTCCTCGGAGAGTGATCGGGAGGATAAAGCTCAGTGAACCCAAGTGCTCCTGGCAGCAGTTAGGGAGGAAGGGCCTGGGCTCAGGGTGTGATAAAGGCAGAGAGTGGAGGTGCATGTGACTGGGTTTGATGTGATAAAAAAGGTCCACTTTCTATGTGGACCTGAAGTTATATACAAGACAGAGGGGGTGCATATGTCATATGCTGGATGCATGGAGTTGGGAGCAGGGTCATGGTGTGAAACAGCACATCATTTACAGTGTGTCCCCTGCTTGGGTCAAAACAGACAAAAAGGACATGTTTGTCATTTGTTACATTATGCAGCGAATCCATGGAGAGTTGGGAATCAGTCAAGGGAAGAGAGGAGAGGTGAGGGGAAGGTGAGAAACATTTTCAAGCGCAAAGACCATAAATTTAACACCTTCCCCTGTGCGAGCAGAGGGGGCAGGCGGGCGATCTTAAAGAAAGGGTAATGGAGAAAGTGATGAAGAAACGGGTAAAGGTATCTGTGACAAGAGTAAGAATGGAGGGTGTGCCGGCAGGGAGGCAGAGGAAATAAACAAGGCCAGGTAGAGGAAGGGGTGATTCGGAGAAGGGAAGCGAGAGCTGGGGAAAGCAGGCGTCGGGGTCATAAAAACTAGGAGATGTGTTCTGGCCTCTGGGTCTTCATATCTTTTACATTTCTAATTAAAAGAGATAAAGAGTGAGGGAGTCATCAATCCCACAGTGATTTCCCAGTTAAGGTTTTAGAGGGGGCTGTAAACTAGGCAGCCCGGCATCATTGATTTTATAATTAGCTATCGTCACCCCAGACTTAAGATGGAGGGAGTGTGGTAGAGGGGCATGAGGAGAGCTTAAAAGACTGGAGCCTGAGACTGCCGGAGGTGTGAGCAGTCACAAGGATGAAGATGATGAGGAGGTCAGGCCCGAGGGGTAGACTGTGAGAGAAAATCCTGAATGAGAAATGCACCTGAAATAGGCAACGAGCCAAAAGGGAATATAGGTTATATAGCTGTGTGAAAAGAAATGGCACAGTTAATTACCAGTGAAATGGCATGTGAGGATCAAAATATTGCTATGATCTTTGGCCAGAAAAAGACACATTAGACCCAATAATGGATACATAAACCATTTTATTATACAGAACCCCACCCAAACCCTGTTACATGAGCGATAAGAAAATACACTGCGGTGTACATGTGGGATAACCTTCACACACAAAACTTCAAAACAAACCATAACCACTGGAGCTTTATTGCAATAGGAGAAAGTGTCCTGACGAGGGGTACTCGTACTAGAGCTCTCAGTGGAACGACAAAAAAAAAAACACTTCCCTAAGACATAAAGTCAGATTACAACCACAAACAAAGACTACGGAGAATACATGTAGTGCGCTGTCTTCTGGGAAAGAATACCAGACTCTTCAAAATATTCAAACTTCTATATACTCAACATGTACTGCAACACCAGAATACCTAGTGACACAAGGTAAACGACAGGTTGGACAGACATTAACTTCTTTCATAACTACTTCAATAATCCTGTTCCTGCTGAAACGCTTTAAACATTCAAATCAATTTCTTTCTACCTTAAACTCAACATGCTGGTATCATTCCCTTTCATTAGCACCAACATCTCGCAACAATATAACTCATATATGTCAAATCTTAATACAGTGAGTATTTGAAGACAGAAGATAAAAACAAAAAGTGTAGATAAAATATGCGTAAACACAGCACACAATGGTAATGATTAAGATAATGATGAAAGGACACAACTGACACATTAAGTATCCGTATATCAACTTCATCTAAAAACTCTTCTATAGTAAAAATAGGGTGCAAATACAGCAGATAAAATCAAGCATCAAGTGTCTAGCAAATCTTCTTAGCCAAGCATGGAAAATCCTGTTACACATTGCACAAACAGTTGTGTGAAAAACAAACGCCTATTTCAAACTAAACCTGAATATACTTTCATTGCAGAATAACTCAAGTTAATTATAAATAGAAAATCATGAAAAATGCATACAGTATTGATTAAAAGGTAGGCAGCAATTTTTATTAAGCAGTATATTGCCACTGGGCTTGGGGATGTCGTGATGTCAGGATCTATAAAGATGATTTTCTTTCTTCTCTCATTATTTTAGGCACAAATTTAGAATTGCATGGATGTGAGATAAGATTTCTGTACAATACAAACCGTAACAAAGACCGACACTAAATATCCAAAATGACCAGCTAGTAAATTAGCATTTAATTTCAATAATTAAGAAACATAAAATTCAGGACCATCAACAAGTAAAGACTGTAGCTGATCTACAGTGAAAAAGCTTATGAGCATTAATTTTATAATAATGATGATTTGAAGTTACTGAAGTAGAAAGTTGCATCTTAGTAGACTTTAAAAACAATCTGGTTAATAAACACTATTTCAAATGCTTTTCCATCTTAGAGCGCCTCTGCATCGCTAAATTTCCTTAACTGCATCTGCACGACAACAGTCAGCTGCTAATGCATACAAGAAAGTGCATATCAAATCTTAGCTCTGAGTAAATGGAGGAGAAATATGATGTCATAGACCTACATTGCTGCAATATAATTCTAGCATGAAGCTGTATCATTTACTTTATGCTGCCATGAATAGCGTTCAAAGCTGCTGTGGAGAATTTAAAGCTGGAAGAGAGTTTTGCCATGATTTCCAGTGGAGCCCGGCCTGCACAAAACATCATAATTACAGTGCCTGTCATGACTCCTAATCACAAATGTCATAAAAACGACATAACATCCATCGTAAAGCTCTCGACGTAGCAATGATTCAACAGAAATCATTCCGCTACAGCCTGCGAACTCTCAAACGCCAGAGCCCGTGCCTAAAACTGTGCAACAGTCTTATGTCAGTCATAAACACGGTGTTGACCTGCCACCACAAGCATTATGTCATCCCTAACCACAAAACAGAGAGGGCAATAACAACAGTCTAGGAGAGAAAAACCAAGGTTCACGGCAGATACGATGTGAATTGCATATTAACATATTGTCTGTGTAGTGAGTGAGCTGTATGTGTGCTTGTTAGTGGAAGTAATGTGGAACCACATTAACTCCAAGGAAGTCCCCCTTCTACGCTTTTTGATCACTCGCCGTGGCTGTGGCTGGATGTCCACTGGTTACCATAGCGAGGTGTCGGCCAGATCACTGGAGGAGGACACAAAGCAGAGTGCGCGTGTGTGAAAAAGTGAAAGAAACACACATTCTGGCTGAAAGAGGAGGTTAGACTGAAGGAGCGGGTGAGTGGGAGAGAGAGGGCTTTAATGATGCTGAAAATTGGCCCGTGACTGCCATACACCCCTCAGGTAAATCATTGCTACAGCTTGCTGTCAACTTATCTGTCCCCTTGTCCTCCCATCTCGCCCCTCCCTCACCCCAGCTCTGTCTCACGCGGTCTCCCCCGCCTCACCCTGACTCAACTTCTTTTACGACCACATATTCAAAACTTCCATCTTCCAGCCATACTCGCCCTGTCACCATAAATAATGTGCCTGCGTGCATTAGCAAGCTTTGAATGTGAAACCATTTCTGTGTGAGACCAGAGGTGCAAAGTAACTAAGTAGTTGTTTCTCAGATACTTTCTTTCCTTTTGTACAATTTTAAACTACATTTACTTCATTCTACCATTTTGACATACATTCGGCTTTTACTTTTATACATTTAAGGGAGAAATATGATACATTTTACTCCACTGCATTTATCTGGCTGCTGTGTTCCCAAATTACTTTGCAGAGTAAGGTTGTACGCACAAATCAAGTCATGAGCTCATAAAATATGACGCATTGCTGGAGTTTAAAACCAGCCAGCATGACAGGAAGAAATGTGTTGGCTTGTTTGGCCTCAAAGAAATTTTCATTTTTAATATGCAGTCAGTAATGTTAATCTCCATTTCTGAACATTAAATCTTCAACTGTGCTCTATTTGTGGTGATTGTCTTATAGTCACTTGCCTTTCCCTTCATTAAGAGGAATACATTCTTACCTAAATCCCACAATATATTTTCAAGGCAAGGCAGTTAGCGTGTCCATGTCCATTCACATTATTTTCATCCAACAACATCAGCAGTATATGAAATAACTGTATTACTTGCAACACTTCCATGTGTTAATGTAACAACAAATTAACACTGTGAAAGTAGGAAAAGTACTTACATCCTTTACTTAACTAAAAGTACCACCAAAATACTACCTACATTATAAGTAAATGACAGTATTGTCAGCAAACTTATATCTATAACAACAAACAAAATTATATCTATATGATACTGTTCATACTGATGCAACAATGTAAAATAGCATTATACTGTTGTAGCGTGAGGTGGAGCTAGTTTTAATTAGTTGTGAACTTAAGTAGTTTGGTCCAGTGGTTTCCAACCCAAGGGTCATACCACCTCTAAAGGGTCACAAGATAAACCTGAGGGGTTGTGAGATGATTAATGGGGTAGAAAAAGAAGGGTGGAAACAAATCTGCTAAACAACTTTGTATTCATGTGTTGGACTAATCTTGGCTGTTTTTGTAGAATATTGGACACTTCTTTCACGCTTTGAGAGGTTATTTAGATGAAACTATTTAGAGGAGAACAGCTCATAGACAACTACAGGACATCTATAACATTCCGTCTGAAATTTAGCTGAGCAGAGGTCTAAAGTAGCATAAAATGGAAATACTTGAGTAAAGGAGAATTACCTCCAAACTGAACAAATTTAGCTACTTGTTTACTTTCCATCACTGGTGAAGGGAACTTCTCCTCAAAGTGACACCTTTTACCTTTGACATTTTAGAACATTCACTGCAAATACGTACAGTATTTATATAAGTAACATTTTGAACTACTTAAGTGTAATGGATATAAGTACACTTCCCTCCTCCTTTGTGTGTATTTGTGTATTCTATGTATGATCATGTGTGTTTTAGGCGGGAGGAGGTACCTGAGAACAGTGTCCGTGTGCTCAGATAGCAAAAGGGCTGTTTCCTCTCCAGAGCTGTGCCTTCCACACTGAAGTGGATCAGATTCCTCCTCCTTAACACCAGAGAGAAACACACACACACAGAGACTTAACACTTGTCTGTCCAGCAGCTATTACAGTCTAATAACTTGCAGACTAGCAGCCTAATTGCTTCTCGGAGATAATGTCTATATCAAACGACCCACTGCCCATGTTTAAATGGTGTGCATGGCTATCAGCATTAGGACATAGCTCATTTTCAGTATTGCACTTAATTATACGATGGTGAATGGCTCAGATAGCGCGTCTCACCGAATCAGAGCTGTGCGCCAGAGTGTCAGAGCCGGCCTGGTGGGGCGAGGAGAGCGGGGCTGGCTGGTTGATGACCACTGCGCTCCTCTCCGCCTCCCTGGGGGAGGGAGGAGGGGTGGCAAGGAGCATGGAGTCAGGCTCGCCCTGCTCACACAGGCTGTAATGTCCCAGAGGTCTTGGTGGGCGGAGGGGCTGCAAAGCCACTGGGTTCTCGTCCTCGGAGTCAGATAATGCACTGCCAGGCCGCCCTGCAAGATATAAACATTGGCAAAGAAAAAGTGGTCACTTTTCCTCAGAGCACGGCTCCTGTCACCCACGACACAGGCCATTCTAAACAATATTTAGTGTTGCTGTTGAATGATAGTTAACACTTTTATTGTTCACATCTGCAGGGCATATAGTAGATTAATGTGTGGCTCCATTCACCTGTAGAGGCAATCGGGGCAACACTCCACTTGGCACTGGCCACTGTTCCCATCTTCTGCTCCAGCTGACAGATGTACTCCATCAACTCCTGTAGTGGAAAATACAGCCATCATATCACACACCAGGGCTGGACTTTCATCACGGCTTCAGCAGCCATTACCCTCATAACCCTCATTATGTCCGACTTCTTCAAGCCACATAAAATGGTTACACAGCAAATACACAAAATTATGCTGGACACTGATTTTTAAAACATTGACCATCTCTGCCAGTAGCGGGCAAATGTGATGGTGGTTAGCCAACAAAAACTCTGCAGGCACTTTAACAGCAGCAACACTGCCTGCCCTGAAATCCACTGATTTATATTGCACCATAAACAATTTATATTGCACAATAACAACTAAGAAGACAACAACAGACAGAAGATTCCCAACACCTGCGGCATTCACAATCCCTGTGTACTTGTGTATATATTACATCAGTCAGCTTTAGGATATGAATATATCATTAATGCAGAGCCTTTAGAAATTCATAATCGCATTCGAACTTGAGAGTGGCACAAATTGTAACTAAACTCAATTTAAAGCTATAATGAGTAAAGCACTGCAGTTGTGAGCTGTGGAGAAAAACCTGTTACGATTTACTTGTTAATCCATTAAAGCCGTTCATTAGACTTGAAACCTTATCATCTGATAATAAACAGAGCAAAAAGTTGGTATCAATCCATACACGCAGTGTTTTCACAAGGATATCCCAATCCAGAACATTACAGTTTTCCCCTTTTTTGGACAAACTTTCTGTCAGCACAGATTCAAGTTTTCCCTCGTGACTAATCAAACAGTGTTTCTGACCTGTTTCTCTGCAAGTAGCTGCTCCTTCTCTTTTTGGGCGACCCTCAGGCTGGCCTTCAGCTCCTGGAGCTCCCTGCGGGTTTCACTCAGCTGAACCTGCAGGCCAGATATCAGAGGACAACAGGACATGTCAGAACCATCTGACAGACACTATGACTTAAAAATGACAACTGTGTCGTATACAGAGTAAATCTCAGTGAAGTTAGAGGAATAGCTTGACATTTTTGGAAATGTGCTTATTTCCTTCCTTGCAGAGAATACTGCTAGGGCAAATGTAAAGTCAGAGCCAGCAGGCAATTAGCATAGCTTAGCAAGACTCAAAGCAATCACGGTGACTACAAGACTCCAGGAAGTCACTGTGCCTGACCAAGATATATTTCCACCACTCAGATCCCTGTAAAACCACGTTTTGTCATTTTTACTGTTCTCTTGGTGTACGGATTAAATAAACGAGATACAACAGTTTTATTAATGAGCTTAAGAGGGTTTTTAAAACTCTGGACAGAGCAAGGCTTACTGCTTCCCCCTGTTCCCAGTCTTTATACTTGTAATAAATGATCATTTAAATGTGGTTTTAGTTACTGCAAACACACGTAAGTGAACTCACAAAATGACCCCTATAACAAGAAACACTGACTGCAGTTCTTAGTTGTCTTTCTCACCCGGTTGCAATCCTTTTCTCTCCCAAGCTCAACCTCCAGCTTCACTCTCTCCATCCTCTCCTCCTGCAGCCTCTCCTCTATCCTCTGCATCTCTGCACTGAGTTTCTCCAGACGCTCATGATCCTTCTGTGACACACACACACACACACACACACACACACACACACACACACACACTCTTAGTGAGTATACAACATGTTGACCTCAGGTAGCTGAAGTCACTGGACCATATGTAAAAATGCATTGTTTGCCACTTAAAGAGTTATGGGAACATTTCATCTTGATCATCAGATGCTATTTTGACACATCATGGCAGCTAACAACATACCTCAGCAGTAATGGAACATATGGCATACTCAAAACTCTACTCAAAAATATATAACTTTTTCTCCACTTCAGATACTACATTCTGCAGCTATACAGCACCTCAGCAGTGTGTTGCAGATTCTGCCTCTCCTGGGCCCAACGGGCTCTTCCCTCTCTTAGGGCCAGACTGGAATCTGCAAGCTGAAGGGTGAGTTGGGCAGCTTGCAAGCGAGCCTGATGCAATTCGGCCTGCCCGTGATCCCTCTGGGCTACCATGGCACTTAGATCACTCTTCAAGCCCTCTGCAGCACGCTCGCTCGCGTTCAGACGCTCCCAAAGAATCCGCTTCTCCTTCAGTGTTGCCTCACTCTCCGCCTGGCCATAATAAAGGAACAAGAATGTGTTGGTTGCCTACAGATCTGTGACTGCAGGTGATGGTGGTACACAATGCCAGTCCTGAAAAATAGCTAGTACTAAACTGAACTGACTTAAAACTTTGAAATGCCAAAATCTAAAGCACAAAGTCAAGGTATAATAGAAAACAGCACTCCATCTCCAGTAATTGAGACCACGTGCTGGCCCCAAATAAAATCTGGTGTCAGGTATAAATACATCTCCACTTATGAGAGGTCCTGAATTAGAAACTGAGATTAAAAATGAAAATTTGCAGAGTCCATCGTTATTATTAATCAATATATTATTCTCCACCTTTCTTTTAATTCCATCTCCTCTGATTTCCAAAGAAATTTCTGACCTCTTTCCTGTGGGCAGTGGTGAGTTTCTGGGTAAGGGTGGTGATGGTGCTTTGGAGCTGCAGGACACTTGTGTCTCTCTGGGCCAGCGAATTCCTCAGGCCCTGGAACTCCTTAGAAAGACTTCGGAGTTCACCCTCTGTCTGTTCCAGCTTGGTCTAAAAGACAGAAATAAATGACACAGATGGGAAGAGAAAAGGGAGATGTAGAAGAAAAGAACAAAGACTTAGGTTTTATTATGATACACAGCATGTTCTGAATTATAATTACCTGCAGGCTCTTTCTCTCACTCTCCTCTTCTTTTCTCTGAGCACCTGCCCTCTTTGCTCTTTCCTTCATCCTGCGCACACAGGTTTAGTTACTCACAATCTGACATAAAAGTAAAAGAAAATAAGAAGAGACAAAGAGAAAAAAAGAAAATCTCATACCTTTCCAACTCTGTCTCTCTTTCCACAGTTCTCTGTGTCAGGGTTTTCATATCCTCCTCCAGCTCTTTGATTCGCACTTTGCTCGCCTCCTTCGCATCTAATAAAGTACTTTTCTCCTTGGCTAGTGATTCTCCCAAAGCCTGCTCCTCCTAACAGACCAGAGGCATTTTACATTTTTATGAGTAATTTTAATTTATTCATGATACAGTCACAGTCTAACCATATGAAAATATTTTACATTTAACATTTTAATATAACAACCCAGACATTTCATTGAATTGCTAATATTTTTGATAATAATAATAATTTAATAATAGTTTTTTGTCAGAGAATAAAGGCACAGATACAGAGAAAAGTAAAGAAATGGTAACAGACAATTTGGTCCTAATCAAATGATCTTGCCCCTGTCATTTGCCTGGTGATGGCGCATTGGATGAGACACATGCCTTTGGTGTGAGAGACACGGGTTCAATTCCCCACTGTGACACATCTACCGGTGTGTCCCTGAGCAAGACACTTAACCCCTAGTTGCTCCAGAGGCGTGCGACAGCTGACATATATAGCCATTGTAAGTCGCTTTGGATAAAAGCGTCAGCTAAATGTAAATGTCTAGCCCACCTTCTGCATCCTCTCCATCTCCTCGATTTTCTCTCGACTCTGCCTCAGCTCTTCCTGCAGCCTGGCGATATCACTTTCTAGATCTTTGCGTCGTCTGTCCCAGGCCTCCCTCGCCCTCTTGTACGCTTCCTTCTCTTCCCCCCTCTGCCTGTTTGCCGCCTCCTGCACCTGCAACAGTTCAGCGCGCTCTCGCAGACATTCCTGCAGTCGACTCTGAGAAGAGACAGGAGGAAGCATTCAAGCAGATGGGGAATCATAATTGTTTTTGTATCAACATGCGTTCGTGTTTCAAAATTGAAAACATGCTGTCCTTTACTACCTTATCTAGTCAATCTATTCTGCATTTATTATGCTCACCTGCAGCAGTTCAGCCCTGGGCACTACCAGCAACATGTCTGTGCTTCCTTCCTCTCCATGGGGCTCCTCCTCAAGGGTCACCAGATCCTCAAGTGGCTTCGGTGCGCAGAAAGTGAATTTCGAGCTGCGGGAGGCCACTTCCCCCTTAGCATCGATATATACAAATTCATACTCTTGGGAGGTGGGCTTGGGTAGGTAGGAGGCTAAAAAGCAGTAGAAAAAAAGATGTGTCATGTGTCAAAATGAATTTGCTATTAAGAATAATGTGTTTCAAAATTGCTAACTTTTGTTTTTGAAATGGCTACCCAATAGAGCTATGAAAAAGAACAAGCTGGAACCTAAATGCATTTTAGGTCATTTATGTAAATTACCTTTGGAAGAGCTAATTGCCTTTTAAGATTACTAGAAATCTTACTGATACAGCATGACAGTATTTTGGAAGGTCTGTTGAGGCTATACAGTATAATCATTTAAAGAATTTCTGAATTTATTTTACATTTGTATGGCTGTATTATTGTAATGCATAAAACATAACATTTACAAATAAAATATACAAATTATATTTAAAAATGGAATTTAGGATTTGCAATACAGCTTCCGACCACCAGTGGCAGCACTTGGTCGTTCAGCGCAGGTGAGCGAATGAAAAAAGAAATGGCGTTGCACACCATCTTGGATTTTACCGCGTCGTTTAATGGAAATTGCGCGTGCTCCCTAGGCTGAGGTTTTGTTACTTTACACCATCCTGATATCGTGGAGAAGTCCGATTTGCTTCGAGTGAGTTCCCGTTTTCTTCCGGTAAAATACTTAATAAGTGTCACTCAAACGGTTCCTGTAGCTAGCTAACTCTTGACAGGTGTTGATTGACTTTGGAGATGCCTCTCAAAGCAGAGCCACGTAACGTGAGCTGCTTTAAGAGCACCTGTGGTGCTCAAACAAATGCTCACATTTTGTGAGATATGCTTAGTTGATATGTTAACGTTACTGTAGATTAGATGAAAATATTGAGTCTTTTCTCTGTCTGTTCAGTAGAGTGATTGGGCCATAACATATTTACCATGGCTAACGTCATACGCAACTGGTTTCTTGACTAAGGATAGCTGTGCTATTAGTATAACCTTGCAATGGACTTCTAATGCATTGACTAGTTTAACCATATTTGCCAATTTCCCCACATTATTGACCCGCTTGTTTCATTTTTATCCACTCTTAACAAAACACAGAGAAACTGATGATGATAACTTGGAGCAGCGAGCAGGCACCCACAGTCCGTGACTTCATCCAGCCCATAAAGTAAGACAACCTAATATTACCCTTCTCTCACACAGGCTATAGCTTCATGTTTAGAATGATTTACTTGGTATTTCTGTTTCACATCATATGCACAGTAAAGTGGCCAGATAGAAAACAGACAAAGATGACATTCAGCAAAGTTTATGAGCTGTATTGTAAATTAGTTAGGTCATGGTCCAGGCAACCTTCTTTTTAAATCACTGCATCGCTTATGATAAGGAACCATCGGAAGACTTTCCTTCCTCTGCTCTCCTTCCAATGAAGAATGACACTGACAGTATGCTTAAGTTAGTCATAAATCACTAAATCTGAGGTTAATGCCACCTGCTGCACACCTGTCCCTGACTGAATAAGGCTTATCAGTTTGTAGGACAGGACAGAGTGAACACTGTATTCAGCTGTAGTAGTCAGAGCAGGCTTTGAGCCAGTCTTTGTCATCCTCATTTCTCAACCTCCTGCACAGAAATTCATTCAGACAATGACAGAGACTATGTCTTTGTTAGAGACCAAGCTAAAAGGTACATTTGTCTTCTGCACAGGATATTTTCACTTTTACAACTGTAGAAATGCTCTTTTAAGATAGAAATAACATTTTCCTCCAGTCGCTACACCAGTCGCCAGGCTTTTGTATACAACAGACCAATTCAATTTACAGAAACATCAATCTCCTGCTGAAGGTTTTATGTGTGGATGTAAGCACTGTACTAGTATAGATTCTGGCTAACTATGGGGAATAAAACACAGTTGGAAAACAACAGCAAGAGTACCCTGGAAGTGCACACAGCAGTTGACATCCGTGCCCTCTTGATAGTCAGCTGGGGCCAGTGCCCAAACAAACGTGTGGTAATCCTTCACTGATGACCATCCCACCTTAGGAAAAACAGAAACATGCACACACTGTTACCTTGAAGCTTAATACCTATACCCTTCATTCACTTGATTTCTGTGACTGACATCTGGTTAACGATACCTTAAAGAGCCCTATCCAGTCATTACTGGCCCAGTTGTGCTGTGAGCTCAGTGTGTAGTGGCAATCGACTCTGCTCTGAGGAAAGTAACTGCAGCCCACGTTTCTGAACTCCACTCGCCAGGGCTTTTCCATAGCAACGCAGAACAACGACAGGCTATTTTGCACCTATAGGGGGAAAAAAACACCCCACAATGTTCAAACTTGAGTTGACAACAGTAGTTGTTTTTAGGTTATGTACTACAGATTCAAGGTAGAAAGTGACATGACACGGTTAGATGAGCTAATTGTGAAATAGGTAAGAGGTGAACAATGAAGAACAAACAGGACGGGGCCAGCAGTCTGTGAATATTTATTCAGTGAAAGAAGATATCCTGACTGAGTGCACACTTGAGGAGATGACACCAGAACTAAACCTCAGTGACAGCGTGGCCTTTGAGCAACATGACATATTGCATGTTTGTCACTGGGGCTATTTCAGTCATAGTCAACATGTTTGCTATTGTACCCCATCACGTGTGAGCATGCAGTACAAGGTGTCTGGGGCCTCCAGCATGTATGGGGCTAGCAAATACACTCAAGGTGAGTTTTAAGGAATTCCTGCCTGCAGTTAACCACACAACTTGGAGACACATATGGTTTACAGAAAGCATTATTTATTCATTTAGCATTGTGTGACTCCACTATAAGCCATATGTTGCTGGATGTACACACTTGTGGCAGAAATTCGATGACTATCAAAAGATTAATATGACAATGTGTGCAACACTTAGATAACTGTAAAAGCCCTATTGTACAAACGCTGCACTTCCGGATGACTTCTCCATACTTTTTCCTGTGGTACAGTCATAATCCAATAAAATTATAGGGGAGTAGAGGTTTCTATTTTAGTAAAGCATCCTTCTAAACTGAGGAATAAGGGAGGAAACCTTTCTACTGCAGGAAATTTTGCAGATGCCGTCGAAAACCATAGATCAGTGAGGAAAATCTACAGCAGCTTTCAGGGGGGGGTTCACATTACACAGCACGAGGCTTGAGGCCCAACAGTAGCACATGTCGAGAAAACAGTGTCTCATGCACGTCGATGCGAGCTAAGCAAGACAGACCTTGTAATCAGAGCCATTAAAGGTAGATTTGAACATGTACTCGGTAATTATCAATGTCCAATCTGTTGTGTGCTGCGCGTGCACGCCAAACGAGACAATAACAGGCTTTGTTAACTACGAAAAGCATCTGCGCACATTGTCTTTCGACCGTCTCTGATGTCCTCCTTACCTTTTTTATCGCCCTCTCTTCTCTCTAAATAGTCTAAACGAGCCGTAACTCTGTCAGATACAGGACTCACAATCCGTGAGAAAACAGCGAACACATGAGCGATGCGGTGCTGCGCGTTGCTCCTCAGGCTCAGTTGCTCCACTAACCCGAAACAATAACAAAAAACAAAGCACAACACAAGCATGACAGCTTCACGTCCACGGCGGAATTATGGGAGCTGTTGTTCACCACGTCGATGAAGCGACGCTGAAAGGCAGTACTTTAAACTACAATCCCCAAGCTCTCAAGCAGAACAGCGGAGGTCGCGCTGGATGTAACATGATGCTTCTCATCGGCCCGCCGTTACTTTTTTCATCGGATGTGAAAGCACAGAGGGCCATTGGTTGTCCGACAGAGTTTTTAACACTAATTTCAGTTGTGACCAATGGAAATTAGAATATCTTGTGTGCGGTGAAGAAAACAACTAATAGCGGGCGCTGCAGCGAAACGGATGTGTGCAAAGTGGGGAGAGTTGTGAATTGTTTATTTTTTTTTCCTCATTTGCTTTTCATCTCATAGGCTTCATCGTTTCCCCTGCACCTGGATGGTAGACTGTACACTATGAAGGCTATTTAATTTAAATTACATTCAAATATTATAGGTTCTCTGCGACCTGCACAACATTTATATAATTTTTGTTTGAAATTGTGTTAATCAGTTGAATCCATAGACTGTATATAAACAGGTTGAATCATGTCTCCCGGCTTTACTCAGTTATCTGTACATAGTCAATCGATGTTGATTTGATGGGTGATTCTATTTTTATTAAAACCCATTAATTCTATTTTTTGGCAATTGGTTTGAGCGATGCTTCTTATCTCAGACTGTGCCCCATTAACATGTCGAGTTATTAGTGAAGCAGCATGATGATGTTACAGCGTCTGACAGCAGATGGCAGTATACCATCTTGAAAACCCAAATGCTTTGCTTTCTGGTTGTCAGATGCAAACCGTATCTCTAAACCCTCCACAACACACAGTGCATGCGTTTTAGCCTCCTGAGACTGTCCCATTGCCTTAGCCTGCTTAGTGCACATTTTTGTGGCTTTTTCCATAATGTAGGACAGGAGAGACATTAGATAAAATAAATTTAAATTAAATAATTGCTAGATAATATTAAGAAACTTATTTAATGCTTAATTAAGCTTGGTGCAATTAAGGTTTAGTAAGTATTACAACAGTACAGCAAAGTGTATGACTGTATGAGTAGGTCGATGACAATACCACTGTAAAATCACTGACTGGGAGTGTATTACAGTAACCTTGTTAAATTCTTTGTTTGGGCCAAAATGCCTAATTGTGACTTCTTAAATAAAATACATTTAAAACTGATGATTAAGGGAAAATCTCCATTGCCAGACACTCTGGACGAGGCACTTGGCTGCTTGCGACCACAAGAAAGCAAAAAACCCAGATCATAGAAGTGGAAATTAAAGCCAGTGTTTAAGATTTAAGATCATGCCTCAGGAACTGCATCTTAAATAATGCTCATCCCATATTATTATAGTTATTGATGTTCTTCCCATAGCCTGCTTATTTATCTCTGCTCATTGACGAGTCAATCCAGTCACACAGTACTTTACTCCTCCTCAATTAGTAAGTCCAGTTTGGCTAATTTAGTCTGTTGAAGACACTATAAGGACGCTTCATGTAATTTTATGCCGACGGACAGTCGATGTTGAGACCCTATAAATTGTGTTTAAGTGGATTAATAGTGTGCTGAGCCTGTGTGAGCAAAGTGGTCCTGGAAGTAGTGGCTCTCTATGCAGCTGGATAATTAAATTGGCTTGCTTATTCAGAAGCAAATGTTTACATGTGTGTTTTATGCTAGGATGTTTGGAAGTAAAAATATAAACAATGTTCAAGTTCCTTAATTTGATTTAGTTGCTTCTAGCTTCCACAAGATTCACAATGGGTGTCTTGCTTCAGCTTTTTTTTATCATGATTTCAATTAACTAAAGTGAAAAGCCAGACATGTATGTACATGCAAGACCTCTTTATAAATGAATCTTAACCTCTTGAAGGCCTACAGGCTTTGTACCTGTTTTGCTAATTGTTTGGGGTGTTGTCGTACTATTATTTCAGAAAACAGTATGACAGACCTCAGGTAGCCTTGACTTTGAAGCCTCACTGTTGTGTGAAGTTAAAAGATGGCTGTGCAGTAGGAATGCGAGGCTTCACCCTAATAGACACTAGACTGAACGTGGGTTGTCGTGAAACTGCTTGATCTTGACCTGGCTGCCTACTCTTATGGCTCCTCTGTCTGTCATACCCCCCCACCCCCCCCACCCCCTACCCCCAACACATGCACATGTACGTCGCAGTCACACACACAACATATTAATTTATTCTTATTTCTTTTGGAAGTATAAACTGGACTAAAATAAACAGATTGAAGAATTATGTAGGGAAAAAAAACGCCCACTATCAACTGTTCTGGCCTCTGCATGCTATTTATTTATCGTTTCTAGAACTATTCCACACAAACGTAATCCCTGTCGTCTGCTGATTTCTAGCAGCCTGGCTTGGAATTCCTCTCAATATAAGAAAATGGTATAGCCCCTGAGTGCTACTGCAGTTTTATTACCTGAGGTGGTCTGTCTGAATATAGCTTACCACATGTCTCATTCAAAGGGAATGGCAGGTATGTGTCACTAGTCATAAATTGTAACTTGCCTTCAGCAGTAATCAGTTGCCAAGGAAACCTCAAATGGGATTATGACCTTCTGTTGTGTATAGGCAAGTAAGCCATTAGAGATGTCAGCATCCAAGAGACAAACATTAAAGATTTATTTCAGTAAACAATTTATTTTCTCATCATACTAAATTAATGTGTGATGTGTCCTGTGTGTGGGAATAGAGCTTTTAGAGATACAAGTTTCTTTCTAGGAAGGATGTAGTATTATTTTAAGCACTAAAAGCGTTTTGGAGTTAAATTACACCCATCACTGTGGGGTGAGTGATGTAATCAGTGAGGGCTGCATAACCACACCGTCAAGGAAAGGCATTAGAAGGGTAGAAAACAAAGAAAGAGGGAGCAGAGTGCCTGGAAAGGAGGGCAGAGTGTTGGGAGGGCGGAGATGGAGAAATGGGGGACGGTGGTATTTAGTATGCACGGCCAAGCTGCCCCATCTGCTTAGCGCAGCAGTCCCTGTCGTATAACTGTCTACAGGCCGTGGGCCACATAAAGAATGTCTCAGATTTGATGTAATTCCGCAAAATTAATGACAGCTTTACTCGGTATGGGCCGTGAGGGAATGATTAGTGTTTGATCGTCCATCTGATCAGTTCCCTTGGCTGGCTGCAGGAGAGATGCTCCACTATATGCCGGCATACTGCCTATGGCAAGCACACACACGCACACACAATTACACCTATCCCAAACTCATTCCTGGGCCCCCATGCTCTAGTTTAGGTTTGAGTTCTGGTTTCTGTTTCCCTCAACACAGACAACCAATATCTTGTTAAACTCTGTGTGCTGTGATACTTCACATCAAAATGAACACCTTCTGATGGGCTGGATGCAGGTCCCACTGGTGGTGTGATTGTGTGCAGGCTGTGCAGTATTTCAAAGGAAAGTGGGCCAACCAGCATCCAATTTAGAGAACTCTGAGGTCACAGTATGACCTTTTACAAGATATGCTTTACTGCAGTTGTGATTGGAATTGGGTATTAGTTTTTAAAAGAGATGGGGAATGGATTGGGAATTTGAGTGAAGAAATTGATCCACTGGATGGATTGCAGGAGTTGGACAAGTGGAATTCCTCTCCTCCTTTTAATTCGCCCCCACCTTAGCCGGGCCCAACCCCCATCTCTTTCCTCCTCTTGGGCTGCTGCGTTTACAAGCAAAGGGGGCATTCTGTTTTACAAGTGAGCCCGGTGCGTCTCGGTGTGCTAGCAACATTAAATTTGAACCCGTCTTATCTGTGCAAAGCGTGAGGCTTTAGATCAGAGGCTGTCATGCTGCTGCCATGAGGCTCCTGTGCGCTTTTATGTAATGTGGTGCAATCAAAAACCCAGCAGACAATTAAAGCGAGCTGATAGATAAACAAGTGATTGAAAACAGGGATGTTAGTTTGTGGAATTTTAAGGAACAGTTGGGGGAGGGTAGTTTCATTGCTGAGCGGTTTACCATTAACGAGGCCAAGTCCAACACATGACATGCATTCTTCAGCCAAATAAAGTGTTACCATCACTTCAAAACAGACTGATCTGGGGAAAAATGTTGTTACCTATTCTGTGCTGAGTTGCATATGGCTAAGCTAATTTCCCATTTGACCATTAGCACTCTGGTCCACTACCAAGCACGGGGAGCCTAATTCAGCAAAGGCTTGGGGAGGGTTGTGTTTCTGCCAACACAGATTGTTGGACAGATTGGCGATCCTTCACTGTGTATGGATGCAGTGCTTTTCCCTGAAATTGTCGGCCATTATAACAAATGACTTGCAAAAACACTATTAAAGTAAACAAAAAAACCTCTTGCATCTGTTTTGATGCTAGCCCTGTTCCAGTTCAATTGCAGCTCAGTTCATTATACCCTCTCAGTTTTCCCTCTTTCCTCAGTGTTTTTCCATTTTTGTACTCCCTTCCATAACACTGTCTTTCCAAATTACTTGAACGTGTTTCCTCCCGCCTGGGTCCCCCCTTCCCAATCGGCATCGTCTGATCTCCTTTCATTCTGCCCTCTTTCTTGGCCCACTCCTCCTCCCCCACTGCTTTCTCTTTCTCCTCCACATTTTATATTTTTGGCTGAGCGGAGGACCTTTCTTAGCACAGTGACCTTTCTGGTTTTAAATTAAGCCCCACTGCGGCATGTCTCCCTTCATAGACCGCCGGTTACGAGCCTTCAGAGAACCGCAAAAAAATAACGATTCTGATGAAATGGCCCCTTTTTAAAAAGCTCTTCCAAATTCCTTTTACATTTTTCTTCCCCTCTTCCCCCCTTTCTGATCGCCTTAATATTCACACTAATGAGGAACATCCTACAGAGCAAACCATGGAAAATGTGAGATGAGACACATGCACATACCTCCCCACATGCACATCATACACACACTGTTGCTCATTGCTAATGGGTTCTAATCAAATGCCATGTATGTTTGAAGTGATTTATGAAAACTGGGCAACCTATGCTTGCAGTGTGATTGCTTAATCAGAAAGAGACCATTTTTCAATGGATAACCCAGTTTGTGGCCTTTTAGAAGAGACCATGTTTTACATTATGTGATTAATAGGCTTCTATTAAATTGTATTTAGATGATGAATGGTTTTTACTACATTAAGGTCATGTTCATACCTGGTAGCTCTGTATTTGTTTCAATACTTCACATATGTCCAGAATTTCACAGTATGATGTCAACAGGCTGGTGCTGTGTTCGGAAACAAGGTGATGATAAACCTCAGTGTAGTATAGTCATACAGGACCTCCCAGGTGCTGAGTAAGGCTGTAAGGGCCTTGTTCACTATCATCATCCTCTGCTCTACTGTGCACAATCCTGCCTTGCTTCTGGAAAATGGAAATGAGGACTATGACTTGGTTAACCAAAGCGTGATACAGAAATGTGCCTGATTTAATTGAAACATGAGCTGTGTTCTTTCTTTCTAAAGCCACAATCAAACCATACCTGTTCATTGCACCCCTATAAAACTCAAGACAGAGCAAGCAACAACAATTACAGGGAATAATCAGAGCAAATAAGCTCTCCAGTCAGGGCTAAGTTTAGCCTCGTGGGAAAAGGCTTCCAATGAGTGTTGTGGAAGTACAGTGTCTTGGACACACACTCTAAATTTAGTTGAGGTACAACAAACTTTACTATAATGTGTTCATGGATTTTGGTATTATTCAGTCATGTATATCTTTTATTTAATCAGGTAATCTGAGATCAAGATATTTTTTTGTAAGAAAGACCTGAGTACAGCAGAAGAAATAAGCATAGAGAGAAGACACATGGCAACAGCATCAGAAGCAATCACAGACTTGTAATATTAAAAGTTGAAATCCCACAGTGGGATAAGACATTCAAGTTTTTAAATCCTTTGTAGCCTTAATTTATTCCATTAATAGGTACCATATTATTTGAAGGCAGTCTTACCAAATTCGGCATGTATCTGTGGGTTATCTAGAAGTAGCTAGTCCTGAGATATGGTGATGTAGCTTTAAATTTGAGAAGAGAGATGATTTACTAAGGCGGCTTTATTAGAAGACCTTTCTATAAACAAAGATAATGGTGTGTAATTCTCTTCTTGTTGGTAGTAAGGACCTGCCGGCTTTGTCATATAGTGCACAGTCATTAGTATATTTAATGCAGCATAAGGCACAATGATACTTGCAACATAAAACTTATTTTTTTTTTTTAATTCTGGAAGAGGTTAGCACCATACTGGGTTTATTGCACTGGGAGGATGGCTGTATTTAAGCACATTGGAGCTGCACTTTTTTTCAGTTACATATTTTGTGTCATAAAATTTCCACTGACACCCTCAGATGCATAGACAGTATCCAGGGGGGAAAAAGGGTTGTGGAAAATTCAGAACAACCTGTGACTTGATGTGGAAATTTGCAGACATCAGATGTGCTGGGTTTTCTCTACTCAACAGATTGGTCTTCTCCACTAAAGGCGAGGTGCACTAGAGCCTTGAATATTAATCCCACCCTTATATTGGCTGCATCTAACAACACGCAGAGATGATTTCTGGGGCCTCTCTCCTAAGGTGCTCCTTGCAGCCTTGGTAACCCTAATGAATTATGGGCCAGCCCAGTTAAAACATGTGTGGTATTACCCCATTCCAGGGTGTGTCCTCCTAGGTGTCTATGAATCACTGATCTCATCAGTCTCTCTCTCTGTCTGTCTCTCTGTCTGTCTCTCTGTCTGTCTCTCTCTCTCTCTCTCTCTCTCTCTGTCTGTCTCTCTGTCTCTCTCTTTGTCTCTCTGTGTCTCTCTCTCTGTCTCTCTCTCTCTGTATCTCTGTGTGTGCGCACCCCTCCCCCAATCCCTGTCACAGTCCAGTCCCCCGGGGCGTCTGTCTGAGATCTGCCAGGCTCATCAGTGGAGGAGAGGAGAAGGCTAACTGGGAGCCCTTACCGGCAGTAAATCTGACCAGGGAGGGGAACCTGCAGTGGCCACACTTCCACTGCAGCCCGGTGGGTCCATCCGCCCCCCAGTACACCGAAAACCTTGTATTTGCATCAACTTGTACAGACGCACACACTGGAGCACGCACACAAATAACAACAAGGCAGTTTGTACACGGGTGCCATCAAAGCTCCCCTAACTTAAACTAGCTTAGCTAAACTTGTCTTAACTTGAGAGAGATAATGAGCTCTCATGCTATATCTTTACCATCGTCATACAGCAGGCATCCTTACATGCATGAACCTTTCTATAAAGGAAAGACAAATATGTTTTATGAGCTTTTCATGTTGGATATAGTGACAGTATTCTTGATCCCTTACAATATTATGTGTATCTTTTGCGTCAATATTAAAAAAAACAATTAATTAAATTATGCCTTTATGGTTGGATAACAGGAAGGGAACTGTCTGTGAATGAAAACACACATTTCATACATTGAGAAGACTGTCCTTTTTGTTTTTGGGGTTGTTTATTATTTCCTAGAAAGAGGATGATGGCATCTGTTTGCTGCTAAGGAGTTATGCTATCTAAGAAGTGAGACATTATTTAATCTATGGTGCTGTGCAGAGGTAATTTCTGTCTGACTCACTATAAAGCCCTGGAAGCCTAGTACTGATCTGGACTGCAATGCAGTGAGGTGGGCCCTTCTCTCTCATACATACATTTAGCTGGGTGTGATACCATTCCATACACATAGACACACACCCTCCCTCTCCTTATCTGAGAAATAAGCATTTTTACAGAGTTTGAGCTGTAAAAGGAGAGGAGCAGATAGCCCATAAATCTAGCCATAAAAACGTTAAGTTGTCAGAGGTGCCATCAGCTATCAATCGTGTGCGGCAAGCTGATGAAGGGGAAATAGGTGATAAAAAACAGCATTTTAGGGAAATTATGTCCAGTCTTCCATTTGCGAAGTGCTGCAGTCGCATCACGGCAGAATCTTAATCACTGCCTGGTGTGGCCAGGGACTGTTTCTTGGTGTGACAGTGAGGAGGAGCACACCCTGGTGGGAGGGTTGGATATTGAGGAGGAAAGGAGAGCCGTAGGGGAGAGGGGAGAGGGGGGTGGGGGGTGGGGGGTGGCAGCGTTGTAGAAAATTATACAACTAGCATAAATCACTTCTACACTACCGTTTTTCTCTCTCCCTCATTTTCTCGCTTCCCCCATCTCCCTCACGTGCGCTCTCTCCCTTTCTCTGTTCCTTTTTCTCCTTCATGACCGTGCATCTCGTTCTCCTCATTTGCACTCCCACTGCTCCTCACCCTGATGGCCCCCTGGCTTTCTGCCCTTTATTCTTCTTTCAGTCCTTGGCCATGTGCTTTATTTGAAACACTGCTGGTCACCCTCACTATTCCACTCTCCATCCATCTCAACTTCATTTCTACTGTGGTTTGTTTACATGCTTTCTTTATTGATCTGCTTTTTGTTGCCTACCAGGGATTTATCCCCTGTCCATGGGACTGTATTAGCAAACCTTGAGATTGACTTGTCTCTCTGAGATGGTTCAGATATAGTCTGTTCTTGAAATAAAAGAAAATACCATCTGGGCTGCAGCTTATTTCACACTTTATCAGACAGCCCTGTGACAGGAATCCTGGTTGCTTCTTTATTGTGGAATCTTCCTCCCCAAATGGAAAAACAACCAGTGATGCTTTTATATCCAAAGGCATTTTAATACAAGGCGCGTCTTCATTGAAATGGCTGTGAGACTAAAGTAAATTATGCTTTACCCTATAGCTAGTTTTTTAGTATTAACTTATGTATAAAACAGTGTGTGTTTTCAGACGGGGAGTGTGGGCTTGTAAGTTATAAAGGCATCATGTGAGAGAGTACCCTTGCCTCTTGATAAATGCCTTCATTGTCTGATCTGTGACTCCCCCTTTAATGTAAGGTCATTTGTTAATTAATTTGAATAGCCTTACAGGCTCTGGTTCTGCTCCAGTGATCTTGGTTGAGTGATGTCATCCTGCACAGAGCAGACTTTAAGCAATGCGAAATGGACGAAGTGATGCATGTTCATCTGCAGTGGCCCTTCTAGTATGTTCTGCCCCTGTTCATTTATTAGGGGAAGGTGTTACTGAGCACAAAGCAGTCCTTAAGGAGTGAAAAGTGGCAGTGCCAGATTTCTCACTTTAAAATGGTGACAAGGATAAAGTGGAGTATTGATTGTCTATATAGAGCTAATAGTTCTGATGAGTCAGTGAAGTTATTATGTTTGCGTAGGACTGTGACAGCGCTGGCTCCATTCACCAAAGTTAGTCACTACCAAGTGGTTCTCTGTGGTCTTGGTGGTTTATGTTCAGATATTAAAGAAGCTCTCTGGCAGTGATCACAGTTAGCCAAGTCTTGTGTCAGGGGCTGTGCTGCCACCCTTAGTTAGACTGAGGTACTGTAATGCAGTATCCATTCCCACAGCGTCAGTTTTGGTGAGCTACTCTGCAGTTCAGTCACACAGCGTGTGTTTGTGACAGAGGGTAGTTTAACAACACATCTAACCTTACTGCATTCCAGCTAGTGTACCAGTGAACAGGCAGGCTTTATGTAAAATGGCCTGTCACAAAGATATACACTTCAACTGCGTTTAAGCGCTTCCACCCTCTGTGTGGTTAATTTTCAAGAACAGCCAGGCGCCAGGCGTTTAGCCATTTAGTCATATGCCCTTTACCATGCTTGTACTTCGCATTATATTTGTTGATCATTTGTTTGGCATGTTTTTCACACATGAAATCTACGGGTGTGGCTGCTTTAAGGCTAAAGTTGTGAACATGTTCTTTCCCCCCATTTACAGTTTATACACATTGATTCCTGGCTGAGGTTGAAAAACATCTATAATCTTTGTAACTAATCATCAGCCAAAAACTGGTGAGCATGTACATTGCTGAAAATCTGGATGAAAAGGATAGGCTCTGATCTCAACTGGATGGCAATGTATCACCTTATTGTTTTATTGCACAATGCTTGAGACCAGGAAATTCATCATTATTGTCTCAGTTTGATTTGTCTAGGTTGCAGCTAGTTTGAATATGTAGTTTTTGATACATAGGCTGCCAAGACCCGACCCTTCACTGGAAAATGTGCACTTTTGCAAAGCCTTGAGTACTATTATGTATCCTGTGCTTGTATTCAGGAGCTGTTGACTAATGTGTTTAAAGACTACCTCTGATAAACCTCTGGGAGTTTCAGATGGTATGATTCCTTACATCCTTCCTGGATCCTCAAGACAATTGCAGTGCCTTTAATTTTCATAAACCCATCTTCAGATGGCATAACATGCAGATGGCAAGAAATTAGAGGGTGAATATGACAAATTTGTAAGACAAAGGACCATTTTTCTAGGGTATTCTGCTGTAGGGAGTGGTTTTCCCTCTCTGAGGAAATGATTGTGCAGTGACAGTTGCGTCTGCCAGGGGGCAGTTGAGCACACACATCAAGGTAGCAGAGGCCACAGACAGTCCTGCCTCTGCAGATCTCCATTTCTCCCTTTGTCACAATATTGCTGTTTCTGTCCTTCTATCAGAAGACATTTAAAGCAAGTTGCAAATTAAGCATATCTGTGTAATGTTAGATGAATTAATGTTGAGATTAGTACTACTAAATGTATGTGAATAATTTTGAGTCTTGGGTATAGTTCTGTGAAGCTCAGCTGTAATTATAAGCACTCACTGGTTTATATCCCCTATTAATGTTCTTTTCATTAGCATTAAATCATGTCAGTCATTTTCCATTTGGAGGTCAGAGGAGGCAAAGTGAGGGATGGAGTGAAGATGATCTTATCCATATATCTATAGGACAATGGAAAAAAATGCTAAGACTATAACACATTCATGTTAAAGCATTCAAAAAGTTTAAACTGCAAACATAAAAAGAACATTTATTCACTGTCCAAAGTAAGCTCCGCAGTTACAGTTCAATGAATTCAAAATGTGGAGTTGTAATTTTGTACCCATAAAACTGTTGAAAGAATTTCATTCATTTCACTACTACTCATTTCACTACACAGCCCATTTATGAGCAATAAGAAATAGATACATTAATGTTATTGCACATTTGAATAATGGTGCCGCACTAAACTTCTTACTGAACATTCAGCAAATGGTTTTGTTTTTTCCACCTTTTATTCTAAACCAAAGAAAGTAAAATCAAGTAATGATTCTAGGCCGCTAATGAAGAAGCTTTGGAAGCGCCTTCCATTTTTTAGTAATATTTATTGTAATGCTTCTTTATGTGTTTTATGATAGAACATAATAAAATAATATATTGCTGTTTGTTTTCATTCACAAGTAATTTGTTTCCTCCCTCTCAGCCCTTTAGCTGTCGGAGGGATTAAAGGTTTGTTGCTTTTGCTCAGCGGGTGTTTGCACAAAAGTGTGTTGATTGCAGAAGTATGGTAGCATAGCACTATGTGTAGATTTTTGTTATTGTGCTATAAAGGTGATTACATCCTAGGTTTAAACTTGTTTTTTAAGCCCAATGTCACTTCTGTTTCCTCAGCCCGCCATAGAAGAAAAGTCATAAACCTTTTTTTTTTTTCTTTTTTTTTTCTCTTCGAGCAATCGTGTTAAAAAGAACACCTGTAACTCGACACACAGACCTCTTTACTCAAATGCCAGGGGCAACTTTATGACTCATGGGAATGGGGACACACGGCTAAATAGATGGTTTGTGTACAAGCCTATCTTCCAGTTAAGCATTCTCTTGGTTTCAAACAAAACGTGCATTTGGACAACATCTGAATGGAGGCCATTTTGGTTTGTCCTTATGTTTGCACAGTCCTGGGATTGTGCAGGCGCTAGTGGGGGATGGGTAGGCTGCTGCCGCTACCCTGAAGCCTCCTGTTAATGTTTTAGTCATTCTGGAGCCGCTGGGCTGGGAGACAGATTCAGTCAAAAAGCATTTGAGCACCCTCAGGTTCTCAGAGTGATTTACTGCACATTTGGACATCTGCAAAGAGCTTTTGCACCTTGAAATTCTCCCCCTCCCCCCCATCTATCCCTCTTTGCAGCAGTAAACCCTTGGGAATGTTCTGTCACACTGAGTCACCTTGAAGGTATCCAAGGTAGAGTCACTTCCTGTCACCTTCCCCTCTATGATCCACCCCTCCTTTTCTTCTATCCATCTTACCTCATCTTTCGATCACCTTCAAACCTTCTGCTTGGGCCTCAGCCACACCCCTCTCATCTTGGCCATCAGATTTAATGTGCACTGCTCCTGCTCTTGTGTCTCTTAGCCCACCTCTTGCTCACCAGCTGGATACATCAATCCATGTGACAGTTGCTTGTCAGTCTGCTCTTTACTGGGCAGCAGCCCAAAAAGGAAACACAAAATATTAGACAGCACCACTCTACCAGGGGGAATGTGTCAATATATGAACACAAAATAGAATGTTTATCTTCACTAACAAGACAACTATAAAGCAGTTATGAGTAAGTTACGTTACCTAGACATACCTAGAAGTTGAAATTACTGCTTTGTTGCATGTGGCGGTCACCCTGACTCTAGTGAAGAGGAGAGCAGTCAGTGGTCATCAATAACAGGTCTGTGTGGTGTGGGTGGTGCAGGCTGTGTGGCATGTGTTTTAGAAGTGATGGCCAGAGGCCCTCTGTCTCTGCAGCTTTGAAAATATGTTGTCATTAGCATCTGTGTCTCCATAACTGGGACTGTTTCTGAAGAGGCCCAAGCATATCTGGTATGCGGTGTTTAGGAGGCACGCAGACAGGATAATTGCTGGCCAGAATCTGTCCGCAGCTCCAGACTTTCAAGTGCTCATTGCCTTTGAGTGTTTTACACCCAAAGTGGTTGAATAGCCCTGGGGAAACAAGGTCTGCATTGATTTATTGCTCACCCTTATGTCTTTTGTTTCTTAAGACCAAGGACAAGTCAATCAGCCACCAAAGAAGAATTCTCAGAATTGTTATATCATAAATGTTTCACTGGTTAGTTGTTGCACATGGGAATCAGAATGCCATACCAGTAACCATGTAAAATAGAGCTAGTGTGTTACAGCCTTTATACCTCAGTGGTGCATTCCCTGAAATGTTTGGCTGCATTTCATAACCACAGCAGCCTCCCTGCCAGTGCCAATGATTACACACAAGAACAAAGTGTTCTCATTGAGGTGGAGTGAGATTTGGAATGTCGTCAGGGAAAATGTAAAACAGTATCTGCGTATAAAACAATTTGTCATTTAGCTTTGGTTTGCTGCTACATCTTTCTTGCATGCTAAACTGTTTAATTACAGTGTAACATAAATTTAGGGCTACAGTATTCTTCCTTCTGTTTCTTTACTTGGTATTTTCTTTTTTTCCATGTATGAATGCACAAGAGAGACAAGTACTGCTATGTACAAGTACCGCTATGTAAATTTACACCAAAAGATTAACTGTCGTGTCTCCCTCTTTATCTCTCCTCTCCTCCCTCACTTTCTTGTTAAAAAACACAAAAAGAGTTCATAATTATTTGCATATGGTGCTCAACTGGCATACCCATTTATTTGTGTGTTGGCCAAGACGTATTTACAGTCAAATGTTATGTCTTGCTATAAACACATTTATTGTTATATTATACACTTGTGGAGATGGCACAGTGATTGACACCACAGTGAGGGGAAAAGAGTAGAGAAGCTGTGTATGACTTTTCATTCCATTAAGAGCAATTTTATACTTTCCCAACAAACAGCGAACATAAAGTAAACTATATCTTTGTTAATATTATGGTCTTGTCTGTGTTGTCAAAAATAAAGTTTTATTCAACATTTAACATTTAGTTCTTTAATGGGACGAATACAGAAGCTGGACACAATAAAAACACTTGTAAAACGCAAATGGGTTGTAGAAATGCTGCTTTTGTGTAATATAATATTGTAACATTGTAGTTTTTTTTCCTAACTCTGTCTTAGAGGTGTTAATTCGACCTTATAAACTTACACACCCACCCACCCATGTACAGGAGCATGTATTTGAGGGGAGGGGAAAAAAATATATTAAAAATTTTATTTCCCCAAAATATTAGGTACATCTTACAACCTAATACAAACCAGTGCAATAAGTCTGAAATGTAATAAATGAAAATCACACAATATTGTACAGGGTTTCTTTTGTTGTATCCACCAAGTTTGAATCGGTCAGTCAAAAGTAACATTAACTGTCCTCTTAAACCATGTCGGGTGACAAAGTGACACATACATATGCACATATGCATTTTCATTTGAAAGGATGTTGCACACTTTGGATACATTTTGAAAGTGAAAAAAATATGTTCAAAATCTGTTAAAACAAATGATCTATGCACTATAAATGTATTGCTGTTGCCTCAGCCAGCTCAGTCCGAACTGGGGCTTGTCTCAGGTTTTAGCTTAAATTAGAGCTGGAATATCTGCCCATTTGAAGAAACCCCTGCTTAGCCCCCTAAGGTATGGCTTGAAGTATGCTCAACCTCAGCCAGCAGCTATTACTTGCCAGCACTATAAATGCCCAGATGTCAGTACCTAAGCAAAGCTTGACATGAGGAAAACGGATTAAGACTAGCAGAATCTCAAATACACACACAAAACACCAACAGCTACGGAGAGATAAAAATATTTACTTGAGGTTATCTTATCAATTTTATCTAGCGGAACTGACAGAACAACTAATACATTCAAACAGGAGCTTTAAATGATGTGTGTTCATGGGATTCACAAGTTATGCTATTCCCACAGAGGATAATGAATAATTTTCAAAATTACTCAAGAGTTCTGGTGGAAACCTGAATTCATCATGACCAATTGAGAGATATAAAATAAATAGTGATAAAGGCTTTCTGGCTACTTCATTAGAGGCTACCTAATGGCTTCCATTTTGCTCTGAAATGGTTAGTAGTGGTGGTGGAGAGAGAGTTGGAAGGCGGTAGTGAAAGAGTGACATCAGCATATGTAACTGGAAACATATGAAGTCTAATTACGTGTGTGTCTTTGCCATAGTGGAACATGAAGTTGAACTCCTTCACAGGTGTCAAAAAAATACAAGAACATTTCTGAATAATTAATATGGAAAAACCATTGAAGAGGCCAGGAGAGGTCCTGGTGGAACCATGCTGAGCAGAGACAGAATTCTTCTGTTTGGTCAGAAGTGGAGTGGACTGGAAAGGATAGGTCTTTCTCTCTTTTGGTGTTTGAACTCCACCCACATGACCAAATAAGTCCACAAAGCCACACTATACTCAACCTTCCTTTGCTACAAAGCAAAGGGTTTTGTGGTCTGATTAAAAATAATACTTATTTTCCCTTTGCAAGGGTTTTATGACAATGGTATATGCATATACTTGTGTAATTATTCAGAGGGACACATCAAGGACCCAGACATGGGTGTGTGCTCATGCAGACATGGTAAACCCAGTGAAGAGGAGGGAAAACTGCTTAGATGAAGGAAATTAAAGACCTTGTCAATTGACCATCAGTGGTTAACTCTCTAGAGGTACGCAGTGGCAGTCAAAAGTGAAGTGCCACAGAAGGTGATTCTGATTCACAGCTTTTGCCGTTTTAGACGACTTTAAGGACCCGAGCCAAATCCAATCATAAATAAACAGACAACCTCCCACCGAAAGTTAAAACAAGCGATTGGAGTAAATTTCATTCCTAAATTTATAGCCTTTATAGTAGTTCTTTATACAAAAACTGACAGAAAGTGACTGTTAAACAAGATTAAAAAAACAGTTTATTGATTGTAAAAGGTCTAGTAAAGAAGACCTTTATTTTTGAGTTACGATGTGATGAAAAAACTGTGAAAAGCTATGGCTCATGAAGTATCTATAAATACTCAAAATATAGCCAAAAACTGGAGCTTATAAGCTTTGTATAATAGTTTTTGTTACGCCTAATTTGAAATTGGAATACATACTAAAACACACATTCCATGTAATACTCCATGTATGTGTCAATCAAACATTATGCTACCTTTACATTTTCCCAGGTAAAAGTCCATCTCTCTGCATTTGCCCAATCACTGCAGTAAATAAGAAGCTATAATTCTCCTCAGTAGACATTTTACAGAACTTTAAGTAAATATCATGCAGCAGGCTGTGCAGTGTATGCTGAAAAGTGTGTGATAGTTAGCAATGCTAAGTTTGAGGTGCACATAGGCTTGGGTTGGGCCATATGACATAAAATTTATATCATGGTATTTTTTATTTTTTTGGTGCTTGTTTACAATGACTGTATCCTATAATATTACAAAAAAAGTGATTGAAAGAAAGTGAAGAAAACCAATGTATTTAATGGCTCCAAATAGGAATGAAAATGAGGTATAGGCTTACATGTGTTTTGGGAGTAATAGCCTGGCCCGTAATGTAGGTTAATTAGTAAAAGTAATGTGATCCATTCTCAGATTGAGACAAGTGGTAGGATTAGACATCTCAAGAGCATTTATTTGGCAGAAAACCCAAATTATATTATGTATGTTCAATAGTTAGTGTACCAGAGGTCATGTCTATCAAGAACATTTACATAAAGCAGCAACAGACACACATACAGCTGCACTTGTATTCTGTCTCTGTCACCAGATTTGTCACACATTTGTAAACATGACGGGCGTTTTCTAAATTGCATCTACTGTGCAACTTTACAGCAGACATAAACATGCTTAATACCTGGTACAAAAATGTTTTGGTGTCTAATAGCTAACTTCCGTGTTCATGACAACTGTATTGGGGAGAGCAGAGGGGGCTTTCATGTAACAACCAAGCCAGCTTAGCTAGCGTTGGATGGGCAGATGGGCTACAGCAGTGGAAGACCATACTGGGTGCCACTTCTGTCAGCTGAGAACAGGAAACTGAGGCTACAATTTACACAGGCTCTCCAATACTGGACAATAGAACATTGGAAAATTGTTGTCTGCTCTGAGTCTTAATTTCAGCTGCGACAATCAGATGGTAGGGTCAGAATTTGGCGTAAACAACATGAAAGCATAGATCCAATCTGCTTTGTATGGTGTAATTGTGTGGGGGATATTTTCTTGGTGCACTTTGGGCCCTTAGTACCAATTGAGCATTGTTTAAACGTGGCAGCCTACCTGAGTATTGTTGCTGACCATGTCTATCCTTTATGACCACAGTGTACCCATCCTCTGATGGCTACTTCCAGCAGGATAATGCACCAAGTTACAAAGCTCAAACCATCTCAAACTGGTTTCTTGAACATGACAATGACTTCACTGTACTCTTTCTCCTTGTGTTCAACTATGGTGTGAAACTATTAGAGGACATTGGAAGTGAAAACCCGGACACTCTGCATTGGCCTTAATACTTTGTGAAAAAAACAGCGATCGCTCATAACAAAACACTTTGCTGTGATTGGTGCTTGTGTAGCTTTTGAAGCAGGGACGGATTCACGATACACCAGCAGCACCCACACAACTCATGCCACACCTAATGTAAACAAGGCTACTGAACACTATTACGATAACCTTAGTAAAACAGAACAAGGGGAACGTGTTGCTCTCAGGAGGAGGCTAGAAGGAACATATACTGGTACACTGGCATCCTCTGCAGTGGAAATCTGCATCTTTCCACTGCAGATGCTCTTTCCACAACATGGAGGAGAAACTAGTTTAAATGAGTGTATAAATGTAATATTATAACATTTGATAAAAAGTTAAATTCTAATCTAATAGTATAATGTGATCATGTTAATATATTAATTATATAATTTTACTATATGCATTGTCATTTTATTTAAGAGTATTGTTACATAGCTCACCACCGGTATAATATTACGTCCAGTTGGACAAAACAGCAGTTTCATGTTTGTGAGTTTTTTTTCATTCATTAAATCCTTGTGGGAGAAAAATGGCCTACACTGGTCTCTTAATTCTACTACCTCATCAATAATCATAATCATTCATGCAGGAGTAATTGAACATTTGAAAGTTTTCTGTAGCACGTAAAACGTTTTTATGTCCCGCCCCATCCAGGCTGTGATTTGTCAGTTGACGAAAAGTAAAATTGATGAGCACATCAATTTTATGAAAGGTTGAACATGTTTCAACAAAAGGCACCTGATATAGGTAAAAAGCCAGCCAGCTAAACCCACAACTTCCTTATCTTCTCCCTACTGTCTTCTGTCTCACCCCTCCAGCTGCACCGAGAAACCTGTCTACCCGATCTCTTGCAGTGTGCTGGTGTGTAGCTGGGGCGATTTCAATCTCAGAACGTTTTGCAATGTTTTTGGATTGATCAACATGTCTCCTTGAAACGTTGTGCAATGTTCCGTAACAGGCTTCGAGGTATGTTTTCTTTTGTTTGGTGGGCGTGTCACAGGTGTTACCCAATCGGCTGCGACAAGTTTGTAAACACAACGGTGTTGAAATGCAGCGCGCTGGCGTACACAACAGGGTGTTCATGGAACCACTGTTTCCGTTGAAAAAAAAGTTTTGCTACGTTTTGTCGCCGCTGAATTCAGCCCTGGTTTCGACAAGTCTCATTTGACTGACACCAGCTTTGTGTCGCGTCCTGACTGCTACTCGGGGCAGGTTGTTTTGAACGATTAGTGGCGCGGCGGGAGGGGTAGGGGTATTTACGGTTGGTTGTAGTTAATCGCACATTGTGCTTGTAAATCATTTTTCCGCTTCCCACGTATCAATTTTTAGGGGCATACACGAGCAAAATGGTCACACTGTAGAGCCCTGCAACAGCCTCCACAGTCATCAGATCTCAATCCAATAGAGCACCCTAGGGATGTGGTGGAATGGGAGATTCGTATCATGGATGTGCAGCAGAGAAATCTGCAGATACTGTGTGATGCTATCATGTCAATATGGACCAAAGTCTCTGAGGAATGTTTCCAACATCTTGTTGAAAGTTTGCCACGAAGAATTAAGGCCGTTCTGAAGGCAAAAGGGGGTCCAACCCGGTACTAGGAAGGTGTACGAAATAAATGGTCCAGTGAGTGTACATAGCAATTTTCAGTGATTATATAAAAACCTTACATAATTTATTTGTGTTCTGTGTATTGATTGTTTCTTTTCCTTATAATTTTTAGTTTTGTGTAGTGTGTTTTCTTTCTTGTTATGTGTGGACCCAAGGAAGAGTAGCTGATGCTTTTCTTTGCATCAGCCAATGGAGATCCCAGTAAATAAAATGAAATGAACTGTTGTTTTTATTACCTTAGAATGAGCCATTTCTATCTACATAGACCACAAGTCCCCTTACATGGAAGTTGCTATGTTGTACCTCCATGTTTCTACAATAGCCTAAACGGGCACTACTTTGAATACATACGTAGTAGTAGTAGTCGTCGATTGTTAAAGTAAGACGAGATGTGAAATTTTGGCAAATGGAGGACCACACATTATTTAGCACAAGAGCTGACAGAGCGGGCTTTCAAAGCGTGCAGTGAACACTGAATAAGCAGATCAGATTGCATTTCACAACCCTAACCACTAGATGCCACTAAAACCTACACACTGAACCTTTAAAATCATGACTGATAATGGACAAAGGAAAAATAAAAGCATAGAAGAAATACATTTGTGTTGGTTTAAGAAAACAGATTTTCTTTCCTAAATTTAACCTTAACTATCGATCTGCTAGTTGTAGACAAAAAATGTGGGATGTTTTGGATCTACAGTGCATTAAAAAAGTGTATTACAGTCATGAAGATTTTCAGAGTTGTCCACCAACGGGACTTCTCAAAACTGAGTATTGAAATTGCAAAGCCAGCCAATGTACATTTGGCACATTAGGCTTAAAATGGGAAGTTTGACCAATCCATCTGTATCTATTTCTCTCCATCTTTATCTCTGCATGTCTGTTTATCTGTATTGTAAACCAATGAAACCATCAAAATCAATCTGGTTGATTTATGCTTTTCACTGCAGCTGGGATGAGTCTTCTTACATGTATTTATAGCCATCTTGCTTTGTGTGTGTGCGTTGGCTGCCTGGCTTTGTTGGTAAAACCTGTCACATCTTGATTGGTTTCTATATAATTTACTGTCTTTTATATATGGCATTTGCTAGAATGGCACTACTGTTATCTGGCCCACATGGTGATAAGATGGTCTGTTGGCGCATTTGTGTTTGAGGATCCCCTTGCAAGTATGCCTCTAAAGAACAGATTACAACTGTCTGCTGTCCACCCTGCAATAGTCCTTACTAAGATTGAATCTGCACATTCCTTCAAAACAACAATAAAAGGCTACAAATTTAATAGTTGCGGCTGACATTTCTATATAATGTATATTCAATTGTCAAAAATGTCAAAAAAAAGTCAGTGTTTTCAAAGGGATAAATTTGGGAAAATACTGGGATACTGAATGTTTTGTTCTTTTACAGTCTTTTGACATACATTACAGTTCAGAAAATGTACGGACATTGCACTGTTTACTGTGGCTACTGTGTTAAGTTAATTTTAATGTTATTTAAAAAAAACATGATTTTTTTTTTTATGTTTACAAAAGATATTTGCTATTTTTGATGCAAACAAAATGGCAATTGTATTTGTAGTTTTCAATATAAAACTTGTTGAAATGATTTCAGTGTTTGTATCAGTACATTTTAATATATTTTGGCACATTTTTACAATACCATGATTATACTGATAACCGTGATAATTTTGGTCACTATAATCGTGATATGACATTTTCATACCGTTTCATCCCTAGTCTGTCTGTAAACAGCGTAAATATCACAAAGCCAGTTGACATAAATAAATTAGACACAGCTTGTATCACTTGACTTAACACAAATGAGAATAAGCCTTGTAACATTCTCTCCCTTTTTAATCAGTAATGTTACACTATTTGTGTGTGTGTGTAGGCTAGACAAATACAATAGATCATAGCCAGGTTTCAATGCAAATTTGGTACAAATTTTAATAGACTTTACTGAAAATTGCAAAAGAAAATGCGAATAAATGTGCATTTTGAAGATCTTCCGCTATGCAACTATTAGAAGATGAGTGCAGTGAGATAAATAGTTGGTGGTGCTAATTCTCTAGTCAGGTGCCATTAATTGCCAAAAAAGAGATTTACCTGCGAAGTGGTATGAAAATAGGCGAACAGAGCGTTTATTTGAAGGAGGCGAGTAGTGACATGTGATGCCGCAAGGGGGAGCTGGTGAGGGTAATTGAACCTGGGGCAGCCGCAGTGGGCGGAGTACAAGACTTCAGGGAAACGATGTGTGGTATAAATGGTCACGCACATGAGGCAGACTGTACAGCATGTTGTAGGTTGGCTGCTAAAAACGAGGCTCTGTTTTTTCAGAGTTGGATTACACGGCTCTCAACAATGATCCAGGCATCCGATTTTTAAAACCAGTGGACCAGATTAAAAGTGTTACTTTAAAACAAATCAGTAATAAAATTGTATCCTAAAACTGTGGTGTAAGCTAAGTTAAAATCACTTCATCATGTTTTTGTTTTCTTAAAGTACTGTTTCCGGCCACCGCTTAAGCACTGGAACTGTTTTAAAGTATCAATTTGGCACCGGAATCGTAAAAAAAACCCAAATGATACCCAACCTTTGTTGTAAATAAGTTAACTTCCCTTAGCATAAAGTTTGGAAAGTCTTCCAGCAGAGACATCTTTATGCTAAGCTAACTGGCTACTGAGTCCACCTACGTGTTTACCATACAGGCATATGAATGCTATTGACTTTTCATCTTTTCAGATCTTAGCAAGTGAATAAGCTAATTTTCCAACATGTTTAACTATTCCTCTAAATCCACTTTATGAGGCTTGTTCAGTACATTAAATGATTATCACTGTAAATGACATACTGATCAACATAATGACACTCTGCCAGTCTGAGTGTCTGTTGAGTTTGGGTGACAGAACATTACCATACTGGACATGGGTCCTTTTAATTGATTTATTAAAAAAAGAACTTCTGACAAAGCTGAAAATGAGTCCATTTCTCCAAGATAACCAGAGTGGATTATCCTGAGTATTAAGGGTCACCTAAAAAAGCCAATCAGAAAAGCCAATCAGATGATGCAATACTCGCCAGACAAATTTTCAACGGCAGCTAAAATGGTTTCACTACATGGTCTGAGCAGTTTTCAAAGCTAGCTAGCACCAAATTCCTGTTTAGACAGGAAGCGATTGATGTCCCCAGTTAATCATTTACATTGAGAGTTGAGCAGCAATCAGACAAGCGGAGTAACAAGCAGGAGCGATCATGTGAAACTGTCGCGGTCATGCTCATTATAGACACACACGGCTGCTAGAGTTTTAATTGTCTTGACCCACAGCGCATCAGGCAGAGAGAGACTGATCCTTAGTGTGAGTTTCCTGATGCAAAGGGAGGCGCTATCTCTCCTCTACCTCTCTCGCGCTACAATGACAGGCGCTCACGTTTGGCTTTCTGATTTGGTCTTATCAGTCATGCAAAGCAAAAACGCGATTCTGCTGACAGTTTTAGTTTCAGTATTTTTATTAAAATATTTTGTACGCTGTAAATAACACTTGTACTGTGCATTTCGCTGTATTTACTTTGCGACGACTCCCAGTATGTTTTCCAACGCCGCAGTTTGTACTCCCATGTTGCTTTCAGAAATAGTTCCCCTTCGTAGTCGGTAAATACAAAAAAAATACTTGGTGTGGTTATTCGTCTTTATTACTTTCTTCTTTCACTAAAATCTTTTACAGCTGCGGAATAGACCATCTGCTTCATGTTTACACTGGCACGCACATGCCCCGTGTACGTGAACGGCCACTAGATGTGCGTTTTCAGTCGTTTTAATATGGACCGAGATCAGCTCTGATAAGGTCTGCTATGGACAGAGAAGATTGTATTCGTTATAAAACGGTTTAAAAACCATAGTAGTGTCGTTATAGCCTAACATTACCCAACTCCTCTCATGTCAACCATCCTGTTTTCCCCGGGATTCTCCCGTATTTTTCCGTTCTCACCCGGTATCATCCCGTTTAAATGTTTCCCCGTAAATCTCTTGTATTTTTAACACTTATAAAATCAAATAAAAACCTGCTAACCGTATTTAAAGTATTTGCTACTCTCTCCTCTGGTTAAGCCGGTGGCAGTAGGCCTATGTGAAAGATGTAGACTGTCCTTCTTGCACAAAGACTTAATAGCTGAAAACAACCCACTGAAATAATATTAGGCCTATACTAGTGGTAAACATATGAAATTATAATGAATATAGTAACTAAAATTAATAACAATATACTAACAGTATAATATGGAATTAACATTGTACTTTTATGTACTTAAATTTCCCTTATTTTCAAATCTCATTGACAGTTAAGACTTCACTCTGTAGCCGTCTGTCTACTCCTCTCTCTGACCCCTAAAGCCCACAGAACCTGCCTGAGCTTTCCAGAACAAAAAGCAGCTACTTCAAAGTTTATCATCCACTCAGGATGCCTGTGCTTCTTTATCTCCTTAATATTTTGGCTACAGCCTTTTTTGTTGCAGTTTTTATAGTTGAAGTAAATTTATAAAGATGCTGTTTGTTCTGTTTTTTGGAGTTTGTTTTGCAGGAAAGCTAGATTTGTTATATAACATGTTCACAGTAACCAGGCAAAGGCTTCAATGGTTTCAGTCTGTAAGACAGGGGGGGTGGATTTTGTTGCCCATGTTTCCTGGCAATAAAATAAACAGTTGTTATTTCATGATACTTTATCATCTGTTAATTTAATAATAATACTTAATGCATTCTTTTTTGGACTAATTAAATAAATATACAGTATAATGCTGCATGATGAATAAAAGGCTTCAAATAGACCGGGTGATGGGTATCGGCCGATACAGCTTTCAGCAATCGGTGATCAGCTCAAAAAATCCTGATCGGAGCACCTCTACTGAGCATAATTCTCTCGATTGGCTGTTAAATTTTGACACAACCTCTGTCCATCACTACCAGGCTTCTACTTTAAAGTGTGAGTAATTTGAAAGATCATACATTAATATTATAATTTCTAAAATAAAATGTAAAACGGCTGAATGTTTTACCTGAATTTCTGGTGTTGCTTTGTAACACTGCAACTCAGAGTAAATTCCTCACATGTGATCCTGAGCTAGTCCCCTCTATATTTTTAGCCATTCTATTGGCATCGCTCTATGGATGGCAATGTAACTGTCTGTCAGTCCATCTGTGCTGATCCACTACTTTGGTCCAGACTGAAGAAGGTCAACAACTATCCAATGGATTGCTGTGAGACATTGACAAGCTCGACAGAGTACTTTTCACCAGCATGTCAAAGTTTTCTCACATCTGGTGAAATATCTTTTATTTATTTTTTTTAAACCTGTCCTGCCCAGCAGCCTGATATAGAGTATGATGACCTGGATACCATATTGTGCCAGACAGATTTTACTTTAACGAGAGCATTAATATACTCTGTCTGTTTTATTATTTATTTAATTATGTATTGATTTGTCACCGGGCTGGAGAGGGGGGCAGACACGGGGATAGGGGGGCACAAACAGGCAGCACAGAGAAAGGACAAGACCTGCAAGAGAAGGGGGATGGAAGGTGGGGACAACAGGGAATAGCAGAGGGAAACACCAATTGCAGAAAGCAACGAAACCTGCAATAGAACAGAGAGGGGGGCTTGGGGAGGAGAAAAACGACAACAAACAAACAAAAACTAACAATAAAAATAATAATAATAGTAAAAGGCAACCAGCTGAACTGCAGCAATAAACAGCTGACATAGTATGACAACTAAGAGAAAAATGAAAACAAGAAACAGTCCAGCACACTAAATAAGCAACACAGCACAGCCACGGGAGCTGGAATAATAACAATTAATTTAAATAAGTAACTGAAAGAAAAGCATCAGGAATAATTCTACCAGGGACGACCTAAATTTGTTTGTGTCTGTGTGCGTGTGGGTGAATGTGTCTGTATGTGTGTGTGTGTACATGTGTGTGCGCATAAGCCTGTTAAAGAATGTAGTTGTTAGTGAGAGTGGGATGCCACGACTGTGCCACACCTACCCCAGCAACAGGCAGGCAAGAACCCCAGTAGCCAATAGGGGTGGGAGAAAGAAAGGAAAAAAAATAAATCAAAAAAACCAAGACTCCCAGATGCACCGTGATGCAAACGTGGAAGACCCCGACCCAAATGCCAGTTGACAACGTAATGCCGACTGAACGCAAGAAGTGTAACCCGCGGAAGAGCAGCGCCCAGACCGACCGCGGCGCGCACACAACATCGACCAGTGCCCCCCCCACCGCCGCGCAGCGAACAACCAAAACGCCCAAATGCCACGCAATCATCAACACCAATGCACAAGTGACGGGCCCAACGCGCACACTGCGCGAGCACGGCGACACCCAATGCCCAGCAGCCCCCTGCGAATCCCGCGTGCGAGGTCGGGCAAACGAGAGAGAGCAAGCGGAATAACACGACAGCGAAAGCCGGCGGAGAGAAACACCAGCAGCAAGTCCCAGCCCGGCAGCAAACGCGCCGCGCAGGTCACCGTGCACCCGCCAAGAAAAGTCCGCCGTCCCCCAAAAACGCCGGAAAAAACTAAGGCCGCCGGCGCCAGCTGACATCCCCCATTCCCAGCACGCCCCCCGGCCACCGTGCAACACCAGCCAAACCAGCAATGAGGCAAAATCAACCAGCTCAGCTGCATGCCACCACCAACCCACCCACCCGTCAAGGGCCGAGAACTCCAGGCACAAGCCCAGAACAAACCGGAGCACAGCCCTGCCCCGCACCCACACTGCACATCCCGAAAACTAACTATATACCTCAGTATCCAGAGGGGTCCAACAACTGGCCGACAGAGAAATGGGGAAGCATGAATCCGAGGCCAACGAAGAAAAACAGGGACGCAAACTGGTCCCTCCAAGCCAACGCACAAACTAAATGCCCAGCAGCCATTCAGAGACCCTGCCCAGGGAAAAAGCACAATGCATCAAGATGCATCGACAATCACCCTACAATCCCACCGCAGCCCTCCAAACCGCAACCGGATCAGAATCAACCCACGCAGCGCCCAGAAGCCAGGGCACCCCGCGACCCCCCCAAAGCGCAAAGGACCCCAGACCGCATGTCCCGGGGGAAGCTGTACCCCGCCCCAAGGAAGAACAGCAGAAAGCCGTGCCGGGAAGCTCCCTGCCACCAGGGAGCGATAATGCCGGAGAACCAGGCCAACGGTCCCCCAGCCCAGCCAGAGGCATCCCTCCCCAGAGTGCAGGCAGTGCCAGCAGCCCCCGAGGCCGATCTCATCCCTGGACGGGGGCCCAGCCCCCCACCGTCAAGCACCCCCAAGGAGGAGCACCAAAACCTACCCTGACAACACCGGCCATGCGCCCCAGAGACTCCCGAATGCCCCCACTGTGAGAGAGCTGGCAGGGGGAAGCAGCGGGTGCCCCACCCTTGCCGAATAGAGAGCCCAGGCGAGGAGAGGAGACAACGGGCCCCCAGGCCCCAGGGACACGCCACCCGCCCAGAAATGAGCAAAAGCCACAAGCTCGAATCCCCAGATCCCTAGGTCAAGAGCGGGCCCTCACGCCAGGGGAGCCCCCGCCCCCCCAGCCCACCCCAGATCAGGCAAGGCCGCCACCAACCCCACAGCACCCCCCTGTACCATCCCTAAATATTTCTTCTACCACCATCATCAGGTCACTACTTTTGTTTATGACTAAATACTTCCAATACTTTATTAGCAAAAGGTATCCTGCTTAAAGAGGCTATATGTATTTTTTAAATGAAATTGATCACTTTTTTTTTTGCCTATTTGTGAACATGCGTCTATTTGTGAACCATTTCTGGCTTTCTTGGTTGGCTGTAACAGCCTCTATGTTGCTTCATATGTGAAGAAATGGTCGAATCTTCCACAAAACCCATTGGCTTACGTAGGCTGTGACGTTCATGCACGCTCCTGAGCCTCTTGCCTACTGATTCTGCACTCAACTGTGACGGCAACACCACCGCTAACGAAATGGAGTCCATTAACCTAAAAAAAACAACCGGCTCCCAGCACACCACAGATTCCAACACACACTCTACGTAATATTAAAAACAACTCAAAGGTTTTATGTACTCCCGCCAGGCCAAATGAGAGTCAGATCACTATCGGGAGAAAACATGGGTCAACCGTTCGAGCATGAGCACATGCTTGGAAAGGTAGTCTGCAATCTCCCTGCTAGAGGCCACTGAAAACTAGGATACACATGGATCATTTAACCTCAACAGGCTAGCATTATCACTGCAGTCCTGTTAGCATGCTGACATTAGCATTTAACTTTTAGCTTGATTCAGTATGACTTTAACATTGTGTTGGATAGTGTCTTGACAAAGTACAAACCTTGAGAATGGGATTTTCCCCAACATTTTAAGATCGACATTGTCAGGTCACTCCTAACCAATGCCACTAAAACTTACACACTGAACCTTTAAGCTTGCTGACAGGCTGTCTACCTACAATTAAAAATAACTAGAACTGCAAGCAGTTATAAGCGGGGTCCAAGCCTCCCGGCACAAGCCGCCCCGCGGAGGGCGCGCGAGTCGGCCCGGGTGCTACGCCATCGTGCCGCATGAGGTCCCCACTTTTGGTGTTGATGGGCCATTCCAAACAGAGGCAAAACGTCTTTGAAAATGCCATAGGAATTAATGGGATTTAGTGAGATTTCAGCTGCGCTTTCAGTGCCACGTCTTGGCCAAATTGCACCAAAACGCCGGTGTGATCAGGGCCCCATGGGGAACAATTGTCCCAAATTTGGTATCAATCGGAGTAGTGGTTGCGGAGATATAAAATGCATGTAAGTCAATGGGATTTTTTTTTTTTTAATAGCGCCAACTAGGGGCTAACTGTAGGAAATTTTGCACAGCCCCTCAAGGGGGCATGCCACATAAGGTCGTCAAGTTTTGTGGTGATCGGCCTTTACAAGCCAGAGATGATATTGTTATATTTCCTGTTTTTAGCGTTTTTGCAAATATTTGTTTGCTTGCAATTGGGCCGTTTTTTGTCGGATCTAAATTCCCGCTACAAACTTTGTTCGGCTCAGTCCAGAGATGGTCCGTACCAAGTTTCGTGCCGATCGGACCTGCGGCTTCGGAGGAGTTAATTAAAATAGGTTTTCCAGTTTTCGTAATTTCGCAAAATGAAAACGTCTTCGCACAGAGGCGTGTCCTATACCATCGGAATTGGCAGCATCCCCCAAACACGTAGACGTAAGGTTTATGACTGTGCAATGTAGTGAGGCGTAGTTATCGGGCAAAATGTCCTTTGGTTGAAAATCCCATTGAAATTTGGCCGAATTGTACAAAATTTTTCAGGTGTCATCCGGGCCCCATGGGGAACAATTGACCCAAATTTGGTGTGAATCGGACTTGTGGTTATGGAGATATAAAATGCATGTAAGTCAATGGGATTTTTTTTGACATCTTTAATGTGCAATAACAGCGCCACCTATGGGTATATTTGGGTGAAGTTGGTGCCTGTAGTAAGCGGACCATGCTGAACAATTTGGCACTGGTTTCATGTCAGTGTTACTTGTGGTTATAGAGGAACAATTTTCTTGGATTAAATAGTGCCCCCTAGGGGCGAGTTGCACCAAAACCAGATCTCATTGTCAGTCAAATGACAAGATGCCAAAAGTCTGTAACTTTTTTTTAATCAGAGGTTTTCATCTCAAGCAAGGTATAGATGTTAAGTCAATGCTTTTTTTTTCATTGGTGTTTCTTAAAGGTCTATTAAAAGGTTACAACTAGGGTGGGAGAAAACTCGATTCTTAGATCCATCACAATGCGGACGTGGAAGATTCTGATTCAATTAACAAATGTCAAAAAATGGATTATTGATGTTAATTGATAACGTAATGTTGACGGAAGGCAAAAGGCGGAAGTGCAGCGCCCGGACCGTCTGTGGCTTGCACACAACAGAGAGACCAGTGTTTCCCCTGTATTCGGCACACCACCACTGCGGAATGAATAACCACCCTACTTAAATGTCTCACAATCATTAATGTCAGTGCATAAGTAATAATATTAATAATACATTTTATTTATAACGCACTTTTCATCAAAAGATCTCAGTGCTACAGGTTAGGAAAAAAACAAAAATGAGCATTTCTTTAGAAAAAAAAAAACACATCTAAAGGGGACCAAAAGCTTTGCTATAAATAAATGTCTTATGGCCTTTTTTAAAACAGTCAGTGGACTGAGGTGCCCTCGAGGTGTCGGGGAGGGCATTCCACAGATGTGGGGCAGCAGCACAAAATGCCCCATCTCCCATTGTCTTGAGTCTGGTTCTGGGTATGTGGAGGAGGTTTGAGTGAGTGGAGCGAAGGGAACAGGTTGTGTTTTGTGGGTTGATAAGTTCTTTGAGGTAGGGGGGGGCATGTCCATGGATGCATTGATGTGTGAGGAGGGAAACTTGTACTCAATCCTGGTGGAGATGGGAAGCCAGTGGAGTGAGTGGAAAGTAATGACTTTAACTTGCACACTGTGCGAGCATGGTGACACTCAACGCTTGGCAGCTTTCTTTGTATCCTGAGAGTGAGCCTGAGCGAATGACAGAGCAAGCGGCAGAACTTAACGGTAAAAGTTAGTGGAGAAAAATATTATTGGTAAGTTTCAGCCTGGCAGTAAATGTGCAGTGTAATTCACAGTGTGTCCGTTAATAAAAGTCTGTAGTTTCCCCAACTGCTGGAAAAGTGAAGGCTTATTAGTGCTGTTTATAATGTAGTAGTAATTATAATAATAATGTAACGCAGCAGAATTACATAAAAACAAATAAGTCTTTAGAAGACAGTGATAGTAACTGCAGTGATCCCAAAAACTTGACCTAAATACAAAGCAGTCTGTAGTGTTTCTAGATACAGTGGGGAGAACAAGTATTTGATACACTGCTGATTTTGCAGGTTTTCCTACTTACAAAGCATGTAGAGGTCTGTATCTAAATCACATTGTATGATTTTTAAATAATTAATTTGCATTTTATTGCATGACATAAGTATAAGAGCCCTCCTGTTCTCTACTCATTACCTGTATTAACTGCACCTGTTTGAACTTGTTGCCTGTATAAAAGACACCTGTCCACACACTCAATAAAACAGTCTCCAACCTCTCCACAATGGCCAAGACCAGAGAGCTGTGTAAGGACATCAGGGATAAAATTGTAGACCTGCACGAGGCTGAGATGGGCTGCAGGACAATAGGCAAGCAGCTTGGTGAAAAGGCAACAGCTGTTTGCGAAATTATTAGAAAAGTTTAAGATGACGGTCAATCTCCCTCGGTCTGGGGCTCCATGCAAGATCTCACCTCGTGGGGCATCAATGATCATGAGGAAGGTGAGGGATCAGCCCAGAACTACGCGGCAGGACCTGGTCAATGACCTGAAGAGTGCTGGGACCACAGTCTCAAAGAAAACCATTAGTAACACACTACGCCGTCATGGATTAAAATCCTGCAGCGCATGCAAGGTCCCCATGCTCAAGCCAGTGCATGTCCAGGCCCGTCTGAAGTTTGCCAGTGACCATCTGGATGATCCAGAGGAGGAATGGGAGGAGGTCATGTGGTCTGATGAGAAAAAAATAGAGCTTTATGGTCTAATCTCGGTGTTTGGAGGAAGAAGGATGAGTACAACCCCAAGAACACCATCCCAACCGTGAAACATGGAGGTGGAAACTTCATTGTTTGGGATACTTTTCTGCAAAGGGGACAGGACGACTGCACCGTATTGAGGGGAGGATGGATGGGGCCATGTATCGCGTGATCTTGGACAACAACCTCCTTCCATCAGTAAGAGCATTGAAGATTGGTCGTGGCTGGGTCTTCCAGCATGACAACGACCCAAAACACACAGCCAGGGCAACTAATGGTGCTTTCAGACCAAAAGCGAAGCGATATTTTCAACTCAACCGAAGAAGTCGCATGACGCTGAGTCGCGATAGCCTCTCAGTGTTGAGATTGTCCGTACGTCACCGAGGTTTCAGAGCGTTGTGTGGAGAGGGCCAGGCAGAGTAGTGATGGCAAGTTCGAGTCTTTTGACAGACTCCTTCATTCAAATCTCGTTCATTAAAATGAACTAATCTTTTTTTGAGTCATTTCGTTCATTGGAACTAGGCTGGTTATTACGGCACTGCAGCCTTCTAGTGGGCGATTATAATATAAAAGTATAATGCACAAATTCACCTCTTGATTACTGTATATCATCATTATATAACCCCCCCCTGGGCCCACAACCAAATTCAAACCATGTAAAAAAACACAGAAATATGTTTTCTTTATGCAATCCACTACTCCGCCTAGATCCTTCCATTTTCACAATCTTTCCCGAGTATACAACCAGACCAGACATATAAAGGCTTATGTATATAATTGTTATCTTTATCTCTAACGTGGTCATTCATACAGTAGCCTGACGTCACTATCCATGAGTAAAATATTAATATCAGATTTGCAGTAAATATATTGAAGTAATAAGCTTGATACACTATATGAATAAACACACTCTTATTAAAATTCAACCAATTTAATAATAATCTGGATCAAGCCACCAAGTTCTTAAAGAACTCCAGCACAGAGAGAGGAACAGAGAAATACACATTATATGAATGCAGCAGTTTGGCAGGTCTGGACGCAGAATTGGCCACATCAGGTCCTGATTCTGTAGACAGAGAAACACACATGAACACATCACTCTCAAACACTGCAGGTTGTTCACCAGTCAAGAGCTGTGAAACAACAACACGGCTCTATTGGTAAATAAAAAGGAAAAGTTACATTGCGTTCTCTGGTGGACCTGGATCAGCTCTTAGCAGTTTACAGGGCTAACGCCAACGTTGCTACGTGGCTGTGTTTTAATGACCGGGTCTGTTTGTTTTGGAGAGGAGACGACCTCTGAGGTAGTTCGGCTCCAGGTAGAACCCTGTCAGGGCTCTGAAGTGGAGCGGACCCAGAACAACTCTCATCAGCTGTTAGCTGTAATGTTAAACACTAGCAGGACTAAAGTTACGGTACGGCTGTGTTAAAACTATAACTTAGCACAACATCACTGCGCAGTAATAGTGTTATGCTTTATGAAATGTCACATAATTAACAAAATAGCTATATAATATCAGTCCAGTGACTGCTACCTGACAACCGACCTGCCTCTCATTCTGCGGCGCTGGCAGTCACTCAGCCTACAGAATGAACGAAAGACTGAGAAGGACCCATGTGAGCGAAGAACGAGTCGTTCATTCCTGCTCCACAGTAGCTGTCACGTGACAAATGAACGACTCGGACCTAGAGACCCACAGTTGAGTCGTGAACTAATCAATGCTGTTTCCTGTGCTGACGGAGACCATGCAGCTGCCGTGTGACGAGTGAACGTAAGAGTCCAAGATCCTTCACGCATGCATGAAAACGAACGAATCGCTCACTGAGACAACCCGTTCCTCCCGAGTCATATACACGATTAGGTCTTATGAACGAAATGTTCATTGATCGACACAACACTAAGGCAGAGCGGGGGATTGAAAATCTGCTGGCCGGGTGAGACCTGCTAAACTTGGGAGAGGAGCAGGGATCAGCGCTGCAACCATTGGAGAAATAAACCCCCGTAGTCGGTCGGATTCTGCTCTGACAACTACGCCGTTTACTCACGGGAGGAGTTAACTGGTTTTATTAAATTAGCTTTTTACTTTAGTTTTTGGGATTTCTACATTGATTTATCTTCACTGGAGCTTCTCGACAGCTAGCTTCCGCGCACATCCGGTTCCAGTGTTGTTGTTAGCGTTATACGACTTCATAGTTATATAAAAACCGGACAAAACTGGACATTGCTGGGAGAAAAGAAAGCGAGGAGGTTGACCTACCTGGTGAGTTCAGAAAACATGTCTGTAACTTTATTCCAGCTATCATTGTACTTTACTGTTAGCATAGCATAGCCCTGATCGATCCAAACTCCATTCAGAAAACAAACATTTTAGAAGTTGTTGTCTTGCTGGCAGACCTGACAAATGAATTCATATGTTTAACAAATCTGCATCATGTTGTAGTTATTTTGGCATCAGTTTAATCTGTTTATTGCCATTTAATCACAGTAAAATGTTTACTTTGGGTTCATACAGTTGTAGTAATGGCAAGTTGTGTTTATTCACCTTATCGCGGTGAAATCGCCTTCTCGCGTTGTGTGTGTGAACACTTGCAGCGAATGTACTCACGCGAGGAAAGCGTCGCGAGGCGAAAATTCGTGGTTGGTCTGAATGCAGCATAAGGAGTGGCTCTGTAAGAAGCATCTCAAGGTCCTGGAGTGGCCTAGCCAGTCTCCAGACCTGAAGCCAATATAAAATCTTTGGAGGGAGCTGAAAGTCCATATTGCCCAGCGACAGCCCCAAAACCTGAAGGATCTGGAGAAGGTCTGTATGGAGGAGTGGGCCAAAATCCCTGCTGCAGTGTGTGCAAACCTGGTCAAGAACTACAGGAAACATATGATCTCTGTAATTGCAAACAAAGGTTTCTGTACCAAATATTAAGTTCTGCTTTTCTGATGTATCAAATACTTATGTCATGCCATAAAATGCAAATTCATTATTTAAAAATCATACAGTGTGATTTTCTGGATTTTTGTTTTAGATTCCGTCTCTCACAGTTGAAGTGCACCTATGATAAAAATTACAGACCTCTACATGCTTTGTAAGTAGGAACCCTGCAAAATCAGCAGTGTATTAAATACTTCCCACTGTATGTTTTAAGACTTGATTTTGAAGTCATTGTGCGTTTATATAAAACTTTTGATGTCTTAGCCTGTACTGTATTGCAGATTCCTTGTTGTTTGTGTCTTCACGTGGGTTTGTTGGAAGGTTGGAACCACTCTCAGAAGAATATTTGAGATGCAGTTTTTTTTAACTCTGGTTACAAACTGGAACTTATTATGATCTTACATTCAAAAGAACAATTATACCACTCGAATAAAAGTAATGCAGCTGAACGTCTAATGAGTCTTGGAGCTGTGTTCCTGTTACATATAAGAAATAATAGCCTAACAAAAATAAATTTCCAAATCATTTGATTATTTAATTTCTTGTGTGTTAACACACGAGCAAATAATATTTCAGAAGCAACAGATGGAGCAGAAATGAACAAAGGTGAAAGAAAGCAGCTCACAGGGACCATTGGCCAACACCCCAGTGATCTTTATTGCATTTCACTTCACTGGAAGAGACTTAGTCACAGATCTGACATTTAACATCTTTATGAAAGAATGGACAACCCACCAGTCCCACACCCCTTTGTTATTTAATTTGTTTTTCAGTCAGTGGGCAGTGGTGAAATATACTATAGAAAAGTGACACAACATAGCTGGAATTTTATACCTTTTTAACTGCATGGCTAGTTTCACAAGTTTTTCAATCCGTGCTACTCTGTCTTCATTACAGAAGGCTAGTCAGAGATTGTTTTGGGTGGTTTGAAAAACTTGGTTTTTCTGCCATACATACATGCTCTGAAACTGAGTCAGGCAACCCTGTCTCTGCAAGCTCATGGTGACAAAGGAAGGAAAGTGTATTGAACACCGAGTCAGAGGAGCAGGGAAGCACACAAATCCTTTACACAACTGCACATAGCACTACCGCCACAGAATAGTAAAGCACTTCTACTCAAGTATTTCATTTGTGCCATAAACTGGTCATGTGTTGTCACTCATTAAGAGTTTACATCCACGCAAGCAGATCTGTGAGGCTGTACTTGGGCACAGCAGTGCTTTGAGCTAAAATCTCACAACAGCCTGCTAATTTGCTCACGCATGAAAATGCTAACATGCTGATTATTATTATTTTTTTTTAAAGATTTATTTTGTTTTTTACCATTTTCACCATCTTAGGTTAGCATGCTAACATTAGCATTAGACACAAAGTACAGCTGAGGCTGATGTGAATGTCATTAATATTGCATGTATTTGTTGATAAAACAGTATATTGGTCAGAAAAAAAAATGACCTGATGATGATGCTTGGGACCATGAATATCTGTACCAAATTTCAAGGTAATGTCAAGATATTTCGCTTTGAACCACAACTGTCAACCTGATGGTGGCACGGGGTAAACTCAGGAGATCACCAAAGTCAGTAAGATTCATCCTCTGCAGACTATCAATCTATCTAACTATAGGCAATCAAATCCATTACTGGTTGAGAGTTTTCAGTCTGGACCAAAGTGGTGGACTGATCAAAATACAGACATTGCCAGCAAAAACATTTCAAGTCCCAACAATGACATTAAAAATATCACTGCCTTTTTAAAATTATTTTAGTAGCTTACTCATCATATCTCAATGTAGTGATGTCACAATAAGCTACCGGGGGTGTCCTGGTGGCTTTATAAGCATTCTAAATACTGTGTACAACGTCCCGGTTTTGATTGTTACAACTCTCATCTGTCCACTATCGAATACAGATGGAAAGATTAAAAACTTTTTTAAAAAGCTGCGATTACATGACATATTTGCTAAATCCATTTCTTTGTAGCTGAATAGGGTTATTTTTAAGTAAAAGTTCACTAGAAGCGCAACTACATATAATTTATTTAATGTGATCACTTTGTCATCATTTAATATCCAAAAAGCTGGAAGTAAAATAAGAAACAATGTTATTTTATGTGTGCAACATGAAATTTGTTACTTTCATAACTATTACCTGCTGGGAAATGGGCAAAGGAAATGCAAGATATTCTAGATGACGCACTCAGTTTCCTTCTGAATTTCATGCAAATATTTTGTAGGTTTATCTTCTTTTCTGGTTCACTGGTTGTGTACAGGGATGTTTGTGCCTTTATGGGAAAAGTACTTTTAAGTATTACTGTTCAATAATACCAAACAAAGTAGAGCTATCACATTATGTCAAATGCCCAGCAGTTTTTTTTTTTTCTTCCATATACATTACTTACTGATTGATGCCTGCAAAAGCAACAGACCATGGCTCACTCTCTGATTGCCTGTTTACAGGCTCTGACACTTTTATAGCTCTCCTAATACCATTACAAAGTATTGCTTCAACAGTGGCGCTGTCGCCTTTCCCATAGAATTAGATACAAAAGGCTGTTTGCTGTGATCACTTGAGGCAGCACAGTTGCGAAAATTTGTTTTTGTCAAGGCCGCATGAGGCCTTGACATTGTCAGTGGTGACCTGTCAGATTTCATTTTATTGCCAAAACCACACTGATCTGCATTAAGACAGAAGATTATACGTATCTCAAGGTTGAGATGTAAAATAACATTCAATATCTAAAAACCCTTTCTGCCCTTACTGTATAGGGGTTATGAAAATGCTGTTATAACAAAAAATATTAATGCAATTAATTTCAAGGAAATTAAAAACTCACAATACTGGAATGGTTTTACAATGGATGATACATCTTTACATAGTGTAATCAAATGCCAGTGTTATGTCCAAATAGGGCTGCAACTAACATACTATTGGACTAATCCAACAATGTTTTTGTTCAATTTTTTTAAATATTCTTTTTCCATCCAAGTGCCTGAGAGCTCAAGGTGACATATTCAAATTTTTGCTTTACTTTATTGTTCACTTTACTTTTTTTAAAAGGAAAAGCAACAAATCCTTACATTTGAGGATTTGAAACCAGAAAATATTTACCATTTTACCTTGGAAAAAAATACTAAAATGTTTAACTTATTTATCATATTTTATGTTTTCAAAAGACTAATAGATCATTCAACTATATTTCTACATTTATTTATGTCAACTGAATGTTTGTCTACGTGTATCACCTTAACACCAAAGCAAATTCCTCGTATGTGTAAAACAGTACTTGGCAATACAGGTCTTTCTGATTCTAATTGTTTCAGCTCGTGTCACAAATGCTTGATTATTGTTATGGGACAGATGTTGTAACCAAAGTGGAGTAAAAGTTTTTGAGCACTTCGGAAGCAAATAGATAAAGATAATCAGAGATTGGCACAAAGATATAAAACATATGAAATTATGACAAACTGACTAGCTTGTGTGGGTCTGTTGACATAGTAAAATATAGACTGTTGCCTCGTAAATTAATTATTACTCTTAAATCATAACGGATACACTAAAAACAAAAGTGTCTAAATCTATATGAAGACCAATTTTAATCAGTGTTAGCCATTATAAGCCATATCCACTGCATGGTATGGCTCTGCTCGACTCGCTTTTAGTATTTGGTACTTTGCTTTCCACTGCAGATAGTACCCCCTCAATGTATTGGGGGGATTCTTAGCTGATCGTCATAGCAACGTCCCATGAAACTGCTGTAACATCACCTTCAACACGACACAAACACAGGAACTCTCGCCACACTAGCAGCTCTGTGAGGCTCTACTTAGGCACAGTGGTGCTTTGAGCTAAATGCTAAGATCAGCATGCTTACATGTGTCACTGTGACAATGACAACATGCTGAGGTTTAGCAGATACAATGTTTACCACATTCACCATCAGTAAAGTCTTTGAGCTACTGGTGGTGCTAGATGAAAAGTCAGGGTTTTATCCTCTATGCACCATGGGTGTCTGTACCAACTTTCATGGCAATTCGTACAATACTTGTAGGAGATATTTCATTAAAAACAACAGTGTTAACCTGCCGGTGGCTTGAGAGAACGTCCAAGTCAGTGTTTTTCTTTCTATGGGGACCATGTATCTCTCTAGAAAATGTCACAGCACTCCTCTAATAGTTTGATATTTCAGTTTGGGCCAAAGTGGTATACCGACAGACAGCAGTGATTTCTATGACGCCAGTGTAGCTATATTTAAATGTGTAAAGTTTGTGTTATCGATGGCTTGACACAGTAAGGGCCGTTATTACAGCTCTGATGGCACAGCAAAAAGTAGGGGTCAGAAAACAGCGAGGTTTGTATTTGTTAGAAAAATGTAAACGCAGCAACCTTCAAGTGAAACAAACATCCATATCAGAGCAGCTCAAACTTAAGAGAGGAGCTCCAAAACTACTAAAAGTAGTAGTAGTAAGATTTTTAGACACTTTTATCTGGTTGCCTGTATGGCCACATATGTCGAACCAGTCATTTTGCTTTAAGAGCAAAACCTTGGGGTTTCAGTTCCACTGTCAAGCAGAACCATATATACCATATTGTTGGATCAACATACCCCCTGCTGTGAGGACACAGTAGAAATGCACATGAGCATGCCTCACCACGGTGTGTGCTTTACTGAGCAAGTGAAGGAAAACAGAAGTGTCCCATTCCCCTTATTTAGATGCTGCAGGTTTGCTGTCATCTATTTGGTGTAAAGCGATTTGCGAGTTTGTAAAAATGTACTGTATGTTCTGTAATCCATACAAGTTATTTACAGTATATTATATATGATTATTGTTATTTAAATTTGTTTTGTTAGTCATAGTGCTCCAGTTGCCCCTCTTCTTCGCATTGTTGCCAGTGGTATCTGTAAAGCTGAAACTACCCGATATCCTTAATTTTATGCTGTTTCCCATGTCTTCATGTTTTAACTTTAGTTTAAGCATTCACTTCTATAAAAAGATCTGGTTAAACAGCATATTCTCCTTAAATGATTGTTTTATTTTTGTTACTTAGCTGCTGCTGTCATTGCTGAAGGCTCAGGGTAGTAATGGGTGGCTGGGACGCATTATGTTTGAACATCCCCCAGATCTACATCTCCTATCAACATCCAGCAGGTAACGGCATCTGATCTGTCTTTAACCACACTTTTAGGACATTAAAAAACCTCTAATTTGCACACTTGGTAATACTTTTAAGTCCAGTGTCAGTACATTCAAATAAATACAGGTTTCACCAGTAATTTGTGTTTTCCTCTGTTCTATGACCTGAAGCATAGGCTTACTGTTCTTAGTGTAGCTTAATTGAAAGTCTCAGAATAGTTACCAGAACATCAGTGGGAATCATAAGCCATGCATTTTTCTTTGTCTCTTTATGGGTGTTATTTAGATGGTCTGATACAGCTTTGTATTTATTTCTACATTGCTCCTGTATTAGAAATATGTTGTTGATTTGCCTTATTTGAGATTCTAGAGTTTCTCCATTTACTGTTAATCAGAGACTGACCTCAAGCATTAACCAGTGAATTACAACATTTTAGTGAGTTTTTGCTGACTTTTAATGCATTCTATATACTCAGTTTTCTGTGCAAGTGTAAATCTAAATCCTAAAACACTTTCTCACTAAAATTATAGTTTTGCTGGATACTAAGTTTACTTTTATAAAACATCATTAGTCTTCCTCCTCAAATGTACAGCCCAGGACATCAGTGGCAAAGGAGGAGAACTTGCAAGCTTGTTTTAACTTCTGCATCTATTGGAGAGAAGAAGCAAAAGCATGGAAGTAAGGATTAAGAGGTAAGCTGAAGAGGGGGAGAAAAAACAGTCAGGATTTATTTGCCTTCTAGTCATAAAATGGATGTAAAATCTGCTGTAGACACTTGGAAGTTTTTCTCAGCAAGGCTGACTCAGCTGGACTGAGAGTACCTAAAAGTTTGATGTAAATTGTTTAGTGAAATAGAACTTTCATAAACCAGAAGTACATTTTTCTGGAAGACTGATTTACTATAAGTAAAATTCATTAAAATAACGAGTAAGAACATGAAAGTAGGTCATTAAAGCAGCAAATTCTACATGGATATAGAACATAAAAATATACCAGAATACTAGAGCAAATGGGGGAAACACCGGAACACATAAGCTAAAGTATAGAATGAAAAGCAAAATGTATATAAATCATGTGCAAAGTAAGAACAGTGCAGTATGATGAGACACATTTAAAAAGTAGAGACAGATACTAGTTTAACTCAAAGTCAGCATACAAAGAAACCAATGGAAAATATACAGAATATTCTTTTTAAAAATACTCATAGTACAGTGAAGAAAACAGAAGTTTACATACATACATTACCAGTTCTACAGAAGGCAATGCATATAGTGTTTACAGTAAATATACAGGTTTGAAGGTGTAATGTTCACTTTCAGTGTATTCAATATATTAACGTGTGCAATGTAGGTAATTACAGGACACAAAGATACTGCATGTTGTGTTGCTCTTCTAAAAACAAAATGGAGGTACAGGAAAAAGTGAGTATTGTTTTTTGAGGACTTTTATTGTTTTGTTCTGAGATGTAAGAACTCGTGATTTGGACCTCTTGACTCTAGAAAATTGTACAGTTGGAGAAAGTGGCAATATTGCGCTGAATGTCCACAAAAATGTGACTTATCTTTTTATTAAAAAATGTTACTTCAGGAGTTTCCCTTTCATGCCATCAATCATGTGGAAAGGCTCTTTTTTTGTTCAAATGGTTGATATCCAATTTTGGAAAAGCTTCTCTCTTGTGGTAATTATACCCAGGAGAGGAGCAAGTTGTAAAAATCTAAACAAACACTCTCTGTATGCTGATTGCTTGTGTGTTGCTTGGTAATTTCAGCTCTAAGCTTATGAAGACATTTTGAAAGGTCAGTTCAGCCATTTCATCCTAACTGATTATGGTGTTGATGAGTGTTTAGATGGTGAAGCTGCAGGCACAGTTATTTATTTTTTTATAGACACTGCAGTCCAGTGTAAGGATATCAGACTGTATTTTTAACATTTGTATGACTCCTATTATTTGTCTCCTTATATTTTGTGGTTACACTTTTAAGAAGTTGCAGATACAAATAAAGTACAGACATTAGATCTGCGACACAAAATTGTATTTTCTTTTTATGGAAGCAGAATGAAATATGCACACAAATGAACTGAATCCTGGGTAATATTGTTTGTTGTCATCCTGCATTGCTGGTGGACATGAAATAATACACACACCAAATGCAAAACAGGATGATGATTACTTTAATGAGAAACATATGCAGAGATTACTTACATTACAGTAGATTTTACAGTATAGTTTATTGTATGTCACTTTTTTTATATGAATCAGCATATGTGTATAATTGAAAATTTATAAAAAGATAAAATGTTATGGCTATTATTAAAGTTTGACCACTTTAATTACCAAATGATGACATTGGATTTGTAAAAAGAAGTAAAAAAAAATACTGCCACTCTTCAGTATATAACTCCTGCAATTTGGTGAAAAACTCACTATAAAATAATAAAAAATATACAACTTACAAAATGCAGAAAGGACACTGGGGCTTGGCTGGTTTTTCATGTACATTCGACAAAGTTCTTGAGTCAACTTCTACAAAATTAAGTTTCTAGTAAATACGGTTTCAAGTGTAAATAAAATAGTTATGCCTTCACTGTAGTAAAGCATTGCATTGTACTGCAGCAGATCCTAATTAATTTAAAACATTGATGCTCATTTAGCTGCCTGCGGGTCACATCTGGCTCCACCTTAAAACTGCCCACCCGATCAATTTCTCCGCTTTAAGAGCTAGTGCCTCGCAGTCAATTTAATCTGTAGTTTTAGGAAACCTTATTTAATTGCAGTTTATACTGTGAGGTTGGATGGCTAAACATTGAATTACTTGTATACTGTACATCTACACCGACTCTTGGAACGGACTTCCACAGATTCTTGGACAAATTCAGCCAAGCTAAATGGTCTTTTTGTGTTTATTCTGACCTTAAGCAAGGTCATGAACAAATATTTCTACTTCAGGATATTTCCAGGATTCCACAATAGTCAGAGCAGGCTTTAAGAGAACCATTTAAATGCGAGAGTTAAACCATTGAGGTTTAAGGTGGCTGGCTTAAGGTTGTGTATTTACTCTGTCTTTACAATGTCTGGCTGTGTTCACATTGTCAGTTGAATATTTAAATTGTAAGTACTTTGATTCATATCCTAAATAGAGATTCCTTTGCTCACATGTTGCAGCTGCTCTTAGTAACAGTAGATATTTTGTTTCCTGCAGAAATACAAACACATTAGATTACGGTTTGATCTGCACACATCTAACCAGTTTTTGCTCATATGGTGCAGTCCATAGGAAATAACTTACCAAAAAGGCTGTGAATCAAATAAAACATGGTTTGTTGTGATATAGAAAATTGTGGTTACAAACAATGAAAACCCACCCCACAACACACTAATTGTTTCAGCCACTCAAAACAGTGAACATTGTTATCATTCATTCTTTATTAATGCCAGCACCTTTTCTGGATTATGGTATCTAATGTAAATATATTGAGGGGATTGAAAGATGAATATTAATCTTATAAATAACTTTTTGATTTGTATTATGCCACTAGAAATAAAGCTTTTTCAGACTATCCTATTTGAATGTTTCCTTCATATTTCTGTCTCACTTACCAGAATACATCTGAACTTATTTGGATTAGAAACGGATGTTTGTTATTTTCTGTTGTTCTATACATTATTAGTCAACAGGTTAAAAGCAATCAGATGGCCTGATGTCGCACATTAATTTGTACCCTGTATCTTAGTCTCGAAATTACTGCCATATAACTACATGTAAAACCCTCTCACGCATTTAATATCTTACCGATGCGGATTATTTTACAGCCTCTTCAAGCATTAATTATGCAATTAAATAGAAAATTAATTTAAGCTCTGAAGTGCCGATGCACTTTTCTAGTGATGCGGTAGCATAATTCAGGGCCCGAAGTTTTGGAGTTTTGTTGGCTTCTCCATAAAATCCCACGCAGGAAGAAAAAGTGAGAGAATGTGGTTTTTCATCGCCCTATTACTCCTTCGAATATGTGAATAAAAGTGCTGAAATGTCTTACATTTTTTTGGTTTTAGGTGTTGTTTATAGAATAATTCAGAGAAAAACACAGGATTTTAAAAATCACCACTATAAACAACAAAATACAAAACAGCCGGGCCCTGGATGCAGAGTTTGGAAATATTTTATTTTGTTTTTATGTATTTATGCTTCAAACTGAATTGTCTTTCTTGCATTTATGCACGTGTTTTTAATGACGTAATATTTGAATATTAATTTGAATATGAATAGGGATGTAATTAATTTGTAATAATTCACAGGATAGTAGACCCATTTTCACACCCATTTCTGCCGGTAAGCAACGCGTGACAACAAAACACATGTTGGGGTTCGTCTGTAAGACCAATACATAGAAAGAAAAAATAATGAAATTTGAATCAGATTACAATTGTAATTGCTGTTTTGTTCCTTCATTTCAAGTCCAGCCTGAATCTCTGATGTAATTGAGACCTTTTCATTAAGATACGCAGTGTAGTGCAGTACTGATAAAGAACATGATCTGTCTATAGCCAAGTCCTTTAACATACTGTTATTTACAGATAAGATTAAAGCAGGTCCAGGTCTACATAAAAAAGATAAATGCATGGCAATTCGTCAATTTGAATCCTCTGAGAGGTTGATACGATTATTTGCAATTATTTTTTTTTTAATTTTGCTGGCAGATACAATGGTAGTCTTTCAATTTCAGTTGGATCGGATTAATGCAAACAACTGCTATTTTGCTTTACGAGCCAGGTGAGAGAGGTAGGGGTGTCCTCTCTTAAGCACACCCATGTCTGTCTGAGCACAGTGACTTTGAACTTGAACTTCGTCTTGCTCATCTTTATAATGTGTGCACTTCACTGGTACAACTGAACCTGCCCTCATTTTGGTCCGTGAATTTGCCTCGTTTGCCTATCAATTCATCTTTAAAAAAAGGAGAGAGAAAATGAGAGCAGGGTGAGCTGTGATTCACCGTTACACTCGCCCAGGCAGCAGGCGACAATACAAACTCCACCGTAATTCCACTTTGGTTGTCTCTTTCTGTCTTTAATTTGACTCAACCTTTAGTCAGTGTGCCTTTCACTTTGTTTTCTGACGCAGAAAATTCTAGTGACCTGGAGGAAGTTTTTTTTAAGTGAAACATATGGGCACATGATCCAAAAATGGAGACTTGATGTTTGCTCTCGAACAATTTTTTGCTTTTTTAAGAAAAAAGCTTACAAACCAGCTTATCGCCTGGTAAATAGTGAAATGCCTTATACCCGCGCAGGAGAGGATGTCAGTTTACGACTTTTAAGTCCACAAACAAGAAACAATCTCTCACAAATGAGGACTCTTTGCACACATTTAAATTAATATTTATTTTTTATCACGAGGAGTCTCAGCGCTTTAAAGACTTTCCAATCTGGGTTTTAAAATGTAGGCCTATAGGATTATTTGCTTTATTCTCTCTTCCTCAGTAAATGTGATCACATTTCATGTTTAGCACACACATTACACATTCGTCAGGTGAAATTAACACAACACAGTTAATTGGTTGACATGACGACCGCAGTTGGCAAAGGTTTTTACATGCATGAATGCAAAATAGCTTAATTTCTTGATTTTAGCGCATGTGACATGAAGCTACAGGCTGAAGGGCCAGTAGTTGCGTAAGTACCACATGTGTTTGATTGCAGGTAGGCTCACTGCAAGATTACGTTGTAGGCCTACCCGTCAACACTTCTCTGGAGCTATTTCAAGCAATTTCTTATCAGGTGTAATATGTACTCACTCAAATCCATATAGACTGGAGAACAAAAGTGGGATTACGGTGGAGTTTCTAGTGTCGCCTGCTGCCTGGGCGAGTGTAACGGTGAACCACAACTCACCCTGCTCTTGATTTCTCTCTCCTTTTTAGATGGATTGATAGGCAAACGAGGCAAATTAGGCCTAAACCAACTTAACTACACATACAGAACGACTGTTGATTTGAGCAGCTATCGCCAAATTTGACGATAAAGTAACCTTCACAAAGAACTGAAACGCACTAACTGATGTTTTTGGTCGACTTGTCCTTTGTGAAGTCAAATTTAAACTGACAGAATCCAGATTTGCTTTTAGTGGTTTCGCCGTCAGTTTTCAAAATGAGAAGGTAAAGTCTTTGGCAATATTGTTGTTGTACATTCATGCCAATAAAGCTAATTTGAAATGAATTGAAGTCCCAATGCCGCAGAATTGCATTTGTTTAAATGCCACCTCTAAATATCCTAAAGGCTACTTTGCTGGCACAAGTAGCCCACAGCAAGTTTCCGTAGCCAAAATCTTCTGGTAGATAAGATTAAGATTCACTTCTTATATTATAAATCAGTAATGCACGTGACTTAAATCCTATTTGGTTGCATTGCCAAATGCTTAACACATTTTTATGATGAATATGCTTTTAGCTACGTGGCCATGGTCTCAGCAGCAGACTGTGTCCTGGAGGCTTCTCACATAAGCTCTACATAAACAGTTTGGGTCAATCCTTTTTACTTTTGCCTTGGTGATAAGATTCAGAGTGTGGCTTCCTGTGCACCCTTTTACTTAAGGATTTCCTCCATCAACAAGCCCGACAAGCAGGTGCAGACATCATTTTCCAGCCCGCAGCTCTTTCAAACCGAGAGCGCATGTTGACTTTAGGCTCTTCATAGAGTCACTGTTGGCCTGCTGCATGCTGGATGAGGAAGTTGTCCTTCACATAGCTTACTGTAAATTTCCGGGATTTTTATTTGGTGTCTTTAAAGCAAAGTGGGCTTCACATCGTGGGCTGTATAAATAAACCATTTGCCTATAGTATAGTTGACTTGATGTTTTATCATTCTGTACTGCAAAATATAATCATGTTTTAGCCTACTATTAATGATAGTGTCAAGAAAGTGATATAAATTATATTACAGTTTATTCCATACGGTTTGTGATGACGTACATGTAGAAATATCGTCTACATCCTGAATGCAAGGGGGTAGGAATTAGGATATTTTAGATACGTCTGTAATGTGACTTGAGGAACGAAATGTAAAATGTGTTATTTTACTTTAAACTATTATAAACAAGGAGTTGTGCGGAATAGAATTGGGCAGGTTTGCACACTACCACATTTCAGGCAACATTAAAACTTTCTTATAGCCTACTCAGAACGTTGCTTGCGTACAAAAACAGTCTTTAACAGTATAGTATAAGATTTTCTCAGTCGAGGACATAGTGGCGTGTTAAGCTCTCAAACATTCACAGCGTGTGTCGACGGAACATTTTGACATATGTTCTGTATGTGAACATTTTGAAAGCTGCATGGTGTTACAAACTGTAATGCACATTAGAATGAATATAAGTGGCGTGGAAATATTGGCCTATAAACCAGGCCTGAAGACTTAGGAAGATACTCTTGAAGAAGATTATTTTGATACAGATTCCCATTTCCAATAGATTCAGTTTCCCACGGCGCTGCAGAAGCAACACCGTGTGCTCAAAGCTGCCGATTGTAAAGTAGGCAAACTTGGCCCGGTTTGAACAGTTCACTTCTGATAATCACACTTAAAGTATGTTGCGCCTTAAAGAACTTTCTATTTTCAGAAGGAAATCCTCATCACTTACAGTTCAACACATCGGAGCATAAAGCTTTTTTTAAAAGCGCCTGTACACATGATTGATCTCTTTGGGCTAGCCTACATTTAGTGTGAAATATGCACAAAAAGTTGAAAGCCCTTTATTGTTTGAGAGAATAAGTGAGATGATTAATGATGAACGTGTGTGTCTTTTGTTTTGCTGTCGGGTTGGATGGAGCGACCGCCTCTCTTAACTTGAACTTGGACTTCCGACGAGACGCGTCCAACTGTGGGTTTATTTGGTCTACTTTTCTCGCCGGTGTACTCTCTGGACGGCAGCAGGAAGATGAACACTTTTGCTCCTGCGTGTGTTTGTAGACCGAGATGAACTACGTCGTTGAGCACATTTCAAAAGAGCCAATTTGTATATAACCCACATTAAGATATAAAGCAGGAACAGCCTTATGTCCACATTTCAGACGAGACCTGACTTGATATCGTGTTGGTATAATCCAAGAAAATATATCTTAAACTACCTTCTGTCGACAAGTTGAATAAAAAAGCATTTTGTATATATTAACCGCGCGCATTTGGTGACCTTGCGTTGACAGATGCTTATTGTCGCATGGCGCCGCGCATTTCCTGCTTTGTCCATGATGTTAGGATACATAAATATACTTTTATTGTCTAACGCTGAATACTTTCGCTGTGTAGAAATTGTAATTACTAGCAGTATGAAAATACCCAGATGTTTGTATCTATTTATGTGATCATGCTTAGGCTATATGTAGCCAGTTTTCTAAATTGTACGATGAAGCGCAAATGATTGAGGCTTAAATGTGTCTACACACTGGCGTTGCTTTTCTACTGACTAATTTAATTTCACTTTGCGGATTTTTCTTGGAATTGTGAAACTACACTTTGCAGCCTATTGAATAAATGACGCTCAACAATACCGAAACCTAACTCTCAGTTTTGGTCAAAATCTTTCAGACAGCATTGAGTAATGAACCACTGACATCTTCATAACAATATAAGTTGGCTACACTAAATAAAGAGACTGTAAAGCCTGTGTTGTATTTTGTAAATCCACTTTGGCCTGGCAGTAGCGGTGGTCTGCCAGCCTGCTCTCTGTACTTAGGGTGTGGCCCCGCCTGGCCCGCTTTATTTTGCGGTTAGCCCACTGCCATCCTCTCCTAGTCTACCTGCTCCGGATGATGTTAGACGAGTCAAATCCGAGGTAAATTAGGTCTAAACTGTAGTGTAGACACTTTTTCATGCAAGGCTTTTCAGCAGCTTAATACCATCCATAGGCGACTGTGTATTATCATTGTAATAAACAACGGATTTACCTCTTGGTGATTATCATAAAGAAACCATCCACCAGCATGAACAAAAAATGCTACTGAGGGTCAGAGAAGCCCTGATTAATTATTTTAAAGCCTCGTCTTTCATAGAGAATCTGTAATGTACATCCGTTAATTCCGTAAAGATTAAGAAGAGCTTGTCTCACATATCTAAATAGTGTTGTGGGTAAAGTGAGTCTAAAGGGGGTTCCTCCCTCCCACACCTCTGTATGCTGTATGGCCTAAACTCGACACTTTTGTGTCCTCTATTCACTGTATGTCGTTTCACGAATACTTAAGCTAATTACGGTTTGCTTGGCAAACATGGCTTCCTACCAATGACACCAGCGTAAAGTTTTGTAATGGATTTATTTTTTTGAAGACTTGAAGGTAGTTTATGTCCGATTGAAGTCACAAATGACCTGGGTTTTCAAATGTGCTCATGCATATGCATATGAGAAACGCTACAACTAGGATTTTGTGAATCTTGGTGCATGATGAAATAAGAAACAAACTACTCCATTCAATCTATTCTCATTCTATTTAATCTGTTTACGCATGTTAACGGTTGTGTTTAAATGTCCCTCTCAACGTATTGTTTAGCCATTTAATTCTGTTCATCACGCAATGCACTGCCCTAGTTATGTATTTTAGACCACGGGTTAGCATTTTCTTGACAAAATCACATGCCTTCCTGTGCCCTGACTGTTGGCGTAGACGTCCAGTGGTCTTGGCTTTTACGATTATGAACATTTTCTATCGTAAATTAAAGCCAGCCCGAACGGGAAAATAGCAGATAGAGATGCTGTTTTAGTTTTGTAGGAATGTTTTCATGACAGTGGACTGTTCTGCTCTCCTGCCTGTAGAACAACAGCCCCAACACACACACACACACACACACACACACACACACACATCAATGGATATGCACACTGGCAACATAAAGCAATATAAATTAGTAAAGGAAGCGAAAATTCAGCACCTTTCAGAGGAAAGTGCATGTAACACGCCGGACCAGGAGCTTGTGACTCTCACGCGCAACTTCCAAATGAACATCAGTCTTGATTTACTATGAGATTTAAGTATGGACTACAGTCAGATTTTTTGTCCATTCAATTAGTTCAGACAGGTAATGGGTACAAAGTTTATTCCATCTGACATCTTTATTTACTAAAATCCTCATTTTAAAATTGCACGAGGACCATTGGCCTTTATGCTGTCGTGGTGTGCGAATCTGTGTGATTATTTTGGTTTACATAGTCCACTTTTCATTTAAAGTATCACTTGGTTTACTTTGATTCTAAAAAAAAAAAAAAAAAAATGGTTTGATCTCAAAGCTAAGTCTGAAGCTGGAAGTGGAACTCGTAAACATAACGCAACCTGATTTCAGCATGCATGGCGCAGACTCTATACCTGCAAGCTGTCAACACATTCTTGGATCGCAACATCGCCTCTTCAAAGACGTTTTTATGCCCATGGATTTGCATCACTCTCAAGACTGGTGAGCTAATGTTTGCGAAGTAATAATATTGATTTTTAATTGGGATTTTATCAGAATTTAACCTATGGATACATAGGCTATATAAAAGAGACACGGAGTTCTCACAATGTAATTTTAGTCGACAAACTGTAGCCTACTGCAAAAATGTGGCCAATAGGTTTTCCCTAAAGCAAGGCAAACTAAACTATCAAATGTGATAATTTCATTTGTGTCCATTGGAGCTTTTTGGTTGCTGTGTCATTATTATTTGAATAGAGAGAGATATTCGGTTTTGACATAAGTGGGATTATAGATTAGTATACTACAGCATTGTACTACTGCAGCATCAAAACAGCATATGCTGCACATGTACTCTGTGTGTGTGTATATAAGGGCATATTCTGCTTACATAAGCCCCATTGGCTCAGTCGTGCACATGCAGTCGGTTCCTGTGAGAGGAAGCCGCAGGTAGGCAGCATTTGTATGGGCATGGATGCGCTCCCCTCCCCCCACAAACCTCCGCATCAGACGGACACTCTCTCCGCCTGACGAGGCCTGTCTGGAAGGACGTGATGTCTGGTTGTCAAGATATTTACAGCAACACATCATGGCTGGTTGTCAAGAAATTGATAGTGGTTTCAGTTAATAGTTCCTGAAATAAATGAAACTACAGCGGAAAAAAAAGGTTTCAATCATCCTGGCAGATTGTTTGACGCTTTTTAAGAAAAATATTATAGCTCTGAAGTTCCACCACAAACTGTGTGCAGAGTACTAATGACCAGCCACCACCTTGTAGTTTAAAACACTTAATATGCACTAAAACTGAAACAGCAGCAGGTTTTATATTCTAATAATGTAAAAGCTTTTCTGTGGTGACAAATTCGTTGTTTCAGTGGCGCCACATAGTTATAGTTTTAGCATTTTACTTATTTATAAATTGCAGTATTGCAATTTAATGTGGTTAAATTATAGAGATAGCCACACGACTGTTATTGATCATTAGTTTTTACTTTTGCATATATTACTGGTCCAGTTGTAAGAATTGTTATACCATCTACTGTGACTAAATACAAATATGAATCAGCTAATTATTTCCATTTCAGTTAGCTCTTCTTGACCTAATTTGAGATTTACAAATGTAGACACACAGGCAACACCCAAAAGCATCTCTCCCGCATAAACTAAGCTTAGGCTGGATTATGGGTAAGAAAATATCTGCTTTCATATCGATTAGCTGGCTTAAATAGTGTATATTGGTGGCAAAATTATTTATTTCAAGTTACCACATTGATAGTTTGGGTGGTAACATTAAATATAAAACAATAATGCAGTGTCAAACTTGAACATAAGCCTTGAAAATGCCCATTGTCATCCTAAAAATTCACCTGTGCATCTACAGCCTGTCTGCTGTTCATGACATCTAACAAAAACACAACTTAAAAAATTAATGTTTGAAATCCTCTTAGAATTCATTAATAAGTTTTTACAGGTCGTGTATTAGATACTGGCTTAAGCATCGTGGCTGGCATACATGTGGTTTAAGACTGGACTGCCGATGTCTCAGGGCCTTGCGCAATAGTGGAAATGCGCCAGAGCTTAAATATTTAATATTAGCTAATCATTTATATGCTCCCACAATAACTGTATAATTGTATTAGTTTGTGCAAAAGTTAAAAAAGAGAATGCTTTATTTGTGAATTATCTTGTTATTCCTATGTTAATACTTTGTGTTGCTATTTTTCTTTTTGCTTAAACACCAATGAGAATATTACGAAATCCATATTGTCAGTGTCAGTTTAGGAGAAAACCACAGATTGGTGGTTAGTGCAGCTTAAAGTGTAACTTAATTAAATCATTGGATTTTTCTAGATTTTAACTAATTCAGCTATTATCTCTGAGACTTTGTTGCTTATTTTACCAACGCTATCCGTGTATCGTCAGGACGAATCTATTACCACAGCCTACACACATTTGAAGATAATGTGGAGGTTAGGCTGAGTGAAAACAAAATACACCAAAATCATAATAACACACCATCATTCATACATAGCAAAAAAAGAGGGAGAGAGAAAAAAGGCTTCATCTCCTTAAGTCTGAGCTTTCATGGAAAATATGTTAGTTTGGAAGGAGTCTGTTTCCTGCAACGCAAAAACTGTCAAATTCCTGATTCTTTAAATAAAGACGCAAGGGACTATTTGGACTTCTCTCCCTCTTCACACACAGCAAACATTTTAGACTAAGGGTGTCTAAATAACAGCTAGTTTGCATGCATACTCTAGTGTGAAGTTCATTCTTGTCTGTCTAGACTCTGATTACGACCCTGTTTGTCTGCGTTTTTTTACCTTGACCTTGGACTTCCGTGCAGCTGCTGTTTGGATGAGCCCTTCGTAGTTGTAATTTCCTTGAGACAAAAGAACTTTGGTCTCTGTCCGAGGAAGGACAGGGGTCTAGCTTCCTTAGTAAACAAACACACAACGGTGGCCTGATTATTCCCAAGGTAACTCAGCACTGCAAAAATGTTGATAAAACTAGGCACCCTTGTAGGGCAGCTTGTAGCTTGCTTTATGTGTGACTCATGGGATAGGCATCACAAGCCACTTTTATGGATACTTTGTGGGCTATCAGTAATATTTCAAACTCAAAAGTCCAGTCAAGTTTCAAATCTGAACTGAAGTATTTTCAAAGAAAGTGTTGCATAGGAGTGAAATGGAGGACTTCCGCAACTGTGGTGATTAAAGGGCCTGTTGACGAGATGAACTAAAGGCATTTTGGATTTTGAACAGAGCTTTAGCCAGTGGGCTCTCCATATATCTGAAGTAGGACGCGTGTAAAATAGTGGCGGGTCCTGAGGGAAAACGTCCGCAATTCTACCATGGTGTCTAATTAAATAAGGTCTGTAGCCTACACACAGTCCAGCTGAAAGCAGCCCCTTGTTCTTATTTCCGCCTGGAACAGTCAGCGTCCATTTGTGTGGAATAAATGAATAGTCTGGTAAAACTGACACAAAACATAAATTCGTTGAATGGTAATTTTTAATGGTCACTTTATCGCTGAAAAAGCTTTTGGGCCTTACCGAGAAAATTACGACGGAAAATATCTTTGCCAAAACATATTGCAGAAATACGTGTGTATAAACTAAAGGAGGATATCATTGATTGTAATTACTGTAATGTAATTTCTACTGAAATGTAATTTGCAATAATGGCATCTTACCTGGAATAGCTTTCACCTCGTCCTGTGGCTGTTACTGTTGAGGTGCAACCCTCCTTCAACACATTTAACTTTACTAACCGGCTACTAAAACTCCTAGATCTGCATCTCACACACACAACGCACGACCAAACACGCACACATACAGATAGACCTACTGATCTGTTTTTAGCTGACTGATTAAAAAAAATAAAAAATAAAAAAGTTAGAATATTATATATATCTATATAGGCTTCACAATATCAACCTCTGAAATGCAACATTAGGCTACACATAATATTTATGCCTTGTTGGAACAGTAATACTCCACATCTAGGTTTGGTCACAGAATCTCATCTCAGCATGTTAATAGGTGACCCGGTGGCAGTTATACACGGGTTTAAAGGAAATGCGTCCTTCAAATAAGGAGTCTTGATCAGACTGGACGGTTACAGAGATATTTGCTTTGACAGCTGTGTATTTCTTAATGCTTAATATGCTTTTACATGAGATACATTGCATTGAGCACAAAGCAGGGATTCCAGATTAAATCATTTCTGTTTATTATAACATTTAATAATCAAACTAAACCTCAGCCAGAACACATCGCTTCCAGCAAGTAAACCTGGTGCGCGAAGTTTGCGAACCAGTGCGTCAGGAAGCAAGTTGAAAGATTCGATTAGATAGAGATTTAGTTAGAAATATAAATGTTTTATTTTCCATGTAGGCTCCAACTGTGACATGTATCATGGGCTGTTATATTATCTGGCAGTCCTCGTAGTCGGCCAAATTTCACAGGTTGTTTTCGTTTGCCCCCAGTCTTGAAAGTATCCAAACTCCCCTTTAAGGGTGTGGGTCTAGGTGATTTAAGCCAATGATATGACTCCATATTCTGCAGGAAAAAACTGTGACATGTGAGGCAGTGGGTCTTTAAAGGGCTGCTCTGCCCCAACTCACAAGCCCAATCTCGTAGGACTTGTTAGCGTATCACGTGCCAGATTCTTAATGAAGTGGACACACGAGGGGCTCGTGTGCGCATGCGCTCGGTGTAAAATGTAGTTGGAAATGAGGTGTCCGTCTTGGAGTAGTCGACTTTTAAAAAGCATCGGCAACCCCTGATATGACGACTTCGCTGGTTCTGCATCCACGCTGGGCGGACACCTTGATGTACGTTTATGAAAAAAGCCCGAATGAAAACAACCAGAATAAAAGCCAAACAATGGAGGGACTGAGCGGTAATTGCCCTGCGACCCACTGCAGGGACCTGATGTCGCACCCCGCGCTGGGACGACATTCTGGCACCATAGCGACCCACCAGGGCTCCGTCTACTCGGATATATCCTCCCCAGACACCGGCCGGCAGTGTCCCGCTCCTCAAACATCATCCAGTGCATCTTTGAGCTACGGTTATCCCTTTGGAAACCCATATTACGGCTGTAGGTTATCTCATTCGCACAACGTGAACTTGCAGCAGAAGCCCTGCTCGTACCATCCCGCAGAGAAATATGCCGAGCCCAGCACAGCGCTGCCCACGGAAGAACTGTCTACCAGGGCGAAAGAGTTTGCCTTCTACCCGAGTTTCGCCAGCTCATATCAGGCTGTTCCCGGATATCTCGACGTATCGGTGGTGCCCAGTATCAGTGCCCATCCTGAACCACGGCACGACGCCTTGATCCCTATGGAGGGCTACCAGCACTGGGCTCTCTCCAATGGCTGGGATGGGCAGGTGTACTGCTCCAAAGAACAAACGCAGTCAACTCATCTGTGGAAATCACCTTTTCCAGGTATGTAACAACTGTTTCAATTTCTATTTAAAGTTATCTCAAGCAGGCTGGAATTCATATGTTAGTCCAGCGGCTTGTAGGATTTTAATGTCTGTGTCACCACATTAAGAAAGCTATTTAAATGTAGTCAGATATTTTTACTCTGCTGAGATGTTATTGCTTAGTCTATGAATTTTATTGTGTTAGAGTGCCAATATCAACTTACAAAGAAGTCGACTGAAACTCTAAATGTGCTGAATAAACATGCAACTGTCAAGCCCCATATGTCCTTTATGGACTCGAGTACAGGCAGTGCTGTTCTTCAGTTTGACATGAAACAAATCATCATGCATTTTCTTAGAAGTGTGCGTATAAATGACACACTTGTCAGAAATGTGAGTTCAAAGAGCTTTTCAGTCTGCATGCCCCCTTTTTAATGTTTAATATACATTCAGAAGCGGGGCATTTCCTTTCGTCAGGTTGCAGTTTTTTTCCTTTTAAGTCATACGGTGAATATAAGTGAGTTTCAGTCACGTAGAATAAAAAGGAACACCAGTGCATACCTTTGCACCCTGTTTGACAATATAGTGACTAAGCTAGCCTACTGTGTTTGGATTGTGGCAATAAATCTCAACGCCCTGCGATGCGCCCACTGTCTATTGCATATATCAGGAGGCATAACATTTAGTGTGCATATAGACCTCAGCACCATGTTATGCAAATGGTTCTCAACCGACAATCAGTTCACATTGTAATTCAGGCTCTCCTTTACACACTGTCATACAACATGCATGATATCTGATAATGCACACTGGGGCCGAACAGTATGCAGTTTACAGAGTGTTTACTAGACTGCTTCCTTTACCACATGGGTTTATTATCTATGTGAAATCTGGAGGTAGCCTATTTTAATCTCAGATAGGATGTTCTCAAACCTCGGCTGAACTTCCTACACATTTGCCCCCCTTTTTATATTTTAAATGCACAAGAGCAAGCCACGCAGGCACGGGCACGCCGTCAAATGCGCGTGCGCACACCCACAAAAACACAAGCGCGCGCTGTCCATGTCTTTCTGTCTCCCCTCAGACATATGCACACATACACACAAGCTGACTCACACAGACACAAAACTATTTTGCTTTTAAAATAAAAACACAACAGTGAACGCCACTCTGTCATCCTCAATTTAGCATAACAGAGTATTTAAAATATAATTATAATGGATATCATGAGTATATTGTTTGAATATCCACTGGCCTAAATTATGATCTACCATAATCATATATGTACATGAACTGTGGATAAATATCCACAACTCCTGACTGTAAAATTACACTGGGGGTAAAAAGCTTCATGTCTCACAGCTTGCCACTATTTCTCAAGGTATTGCCATACTTGTCCTGTCATGTTTCTCATTGGCTGTCTCGCGCTCATCTCCAGTCTTGGCAAGATGGTGTAAACCCAGAATTTTGCTTGCTTTAACAAATAATGTACCCACCGCCAAAAGGTGTTGGTGCTTTTAAAAAGATTTTGAAACAACATTGTGGAAAAAAATGTCTAATTTCTAGGGGAAATTAGAGAAGTGTTTATAAATGGTAAACTTTTACTCAAATTACGTGTAACACGTGTAACTTTATAACTGTCCAAAACTGAGTTTTCAGTTATCAGTCTTGTTGCCAGATTGTGATTTCTATTTTCTAACTGCTATTGCACCCACACTGAGACTTATTGTAGTTTATACTTAACACAGTCTTACACCACATCTCTACGAGAGATTTATCCATTAACACGGTTTGTTGTGTGGATGAGTAGATTGTGAACCCGCAGATTAAGTAGCCTATTCACATGCAACCTAAGGAACAACATTGACCGCTGGCCATTAGAAACAATGTAAAATTGTAGTGGCAGTAACTGGATAGTGTTTGTTCATTTACAGAAACAAAGGATGACCTATCACTGTGCAACACAAACGGAGTAAATTTAACATGAGTTAACTCAAAGGATTTTATAATTTCCTTCCTATGCGTCAGGTGCAGTACACCTGAGATCAACACAATTTCTCTTGTGTGCCCCTCCACCCCTTCAGCCCCCCCCC
>NC_060157.1:17563193-17639437 GCF_021292245.1 Micropterus dolomieu | reverse complement strand
CCCCCCCCCCCCCCCCCCCCCCCCCCCCCCCCCCCCCCACACACACACACAATCAGAGACAGCGCTGGGGTTCGACCTTGAAAATTAAATTGTTTTAAAACTACTTAATAATTTTCCGTGAGGTAAAGTAAGTAATTAAATCTAAACAATGCCCAGTCTCTTCAGCAGATTTTGTGAAGTGAAACATTGCGTTGTTTTTGCGCATAGTGTAACATTTTCCTGGCATTTTTCTTCCTTTTTTTTACAGATGTTGTGCCATTGCAGCCTGAGGTCAGCAGTTACCGTCGTGGGCGTAAAAAGCGCGTCCCTTACACCAAGATCCAGCTGAAGGAGCTGGAGAAAGAGTACGCAGCCAGCAAGTTCATCACCAAAGACAAGAGAAGGCGCATCTCAGCCGCCACCAACCTCTCTGAGCGTCAAGTCACCATCTGGTTTCAAAACCGGCGAGTCAAGGAGAAAAAATTTGTCAGTAAATCCAAGACCAATCACATGCACACCACTTGATAAGATCAGCGACCTCCTTGAAACTGCAACTCATACCTTTTCAAAACACCATGCCACATATTTTACCTCTTGCATCGAAAATCGTGGCTGAAGAACATTTTGGCTGAGTGTTTTTTATTTTATTTAAGTTCCATCATCTCCATCGACCATGCCACCACGCCCCCTGTTTTCAAGTTAGACACTATGCTCTAAAAACTGTGAAAATATTGAAAATTCACTTCACATTTGTTTTATATGAATGTACATATATAAATATATAATATTTAAAACGATATCTGTATTTCAAAGACAAGTATTGCGTGTTTTTCTTTTTTGTTTCTTAAGCCAAATCTCAAAAGGAGCTGATGACATTTCTCAGACCTGCAAGGAGCTGATCAGAACAGAGAAGACGGTTCGTTGATGCCATTTTAGAAAGATTATCGCCACATGGACAGGAATTGTGGCGTAGGTAATGGCACGATGAACTTGAGACATCTTCGACAAAAGCTCCCAGAGACGACTTTGGAGCGAAAGAATGATTTTTTATTTTTATTTTATATTCCTTCTGAATTTCAAAAGCTATGTTCCTCTGTGTGGGATATGTTCTCTTAAGCCTGGGGTAAAACAAAGGCTGCTATGTTGTTAATCTGTATAGTGCAATGCCTTTATTATTTAATTCATGTTATCTAGTATGGCGGATTGTAAACTGGAATATCCCAACATCCCTGTATGTTTTCCTTTGTCAGTGAAGGATTCTGTCATGCAACTGGAATGATTGTAAACCATTAAAGTCAGTGAGTATTACACATAAATGCACAATCGTTTATTTTATGTTTTTGGTCTTTGTTCGTGTAGCATTGCAGCTGATCCCACGCCTTGTATGAAGCCTGTAATTTCTACTTTCGTGCAGTATGTCAACTGTATTGTGGTGTTGAATTACGTACTGGTAAACGTCTTTCATAAATAAATGATGATTATGAAAATGCTTAAATATTCAAGTCAATCAGCCATCATACTTGCAGCATTTCCTTTCGTTTCAAGTTACACTGGTCGTGACTTTAAGCAGCAAATGCTTACCCGCTGTCGTCTTTCCTTTTCAAGTTGAGTCTATCAGCACTGGATGGACGAATGAAGATTTTATAATGTAGTGTTTGATTAAGACGTATTGGCCATGCTGGAGTCTTGAAATGAAGTGATTAAGCATGTTTAGTGCGCAGCAGCGCTCATTTTCGGATACTTGCATACTAATAAAAATACCAAATGAATCATAATATGTGATCCAACTTCTATTCCAGATAGGAATATTATATTTAGACTTGCAGGATCTGATTTTTTTTTTTTTTCCCCAAATGGATCCGTTTAGAGAAACACAGTCGGCTGGTGAGAGAAACTTATCTTTGTTCAAATCTATCTCACCCTGCCCCCCAAACTCATCCTTATTTTTTATCAGTCAATGTCATAGATGTGTTACCTGTTACTTGGCAGAAGTTCAATTGGCAGAATTATCGCAAACAGGCCGAAAGGCAAATGATTTATGCCTCGGCTCCCACAGAAACATTTAATGGGTTACCACAGAGTGTTATTTTTTATCCTTTTCATATTCCACAGGTACAAATTAATTAGGCTCTTGTTGGTCTAATAATAAGATCGTTATAACCCGCACCCTGCAAGTTCAACAAGCACTTTACCTTTTCCCGTCGCTGTCCAGTGCGTTTAAGGCAGTTTGCCCACACTATATTTAGCTGATTATACCTTCTGTAAGACATTGAGAATATGTGTTAATTCAAGCATGTGCTTGCTTAATTGTAGCCTATAAGTTGACAACACATACTTATAAAGTCTTCCCAGCCCTGCGCGTATTTGGATTTTACTTAGACCCTGCTGTAACGCTCTGTTTCGCCACGTGAAAAGCACAGGTGAGTTTTGCAGTGAACTTGAGGATGCATTTGATCCTGTCACCTACTTGAATTTCTTATTTTATTAATCTACACACGTATTAATAGTAATGATACACGTGCGTTTTCACACTGAGCGGGGAAATCAGTGCAATGCTGCGTTGCAGAGCAAGTCAATAGTTTTGTTAACAAATTAAATATTTTCTCTTTACATTTGTTGTTTTCGGATGGACGCAGTTTTTCCCCTGTACATGGGGTCAGTGTTATCAAGTATAAAGGCCTTAATGTCTGGTAGGCAATTTAGTCTACTTCGATTACAGTTACGAAAGTGGAAAGAGAAAAATATGTGGAACAATTGAATTTAAAGATGAGTGTCTGAGATTGAGGAAGGTTGAAGGAGGTTTGCTTCAGGATATTTAAGACTAGTTTATCTCAAGTAATGTCATCTTTTAATCTGAATGGACATTAACGCATTGTGTTGTTTGACATAGCCTAACTGAAAATACTTTTCTTTAGCCAAATAATTTACCTCTGAGGCCTAAATTTTAGCCTAGTAAGTCTAATGGTGTAGCTAGGTGTTCCCGAAAATATATTTCCCACAGTATAGTTTCCCAGTTTTGTTGTTTGTTTAAAATTCTCTATAGGCTACTCGTTGGCTGGTCTCTGGTCACTTTTTCCAAATCGTCCGATCTTTTGAGGTTGTTGATTAGAATACAAGCCGTCGGACTTCAAGTTTTTGTTTGCCTGCTTCCTGGATTTTCAATCCTTGTTGGAAAGTTCTGGGTCTCCTGATTTACCCTTGACCATGACTATGCAGTCACTTTGACCTTGACATCACAGCAGATTGTGAATAATAAATAGGGGGCTGGACACCAATGCTGGCGGTTTGTTTGTAGGTAAACAAGGTGTTATTTCCCTGTCTAGACAGCCGGGCTTAATGACATGCCATAAATACATAAAAAAGGGGAAGTGTAGAGGTATCCTCTGACCTGCATTTCTGACCATCTCTCAGGGCTTTACGTTAACATTTGGGCTCTGTTCTTTTGTGTTTTGCAGAAGTCCTGTAAAAGTTGTTGTTCTGGCCAATGCCTCTGGAACCACCAATGGTTTCATGCACTCGTCATGAGGTGTGTGTGTGTTATTGACCACGAAGGACAGGTAGGACTTTTGACGTCTCACACCAACACAAGTAATCCGCAGCAAGCAGCCATGCTGTCTACACAGCGAGAGGAAATGGTAATACGACGTCGCCTACAATATAACGATTAAAGGTATGGCCGTTTTCTTCCTACTGTGGCAGTAGGCCTGCGTGGACTTTGTTTTATGACTTTTCAGCTCACAACAAACGCCGTACATTGAACAGAGAACCAACTTGCAGAAATATGATGGATAATATGCAGTGACAGGCGAATTTGTGCTTCTTATCTTTAATTATGTTCCTGAAAATAATTGTCGCGCAGCGGTGGTGAAGTTGAGTGAAAAATAGGCCAGTTTTAAAAATAGCATAGTCTATATTTTAACTCCTGATATGTAAGAACATTATAACAGAAATTATATTTTTATCAATGTTGTCTAGCAGTATGTTTTATTAAATGTCTGTGCACACATAACATGGTTAATCTCAAACAACATGATGTCATATGTATTGGAGATAAATACAAATGATTGTTTTTAAAGGGCAAGTTTTTCTGAATTGTACATGAATGTTTAATTTAAATTTAAAATATATTTCGGAATAAAACATTTCAAAGAAATAACCATATACGCATATGTAACCGTTTTATATCTTACAATTGGAGAAGAAAATCTAGAATTATATTCCGTTGACCAGGAACTACAATTTATGCGGTTTTCTGAAAGTTATGTTTTTACTGTCTAAAGTTGTCACCTATAGTAATCAAATAGCCTACACGGCCGGGATTAACATTTACTATGCCGAACAAAGGAAGACCCAGAGTAACCTCACTAAACCAGAGAGAATCGTTTCAAAAAACAAAACTAAATGTTTTTTGGCGCTTTGCACTCTTATCAGCCGCTGATTTTACCTTGAAAACGTAAAATCTAGAAAAAGTTTCACTGCTTTGGTTGTGTGTGGAGGCTCAAAACTGCAGGCCGCTGTCAGCCAGAGACATGAGGCAGGAGGCTGATAACCTCTGGTGGTGACCAGAGGAAAATATCAGGAAGTGCTGCAACTGACTCTAATTTAGGGATATTTTAGTTCACTTCGTTTTTGTCTTTGTTATGACTCATTTAGCTCGACGTTGGTGCTTTTATGTGCGTTTGACAGTATTTATGAAATGTCGAGTTGACAGTCCTTATCATTTTGATGCTTAAGTTAACTGTAAAAGTTGAAATCCTGCTTATAGTGGATGGTGAAGCAAATACAAGAGTTACAGCTGAAGCCATACGAGTTTTAATCTTTTTCAGCTCTTTTATGGGTTAATGTTTGTTGTTTACATGACATTTTACATTACACTGGATTGTTTTGTGATTGTATTGGTCTAATGTTGGAATAGTCATGATAATCTGGAAATCGCATGTGGGGGCAGAATAAAACAACAAAGAGAACCAGGATTTCGACGTTCAGTTTGTTTATTTACACCTATTTAATTTTTTTTTGACGCCTTTGCAGATATGGCTGTAAAACATATCCACATAACACATTTGACAGAAATGTTTGAAAGTCCCGTTGTGTTTAAGCATTTAATTTATTAACTGAAACCTATCTGACTGACGACATGAGTCAATTTTGGTTTGAAAAGTTAATAATTTATTGATCATGAATAAAGACCTAGTGGATGAGTAGTTTACATTTGGTATTCTTGATCACATATTACATGCACGCACACACACATACAAATAACAACACACACACATTGAAACGGTTCAGTTAAGAATTCAAAATGAAGTTAATAAATTAATAAATTGAAAATAATATTTCCTTATATGAGCAAATATCTTGTGGCAGCTTATAGTATTATAACTTTATATAAAGTGACCATGAACTTCAAATGTTCTATAAAATAACACAAAGGCTTTACTATAAATGCTAGTTTGCGATGTTTAATTTGCATATATCTATAGGAATCATATATGCAAATATATAAAGGTATTAACGTGTGTTATATTTTTATGGAGACTGACATTTAAATAGGCCTATTACATTATTACAGGAGCTATCCTTAGCAAACACTTTTAATTAATGGAATACATTTTCCTAAGTTTAGTCAGAAAGGATGATGTAGCAAAGACGCATTAAATATCCTCTGTTGTAGACAAATAAAAACGATCAGCCAAACCTTTGAACTAAAACGTTACCACTTTTGTGGGTTCTTTAGGCATCCCTTGGTGGTTTGTTTTACTTGAAGGAAGCTTTAAAAGGGTTGCACAAGGCTATAACTGTGGCAACCTGTCTGAAGAGAATCAAAGAGAGAAAAGGGAAGAAAAGCCTTTTGTTTAGGCTATTGCCCTGTCTGGAGAGGACCAGTGGATTCCAGGAGGGTAATTTCAATATCGAGCAGACAGTGTACTAGACAGTGACCTTGACAGTGCTATATGCTCGGTTTACCAAGTCCTTTTTTTTTTTATAGCAGAATTTAGTTTTTTCTAAATAAGAGCACAAGCCCTATAGCTCGTACTCAGATATGACATCATCGCTGAGCTAAAGATGCACTGAACAGACGAGCAGTTGTTTGAATGTGAAATGCGGATTTGTGGGAGCCCTGGATCGGAGGCGTGGAGAGACGAGGCAAGGAGGCGCAACACATGGCCTCTTTCTCCGAGGTAAAGTGGCGACTTAAGTCTACACGTTACTCACTCACTGGACGACCATCCGGGCCATTTTGTTGTAAACATCACACTGCACTGTTTTGCTTTTGCTATAGCTGTTACAATAACACGAGAAGCCGTGAAGTGATACTACGACGCCCCCAGTGCTCCTCATAAGACTGAGGCACAAGATATTATATTGGATTGATGTGGTGCTGCATTGCGCGACTGACTAACTAGATGCAAGAATGTGCAGTGATAGGAGAGGCAATGAGTCCAAGGGACAAAATGAAACCGCAACGGATCCCTAAGAGCTTCTCCAGTTTAAACATTGGATATTTTTCTTTCTATTTAAGGCAGGAGCGAGGCCCGGTGCCTTTGGGTTAGATAGGATACATGGTCACAAGTGACGGATGCATCTATCAAATAACGGCTGACTTGCAAATCGTTCCCAAACCAATGTTTAAATGAATGCCAATGTTCTCACATAACACTTCATTGGCAAATTTGTGACACGCCACCTAACTAGCGCCATTCAGCACGCAGGTGCAAGCAGCTGTAACCGTGCACCTTTTTTTGTCAATACTTAACGTCATAGTATCAGTTATTAATGAATGAAATCAGTGTTTATTTTTATTATTTGGACTCTCATCACTTATTTTATTTTTAGGGAGCCATGTTAAGGAAGATGATAGGTTGCTTTTTAAATCAGCGAAATAGCTATCGGCGCATCCTGGAATATATTCACATTATTTTTATGACTTGGGCTGGTAGCCCTCACTTTAAGCTGCCACGGCTTAAAAGACTGTTAGATGTTTATTTTATTTTATTGATTCTAATATCTAGCCTACTTCTTTTATTCATTTAAATGGAGTATTTGAGTTCACTATCAAGTTCAACCCACCGTGACTCTGCGTCATGAACTTGAGTGGATTGACGGCCACGTTGCGTGTTTGCTTGTTTTATATTTAGGACCCTTTTTTCGTATTCTAATTCCGTGTCATTGATCGTTGAGTCAAACTCTTTGTTCTTGAGGTAGTCAGATTTTTTTTTAAACTGTCATAATTGAGACATAAGCAGCCCCTTACTGCTGAGTTATGACAACTTTTAAGATCCATAAATTGATTTTGTTTTCCTTATAGGTAGAGTAGGGTTGTAGTAAATTATGAATTTATAAAGAGAAAGTGGAGTTTGCAAAATTGTTGCTGGACCGAACATAGTAGCCTAATATATTAACGATTGGAAAGTCTTCCTATATTTAGTTTTCAATTAACGAGGAGTTTGTAGACCCGGCAGAGGAATGCAAAATGCACAGGTCAGTCATAAGAATGTTTGAGGATGATCGTTGAGCAGTTTGATGACCAAAGACCACATTAGAAATTCTTGCGCCAGCTGTTGGCAGAATGCCTGAATCCTGTGCATATCATGGCGAAGTTTTCTGCATAAAACGTGCACTATGGTGGAGTCTCTGAAAGGCTTTTTGTGGCCTTCTTTGTCAGAAGAGAGGCAAAACTACAGAATGGCATATCCCATATTTGTTCAGTGTCTTCAGAGCTGCATCTACAAATCAACTAATTAGCGAGATATAAAGTAGAGAGACTCTCAGCTGGTTGAATCAGTTAAGTGCCCTCTGATATCTTGTAAAATTCATATAAAAGAATTGTGAGAGGTATAACAATCCCACCAGAGTTTGGCTGCGAACGTTTATTGGAGGTATCTGTTAAAGTTGTTCATGTGAGGTGTGCTAGAGAATATTATGTGAAATACACCCTCTTAAAGTAACCTTGTAGAATATCGTCCTCTTTTACAGAGCCAGTGGCTTCAACCTGCTGACCCCGTTACTGTAAATATGAGTAGAGTGCGGCAATGAGCATCAGTCTTTTCTTAAAACAAGCTTGTAAAATTGGGACATCACAGCTTTATATGACATGGAATTCAACCATAATTTGTTAGAAAACAAGATGTCATATGCACCCTCTCCTTAAAGAAAAAATAGTTTTCATAAGAAATAGCATTTTAAAAACTTTTGCCAGCTTATAAAGATATTAAACGAGGCCATGGACAGTTCCACGAGTGTAAAAGGAGAAGCAGCCTGGGCTCCTTTTTTAGGACTCTGCAGGGCTCAAGTGAAGAAAAACAAGATTCTACATTTTTAATAAAACGTTTATAGTATTTTAAAAAGCATATAAACCTCTGTAATACAGAAGTTAATGTTTTGTTTTGTCTGAGATGGACCGAGTGGGTGGTACCATGTGTAGTTGAAGTTAGCCTGGACACGTGGTTTGTGGATGACCAATCAGGCGCCCCTCCAGGTTTAACTATGTTAAATGTCAGATTGCAATAAACTAGAAGCTGTTGGTCGGGCCCGCGGAAATGGGCGAGCATAATCTCCTTAATCCAGGGTTTGTGGGACCTTTGGTAAACATCCACACTGGAGACACATTTTACTTTCCGAATTTTAGAGCCTCAGGGGGACAACTGGCGGGGCTACCGTCTCTCTCCTACCCGAGAAGGGACAATGTTTGCTCCCTCCCGTGGAATCCTTCGGAGCCGTGCAATGGATACTCTCAATCCTACTTTAGCAGCCCTGTGTCTATTAACCCTTCTTTCAATCGGTCGTGTGAAATTACCAGACCAGAAGAGGGTAAATGTTATTATAACAACGGAAACGGGAACAGGGAGACCTGTTCAGGTGGCAGCAGCCTCAAACGAGAGGATAGGGCGAGAGACACATCATCATTAACATCTGACCACGGGATGCACAGTGGAATTGGCAGCACCACCGCCTTTTCCAAATATGATTACGGGACCGAGCAGCTAACGCAAGACCCGCCATCCTGTCAGTCAATGGAGTCCGACTCCAGCTCCTCTTTGCTCAACGAGGGCAGCAAGCCTCCATCCAGCGACACACAGACCCTGGTGTCACCGGGAAGCCATGCAAGCAACATAGCCGCTGGCGGAGGTGGGTGTTTTTTTTAAATCACAATTTTTATATAAACGCACGTTGACATTATTTATAAGGCTGCACATAGTGTACACGTGCGGTATTACAGCGTCGTTAGAGCTCGTTATCTTGATGCACAACTTGCACACTGGATAAGCCTGCAGGGTAGACTTGCGTGGTGTGCAAACGCCGCTAGGGGTTGCCCTAAAATGCCTCACGCGCCATGTGGTTGTGTACAGTTACAGATAACCTCACCAAACCATATTGCCAACCAGCTTTTGAATAAATTATGAGCCCTGTCATCGCATTTACCATACCTTAAACGAGAAACTGTGATTCAGGCACTTCACTTGTTGATGTTGGTGTATTGTTGCACTTTGTAGACGCAAATTAGCGCAGTGATTTAAAGAGGTGAGGCGCTTTGGTTGACTGCATCGAATAGAGTGAATTTTCTTTTTAATGACTCGTAAACAGAATTAATATCTGTCGCTGTGTACTCAAGAGTCATTTAATATGCTCTGAAACTCGCAAATAAGTAGGGGTATTTGCAAGCAGGCTTAATTATCACGTTAATGCTACTTTAACTGCAACAATAAAACTTCTGTGACACAAACCGCTGTATACTGGTGGTCTCTAGAGGGGGTTGAAAAATATAAAATAAAACACCTATGATCAAAAATTGCACAACATTGGACAGGCTCTGGTGGTCCTGAAATTGGGTCTGAGATCAGATACCGGCAGTCCAGGCAGAGACCAAAACAAATCCAGCTTGGCTGTGTGTGTGTGTGTGTGTGTGTGTGTGTGCGCGTGGAGGAAGTGCAGCTTCCAGGGACGTCAATTCTATGAATCCTAATATAAAGCAGAATCCCTACATTTGGGATATTTTGCAAATCACAGAAATAATCTCTATGACGAAAATACTGTCCACTTTTCCACTACTGCACATATTTTAGAAAACGGAGTGCTTTATCATTAGAATCGATTTTGACCTCTAAATAGGACTTTCTGACATAGCTCTCCAGAGTAAAACTTAAATGGATGTTAAATTCCCGTATCCTACAGTAGGACAATTGCCCAAGCTTGCCTTGGACAACTGACGCGTCTGTAGGCTCTTCATAACCTTGGAGGTGACCGTGATTTTGCAACTGTGGCGACTAACCCGTTGTAATGCCCCCCTCCTCCTCCTCCCTCCTCTCCTCCAGGTGCCCCATGGTACCCGATGCACACTCGGACAAGAAAGAAGCGTAAACCGTATTCCAAACTTCAACTGGCTGAGCTAGAAGGCGAATTCATGATGAACGAATTCATCACCAGGCAGCGGCGGAGGGAGCTCTCCGACCGTCTGAATCTCAGCGACCAACAAGTCAAGATCTGGTTCCAGAACCGCAGGATGAAGAAGAAGAGACTCATGCTGAGAGAGCAAGCTTTGGCCTACTTTTAGAGATGCGGCAGAAGGGGAATCGATAGGCAGTAAAGGCCAAGCCTTCTACGCTCCCTTAGGTCTCCTTTGAATGCATGCACTCATCTATCCATCTTTTGCATTGCAGGCAATTATTAAACAACATTTTTAGATTTTTTTTTTTCTCAAAGGTGCGGGCTACACAAGCCCAAAAACCAGCCACTAGCTGGCATTCAAAGCTATATTCGACATGTAACTAAGACTGCCTTCATGTTTGGTATAATCGCACAAAAAGCTGTGAGAATGTGTTTTCTGTGTAGGATGCATCTCTTGGTTTTACTGATTTGTCAACAGATGAGTCTACGCCCATGTAAGCCACGCGAAATATGTCGTCAAGGCAATAGCTCAGTTTAGGATGACACATCATCCCTTTTGTTCCTTTTTTAGTCAGAGGGAATGGGGAGAGACCGGGGCCACTAGCTAAAATCTCAAATATAATAGGCCTAAAAATAACAGTGAAGTCAGAAAGGCAGAGAAGGCTGACTGGCCTGCTGGATCCGCATCTGCGCAATAATTTCTCTGAAGTTATGAACTGATAAAGAAGAATCTTCCTCCCGGTTGCTTAATACTTCCACAGCCATAATTTGTTGGGTAAGAGGAACGTCAAGTTATCTCCTTTCCATAGTTTTCGCCAGGCGTTGTGGGCACGTTCACGGTCACGGGCAGGACGTCTGGGAGTCTGCATGAGGAGAGGGAGGACTAAAACCGCAATGTAATCCATATCGTTATCTTTATGACTGCGCATTGAACAATGAATTGCCATGACTTTGGTTCATGTGCTAACAAGTTTCTAAAGGTATTTTTCTTACTTTTATTACCTTTCAACTTGTCTTAACAACAACCACAGAATCCTGCATGGGTTGCATTTCTTTGACTGAGTGAGATCACCGTTTGAATACGGGTTTGAGCTGCTATTAAAAGTCCACGTCCAGATTGTGTAAAAAAATAGTGTATTCTACAATAAACTCGCGAGGATCTGTAATGGAAATATTCACCAGTATTTAGGCCATCTTGGTTAAACAAGGAACCGCCTGAAGTTGCAACTGGGGGGCCGGAGGAGGGCTGGTTTTTAGGCTTACAAGAGCATTTCTGAAACTTGGTGCTCATAATGAAAATAAATATCTAGGAATTTAGAAAAGTTAATCATAGGCCTACGTGTGTACTCCCTTAATTCCGGGGTAATGCAGTGCATCATCTGTCATGTATAACGAGTAAGCTATAGCAGTGAAATGTATTTGCAGCATGTTATTGATGTGAAATAGCTATAAGTCATGTTCTGCGGGCCACTTTTTCTGTAGGTGACTTTTTAATACAAATGTTTTTTTCTGAACAAATCAAAAACAAACACCACCTAAATGATTTTTGACACAAACGTCTGCAAAGAATGTTTTATTATTAGTATTATTATTAATAGTATTATTATTAGGGTGGGAGGACAGAGGGCCTATCAGGCCTACTTAATGTACTTGCTCCTTGCAATGTGCTCGATGTTGTCCCTTTCCTTACCTTGTACTCGTGTATAACTTTATAAAATTAAATTACATATGTTACTATTTGCATCCTGTTTGAGGATCCCTTATCGCTATGTAATAGTGCTTTATGTTATTGATCGTCTTGTACAATATTGCATTCCATATAGCCTATTTGTGGTTGTAAGGGTTGGACATGTAGGCCTATTATATAATACTGCCAAGAATGGATATAAGAAATGGTATGCAAGACAATTTACATACATTCATGACATTTAAAGAAACCCTGTTTCAGTGTAATAGTTGTTTGTTATCGTTCTTTTATTTCGTCCCTCATTGCATTCCCTTCTTTGCGCTCGTAAGGATTGCTACGTTGTCTTGTAAAAGTAATAATGATATGAATGTATATGCGTACGGTCTTCAATAAACAGAATATTGAAACGTTTATTGGTGTTACCTCAGTCTGTCATTAGGTTGCCTCTCTGAATGTTCTGCTTTAAAATCAGGTTTTCTGAGTGCTGACTGGTGGGATTATTTTATTAGACTTGACCTGTAACACATTTAAAAAAATACATGTGTCCGCTGCAGTGAAATAAAGCATTAATGGGACATTTGGAAGCATTTGAGAGAGTGTTTTGTTGGCGCATAATTGCACATGCTGTGAACTATAATCAATAGGAGCCCACACAGGTTGGCCTTGTTTTATTATGGCTTCTCAGGTACTAAGGTAGACCATAGGTAGCTATGATAGCTTTCCATGCACAATGGCGTCCAGATGTATATCCTAAATCCCATCTTGCATCATTTCTATAGTAGTCTGGAAGACTACAACAACCATACAACTACAACATTAGTTTTAGGTTCAAAAAAGCCCATTTCACATATTTTCCCGAAGCCTTGTTGTTTCCCTTAAAGTTCGACCTAATCAATGTCACTGGTATGCTACAAGCCTATAACTGCGCAGCTAAACACGCAATAGCTCTGTAAAGCAGTAATAGGGTTACACCCCAGTGTTCAATATAGTCAAGCCTCTTAGCCTGGCTTTTCCTTGTGCATCCTATCTTCTGCTTTGCATTAGGGGATTTAAAAGCGTGATAATTACATATCAAAACACGCTTTATGAAAACATCCACACAGATCAGATGAAAGGTCTTTCTCAAATGGGATACATCTTTACAAACGACATTGCCGGTTGTATAATAAACCCATATCTGGAATCCTCAAAGCTCTCCCTACTGGCAAGGAAGTGTAAAGCAATGCCGGGCTGTGCAGTGTTTTCCTATCGGCTAACTAACCAAGCATTAATGCGTTTGTCCTCAACAGCTTCCAGTCTCGGTTATGTGAAGTAGGCCCACTGGAAACTGTTGTGCTGTCTCAATGTTGAGATCAGATGTTGCCTTTTCAGTGAACTGTGAACGGCCGCTCCTGCAACGACCCACTGAATGGCCTTCCTGAGTTAGTCTGTCCATGATCAGGACACTGGATACACACATGGAAGATGACGTGAGCTCATTACTTAACACAGTCCTCTCGCTATATTAACTATGGGCCTAAACATTTATCAGTTAAGATATATTAAAGATAGCCTACACTGTCATTACAACAGACATATATGGCTTTGAGCTGAATAAAGCCTTGGTGCAGTACCAAACTCTTCTAGTACCTATACTGTAATCATGCTTCTGCAGCTCACAGATATTTCTCCCTCTTTACCTTACAAAAAAACTTACACGTCCCTCAGTTAGGCTCCAGATAAACTTCTTATGTATTCATCAACACAATGAATAATATTTCGTTATGTAATGTATACACGGTACATGTATAGAGTGAATATAAAAGTCGTAGGCTAATATCCACCATGCAAAGGACCGGCTGACGCTTTCGTCACAATACATCAGTTTTGCAGATATTAAAAATAATAAACAAATCTCAAATAGTTTGTGAATACACACATACATCTTGTCAAAATAAGATTAGATGTCAATATATGACATCCTCTTGTTCTATGTTTTGGGAAAATGTTCTCCATGTACATTTGCGCATCTGATTTAAAAGTGGTTTGTAGAATAATTTCACTTAAAGGACCACCTACAATTTGAACACGGTTAGCAGAGGACCTTCTAGCATCTGTCTGTGAATTGTTTCCTCAGTATAATAGAAATGCAGGCGTAATAGTCTGATATGTACCCTTTTACGCACCGATGTCTGTTTTAATCAAAGGAATACACAGTGCATTAGTTTTGAAGTGGCGCCAGGCTGATGCAAAGCATAACTACTAAGTGTAGCAAGTATTTGCTGCAATATGATAATAACCGAGACTATGAAATAATACTGTGGAGATATTCAATTTCGTGTATTGAATTTGATCATCCAGAGGACATCATTCATAACAACCCCAATCTTTTTAGCCTATCAAACGCGCTGTTGACCATGAAAGGCGATAAACGTGTGTCTTATGTTTGTGTGTTGCCTTGTTAAATGGGTTAGGGGAGAATAATAGATGCAAAATGCTGATGGTCCTGACTGTCCTGCAGTACCTCAGCTATCATTTAAAAAAGCTATTTGATAGACTCTTCAAGGTCAGTTATGTTACAAATATTGTCTAAAAACGTTAAAATCCTTTTGTGTATGTTGAATAATGTTGAACATCAGCAACTGCACTAACTTAATTAGGTTCAATTATTCATATTTCTAATTTTATACGCATTGAGCTTGTAAAAATGCGCAAAACAATCTGGGAGCCTGGAAAAGAAAGCACGAGATCAATGATTTGTAAAGAATTGCAGTAGATCAGCGTTCAGTTGAACTGAGAAAAGTGTAAACTGAACAGTGTTAGGCCGCGGCAATTTACATGATTTCTTAATACAAATGTATTTTGACTAGGAGAACACCGGTGATAGCATCAAAACAATTCGCAACATTGAGCACAGATTGAATCGTATTTGCTACCAAATGATGCAAACAGTGGTTCGTGTTTACAGGCTAGGAGGGGGATTCCTGTGTGAAACGGTGGGTTTATTCGGACAGAATAACGAGGCCAAAAAAACTGTGCCAAACGGATATCTGAATATGTAGTTTTAACTTGAACTTCAAACCAGACGTATCTGTTAGTGCCATGTGTGACTTTTCTCTATAGCCTATGTAGGCCCATTTCTATCCATTACTGTGCTTTTTCTTGTGACAGATCATGTGCTGATAACAAGAGCTTTTGCGTCCAACAAACCCCTAAACATTGCACTGCGACCTTTACCTGCCACCGTGCTTCTCCTCAAAAGCAAAAAAATACCACTGCAGAACAGCTTATATTAGTTTGCACTTATTTGCCTTGTCTGCATTCTAATTTAGTTAAATTCACTCTGTACAGGATAAAAGAGGGAATAAAAAAACCAACTGTCACCATTGCGGAGAACCTCAAGGTATTTGGATTGTAAAACAGGATGAAATCTCAGTTGGCTTTGCTTGTCTTTACAATAGGTCTTTCACTGCTCTTGAGCACTTTTGACTTTGAGACTAGCTAAATCTGTTTATGGTGGCCTGTCTCCGCGTCCCAAAGGTCAGTGAGCTTCACAGTGCCCTTCGCAGAGAACTTGTGTGGCATGTGGTCTACGTCCCCCGCCACCCCTCTGCCGTTTATGGTACGAAGCTGGCAGGAGAAACAGAAAGCAATGTTATTCCTACTGAAGTGTATGTGGGGGAGTGTAGAGTGGGTGGACGTGCATGATTGTGCGTGTGTGTGTGAGGGTGAATGTGTTTGTGATTTGAAGGAGAGTGTTAATGTGATAGAGAAAGAGAGGATAGCTAGAATGCTTAACATAAAACATAGATATCGTTTCGCTCCTTTCAGAACTACTAAATATTGATTTTGACATAATTTGAAATGAGTTCTTTATGAGCTCTATTTTTTTTCTGAAATGTACTATCCTATCAATTTGTTTTTCAATAGTTTCACACGTCCAACAACCCTTAACACGGGGTGTGAAGGTTTCATTTCTAGATTTGAAGGATCCGGATTCCTCTTAGATCTGATCTTAGACCAGTTGTCTCTGAAGGTAAAGAAAGGAAAAACGTCTTAGAATTTCAAAATTGGTGGACGTTGCGAATACGAATCAGTAGCCAATCGTTTTCATTTTCTTTTCTTGGTTAGTAGCATCTTTGCCATTTTTAATTTTGTATTTTTAAAATGGCATGACAACATTATAATGTGAAGAATGTGTACGGCATCTGTCAGCGCCTGAAGTGATATTTTGCTCAGTAATATTTAACAGACTCTTATTTAGTCTGTTTTTCAGTGTTTTAAATAAATAGATTGATTTTTCTCTTTTCGTTTCCTAATACATATAGGGCATTCTTCTTAAATGTTTAGTATTTTGTAGGTAGACTCTTCTTTCCAGGGCGACGCTTGGGGCCTTAACGCACTCACTGAAGGTCAAGTATGCAGCATGGGGCTGCACAACTGCCGGTGCCTGCTTAAAGCGCTTACAATTTTATACAAGATGGAAAAAGTCTGTGTCACCTGTTCAAGTTTGTCCAGTATCGGTTCAGTACACATGCAGTGTAGCCTGGAATTAACGTTCCTAAATATCGTATCAATATTTGTCTGTGCGGTTTCTGTGTGTGTTTAAAGGTCTGGCTCTGAAGAGGAGCTCGAAAATGTACAACTCAGACGGCAAAGCAAACATTAGTACTAAGTGTTTGAGCAGGCATTTCAACGGTATCTGAATCTGTAGCGTAAAGCTCAGAGCTTCTATTTTGGGTCCACATACTGAACCACTCCTGCGCAAGGCCACCGCAAACTAAAAAATGCATTTTGACCCCTCGGTGCGAAAAGAAACAGCCAGTGCTTAAAATAACTGTTATAAATGCATGCTGAATTCACACTAATTGAAGTTACAATGACAAATAAATGTGCAGTTTTTTGCTACTGAACGAGGATTCCATTTGTCATCTGACTGTCCCCTTGCATCCACTTGGCCTAACATTGTTTCCGACAAGATTCGACCAAATAATGAAAGTAAATGCCCTCAGGTGAAACGCTTGTCTGACAAAATATTTGCATGTAGTTACTTAATAAAATAAGCAGGTTGTGTCAAAACATAATCATACTCAGATTTGTGTTATCATTTTGTCATTGTCGCCAAACTAAGTGTATCACCTGTAGGTCAACAAATTCCAAAACAAACCATTGCGTAATGGTTCCCACGTCATGCGTAATTATGTGCCGTCTTGTGTGTAATTTACGAAACCTGGCCAAATATTTAGAACAGTAAGTCAACCTTGAATTGTTTTCAAACACTATGCATATTATCCCCGCTGATTTTAAAAGGCGATCTGGATATTTTAGAAGATTAACTATGCAGTTAATATCGGCCTTATTCAGGCCGCGCCTAAAAATATCTTTTTAAATATACAGGCATGTGACAGACCATAGCCTCCGGTACTCTTTGCACATAAAATGCTCTTTATTTTGATGTTTGTAGAATTGTATTAACCGTGAAGCTAAGAGCCCCTCTAGCAAAAAATCAAACACAAGCTTACTTTTAGCTTATCTAGAATTTGTTCACAGATAGATACACTTGAGTGTTTACTGTTCCTCTACTCTAAGGACTTCCAGGTTGTTGTTTTTTTCTCTCCAGCACATCTAAATAACACACAGGAGCTGGAGCCAGCAGTCACTATTGGGCGGTTTTCGTGAGATGTGAAATCATTTAATACTTCTAATAAAAAAAGTTAACACATTGTTGTGAAAGCTTTATGTCCTAGTGGCTGAAAGAGAAATACACTCTGGAGATTGCTCTAAATGTAACAGCAACAGACATCCTTATCTTGTAAGCTATTGTTGCCGACACAAACGCTTCACGCTAGGTGCATTCACTGAGACCTCAGTAAAAAAAAAAAAAGAAAAAAAAAAGGCTCTTTAGTGTTGCTTGAAACTGTTCGCAGCTCATACAGCCAAGTTTAACTGCCCGACTTACATCCAATTAAACTTATCTAGGCCATGAGGGGACAGTAATATGATTACACAGGCTTCCCACATTTAGCCTTGACTTCAGCTAACTGTGCTGCAGTGTCTTGGTGAACTGCTCCCATCGTGTGTGTGCGCCTCTGTGTTTGTGTGCGTGGTGTGTGTTGTATCATTTGGCACAGGATTTATCGACACAGAGCCAAAACGCTCTGCAATATTTAGGAGCGCCATTTTTGAACAGAGAGTTCTTCTTAACAAGAGGACAGATAGGTTAACCATTTTAATTATGGCGCTAGGTTGCAATACATAACTTAAATTCCACAGACACAGTCGTAAAGCTAGTGCTCCGAGAGTGATGTTTAAACGAAGTATTGCAAACTTTCTATTTGGAGCACTCAACAGAACATTTGGGTATATACATATATTTACAATGTTTTTTTATTTTTTATTATTGTATGAGTCCTTATAAGATAAATAAGTAGAGGACTGATAGCTCCGATACAGACGCTTTGCCTGCAAACTCTGCATATACTTAGCCTGCTCATTTGGTGCAACCAAATCAAACTTTCCTGGGTCCTACTGCTAGCAGAATATCAGCTGCTGTGAGTCGTCCATCCAGGGAAATAAACACATGGTAAACCTTATTCTTTGACTGATGGTTTGAGCGCACCAAGGCGAGAATAGCCAGTGTTTAAAGCATCGGGAAGGCGGATATTGCCAAGTGATAGACGTCGACTGGTCATATTTTGCCACATTATAACAAATACTGCGACTTAAAGGCTACCAGGAGTGCTATTCCCCATTCGTTTAAACGCCTTAATTCCTCTTGTCTATTGTGTAGTCTTTTAAATTCCTTTTCAGTTGTCTTGATCAGCAGCCCTAACTTTTGAATTTTATTAGTGTATCACTTATTCATACCCTCACATTACTTATTTATAGCGCGCTAATACGCATCATTGACATGATTATGATGAGGAAATGATTTGACAATATTGTTTTGGACTGTCTGCTTTGGTTCTGTTATTGCCTGCTGAAAGAAAAGTTTGTAGTTTTTATTTATTGCCATGGGACTTTTTTTCCCCTACAGATGATATTATAATCAGAGTAATGTTGACATACATTTACATTTTCGATGTTGTAATTCAGAACCTTTATTATAGGCCAATTAGTATGGCGGCTTTTCAGTTTTGTAGAAATAGAACTTCATATTTAAGCCCTGCGTTTTGTATTTTATTATTTCACACGGTTCAAACAGGCAGTGACAAATACCTTTATGTGCGAATTATGATTATTGTTATGCAACTACACAACACTAATGCTGCTGCAGCATGTGTCGAACATCTGTCTACACAGGCCACAGGCCGGTATGTTTACACAAATATTTCCATAGCTGCGGTTGTTCATCTACCAAAAATTATATCAGTAGCTGTGCTTCACGGGCACAAATACACTTATATAATGTATTTTTTCCCCGTTCTGTTTGCCACGTTCACAATGTCTCTTATTTTTATAAATTTGACTGAAATTGCTTTCATTCCTCTATTAGTGGCCTACACTTCTGCATTAAATGGACACCCAAAACCAAGTTGTAGAAAATGCCTTATGGTGTTCGGTGTGAACATTCAGCGCACTGGTGCTTTTTTTTTTTTTGAAGTTGCAGAATATCTAGTTGCTGAAATCCAAATTCCTCTCATTCTCAGAGTTTATGGTTTTCTGTAGAACAAAGGGATTTAGCGTTACTACAGCCATTCAGAGTTTTATGGTGGACATACAGAGGATTTTAGTGGTCAAATTCAAGTGCTGTGTCTGGACAGCTGTCTGCTTTCTTTGTACTTGGATGCAGGATGCATCATGTGAGACAACCTTTTGTCTGTATGGGTAGTAAACAAGCTAATGCCAATGCCACCTTTTTTCCACAAATACGCCTGCAATGGACTCTCATTTCCAATGCTGAGGTCTGATGATGTTGCTTGTTCTTCTCCTTGCTGTAGGAAATCACCAGAGACACTAACTTTGTTTTCCATGATTTCTAAACAACACAGGTGTCCCATAAGTGATTGTAGTAGGACGATAGTGTTATTGGAATATTATATAATAATTCTAGAATCTTTTGCAACATTTAGGAAATAGCCTATAATCATAAACAATGGGCCATCATATTAATTTCACCTTGTGAAAGTATCAGTTAGTCTATAAAGATTTGAAGATGGCCCTCAACAGTACAATTAAAAGTTTACAATGACGCAGGAAAGAACAGCCATGTGCTCTTTTCTCCAAACCATTCATTTATTACAATTTATTTAAAAACATTTTAATAGTCGTCCACAGGTAAATGTTTACGTTCTGGTGGAAAATGAAATGATCACATAAGCTGGGAATTATTTAATTTGAGAGGGAAACGTCGGATACATTCTAATTTTTGCTCTGATTCGAAGCTTATAGACAAAATATGCAACCTAAAACATTTAATTTGATTGACTAAAGTGGGTGAGTGAGTAAGAGGCTCACACATTGCGGTGTTGTCAATTACAAATCCAAAGCGGAATACTGTTGGATCCGGCCATTTAAGGGTGTTACAAAAAAACAAAAACTTTTGTTTGTGTTTATGTCATCAGGGCACATTCCCATTGAAGGAGATGCCTGGTACCAGGGCTTTACTGGTAGCACTCCTGCAGGAAGTTGGTTCTTGAATTGCGCAGTTGTCCTCCATGGGCTCTGTCATGATCCAAAGTCAAAGTGAATAATGACAGTGAGACGATTGCTTTAGCTTGCATGCACGCTGTGTAGTCCACATTGCCTAACCGTTGGTTCTACTTCATTTTACAACATGATTATAGTCGTCCACCAGTGGTTCAGTGTAACGAGGTTTCTCATTTGGTGAAAGAGGAAAAAAAGCCAAAATAAAACGGATGACGAATTCATATGTGGCATAATTTCAAATAGATGAGCCCGGCTCATCCACGCCTTTTGTTTAATGGCGCCATGTGTGCAGCAGACTCGTGTAGTCACTATTAAAGAATAAACATGGATCAAAACAAATAATATAAACCATGTGAAAAGACCCTCCTGCATATTCACAGACCACAGTGTAAAAAGTCTCTGTGGTGTCTCAGAGGTTTGCAGGAGAACGCGAGTCATTCACTGTGATCTGTTAAAGTTTTAGTAAATAGTGAAACGACGATTAGACTCATGGGACTGCGGCTTACACCTTATTTGGGCTACATGCACAGCGATTACTGAGGTATAGTACTTTCTTAATGCAGATTTTGAACTGTGTGGAATAGTGTAAGTGATAATAATTCCTCATTCTGTGATTAAAATATTAAAATTGCCTGTGGTCTAATAGTTTTCTTGACAGGGATAGCCACTCTCACTCTCAGTAATAGTGATTAATAGTAATTAGTATAATAATAATTAGAATAATCTTACTTGTAAAACTTAATAATGCATATGTCATAACACAAATGCATGTCAATGAGCTCACTATACAGTTTGTAGTACTATGCCTGTTTAAGGAGCTGTAGCTGTTTAGCTAGCCTACCACCAGCCCATAAACATAAACACTCACAGCACACATCTCTCTAATTGTCATAAGGCAGCAAACAGGAATCTGTTGCTGTTTTCGTTTTAGTGCGCCTGTGGTGTTTGAAAATTATTCGTTTGAACCTCGGAGATCTTACCTAAAGCCAACCACTCCTACACATCCAACTCTTCCAAATTGATATATGACAATATCTACTTTCGATCACGTGTCTGCGGGGCGACTTAGACGGATTGCGCGTCATCTCGCCTTCCCAAATTTTTCCCTTCTGCTGCAGCTCGTATCCAAAACATCTATCTATAGTACGGAGTACGAGAGTGAGAAAGATGTTTAACTCGGTGAATCTGGGCAACTTCTGCTCCCAGACGCGCAAAGACCGGACATCCGAGTTTGGGGACAGGACGGGCTGCGCGTCCAACATCTACCTCCCCAGCTGCACCTACTACGTCCCCGAGTTTTCTGCCGTCTCCTCGTTTCTTCCACAGGCCCCGTCCCGGCAAATCAGCTACCCTTATTCCACAAATCTGTCTCAAGTACAGCCAGTACGGGAAGTTTCATACGGCTTGGACCCTGCTAGTAAATGGCACCACAGAAGCAATTATGCATCGTGCTACTCGGGAGAGGATCTGGTGCATAGGGACTGTCTTCCACCATCCACCATGACAGAAATGCTTATGAAGAACGAGAGTGTGTACAGCCACCACCATCACCATCATACCCATCCGGGCTCCAATCACCCTTCCACAGGTTTTTACTCCGGCGTGGGGAAAAACAACGTCCTCCCGCAAGGTTTCGACCGCTTTTTTGAGACCGCATACTGCAGCAGCACGGACAATCAGTCAGACAATTGTTTACAAAAGGGCGAGGGGGGAAAGCTGGAAAGCGACTCCCAGCAGCAGCAGCAGCCCCCAGCCTCTGTACCCGGAGCCGCGGAGCAGGAAAAAGACCCAGAAGATGAGGAAGAACATACAAATTCAGGCTCATGCACTTCTTCTTCCGCAACAACCAAGGACGGCAACGCCAGCAAGAGCAGCCACTCGAGTAGGTATACCGAAGCAGTAAAATGGGGGAAGGTTAAGGGGACTAGCCCGGTGTTTTGTCGGTCAGATTTTATGTGGAGTTTTATAAGCATTCAAAGGATTTTATTATAACCCTACAAAGCTCTTTCTTGCAACGAGAAGAATTTTTACGATGGGAAAGCGCTTTGAAAAAAAGGAGATGTTATACACAGACGCCTCTATGGTGAGAGTCTGTGAAATTTTTAAGAGAGAGCTATTGTGACAAATGTTAACTTTGATCATGAACTTGCGTTGGGCATTTTAAAGGATTTTCTCGTTGGGCTGTCGAGAGTAAAAACCAATTGGGCAGAACATTGCTTTTGGCGTCTTGTGAATTTTCTTTTAGCACTGGGTTTGCCCGCAAAAGACATGCTGCACAGAGTATTACACACTTTAAGGTTAAATGCTATCTATCTATCTATCTATCTATCTATCTGTCTGTCTGTCTATCTTATCTATCTAATCTATTAGAACGTTTCCTCCATTTACCAGCAGACCATAAATGATCAGTTGTACAGAATTGAGTGGTGTTTTGCCTGTCTTTGTGATTTGCATAGATCTGCAAATTATTCCTATTTCCTCAATAGCCGCTGGAAAAAAAGCTTCAGTCCAAATCCATTTAGGTTTGCATTTGGCCTCTAATAATGAGTTGCATGCAAGCTGACATTACTGTTTACTTGAATGGCTAGCATAAAGTACTATTATGCTTGTTTTTAAGTGTTGAAGTGGCTGTTATTGTATCACACAGGTCCTATTTGTTTTCAGCCTACATTGTTTTAGCCCATCAGGCTGCAGATACAAGCTAACTGAGGCTAGTGTTCCCCACAAAAAATAACTATTAAAAATATATATATTTCCCCAGTCACCTGTTTGATAAGAACTTACAGGGCCACAGAGGTCTGCATAGGCCATTGCAAACATGGCCAGTGCATTTCAACTCACTGCCAAAAGATTGTGTAAATTGTTAGTTTAGCTCCAGAGGAATGTGACGCACATAATGCGCTCAAATACTTTTGTTGTTGTATATTTATAACAGATAAACACGTACTTAGAGCCGGTAAGTTGATATTATTTCCTCTCCAAGCGATTCTGATATTTAACACTCTTTATGGCTGGTTTATCTGATATCCTCTGCTACTTTGCTTGATGAATGTTGACTGAAACGTTATCATTACTAATGCCATTGAGACAAAATTCTTAGCATCTTGCAATATCAATAGTCACCTCAGCACTGAAGCCCATTTTTGTATGTAGCCTATTATTGTTAATTCGTGTGATTTTGTTGCTATGTCCCGTGCCACGCTGATGTTATTTTGAATTGTATATATTTTTTTCCTTCTTCAGGCACTCCCCGTACAAGGAAGAAGAGGTGTCCATATTCCAAGTTTCAGATCCGAGAGCTGGAGCGGGAATTCTTCTTTAACGTTTACATCAACAAAGAGAAAAGGCTTCAGCTTTCCCGAATGTTAAACCTCACCGACCGCCAAGTTAAAATTTGGTTTCAGAATAGAAGAATGAAAGAGAAGAAGCTGAGCAGAGATCGCCTCCAGTACTTCTCTGGAAACCCCCTATTGTGAGCACGAGCAGAAAGTGTCACAGTCTTGGTCAGTGACATTAAGGCCTACTCTTATCTCACTGAATTGTAATCATGGGCATAACCATTTTCTAAAGGAGCCCATATCACCAACAGTGCAATGTTAAAGTGGACAGTGGGAGTAATAGGCCTGCATGGGATAAAGTCGCCATTTTCTTATTGCCCTACCGGCGGCGGTGTATTTCTAGCTGGTCACCAGCAAGGCCTACATGGTTAGAATAATCATTTATACCTATGCTGTTCTTGAATATGTCCCTCTATTTATCACGATTCTCCGTTGTGTTTATTCTATTGTTCATATAGACATATTTGTTGTTAAAAATATCAAATGTAACAAATAATTTGAATCCTTATTGCGCAGACAACTTTTAGCTCTTCCCCTTCTCTCTGGTCTATGTATATAGCATATTATTATCTAATTATTTCGCGAGCGGGGTATGAACAAGCTATAGCAAAAATCTCCAGGCTGCATTTTTCTCCACTAAGAACTGTGACGTCCAATCTGTGAAAGTATATCTCCCCATGTACAGAGTAGCCTATGCAATGTGCATTCGTGACTGTAAATAGGCGTAAATGTTGAATTTCCTTTCCCCTATCCCTGCTGCTATTTTTCAGTACACTGCCCACACAACTTTAACAGCTTTAACGTCAACACTCGTTAAATTATTTGCTTAAAACATTGATGCTTTGGAGTCCAGAGAAGAGGAACAGATTGCTGGCCTATGTATCATTAATATAATACCTATGAAATAAACAGAAACATATAGGCAAAACTCAACGACTATGTGCTTTTTGTGCTACCATTACCATTATTATCACAATTACCATCACTAGTATGACTATGTATTTATTCCTGACAGCCGCAATGTTTGCTGCTTTTGCTTCGTCGTGAGTCAGACGCCTTTTGGAGATGGCAACTACTCATAAATATGTGTATATGCTAAAACTGTTGGCCTACACACATAACATTAGGACGGTTTTTAACTTGTGTTAATGGCCAGTTCTCAATAATACACACATTTGCTGTGGTAAATTTGGTGGCGGTTGTGAAACTAAGGAAATAGTGTCGGCGGGCCTATACTTGTCAGATTTTAGGATATTGAAAGATTACACCGCTCTGAAAGATCATGTTTACAATTTAGCAAGCGTGTTAAACGAAGATAGAGCCAAGATCTTAGAAATGTAGAGAAAGAGAGTGGAATGATAACCTCTTTTAGTGCCCACTAAATGGAATCGCCACTCTTGTAGTCTAGACACTGCCATAAAGACAGAGGCACTAAATGGCTATTTTTTTCTCTTAATTGCACCGTCTGTTCGGGGGGGGATGGCGTTCACTTCCGCAGTAAATAGTAAACAAGCAAGACTGGATGTCCAAAGCTGGGGGGGGCTTGCCAAGAGCTTTCGACATGAACTCGGTCTGTGCAGTCTGCAACGTCAAACCAAACCCCCAACCCCCTCTGCACACCCGTCATGTCCGCCACTCTTCAGATCTCAAAATTTGGAAGGCGCAGCAAATCCAGTCTTTTTCTGAGTAAAGATGTATATGTATATATAATATATAATTATTATTATTAATATTTTTAAGGTTTGGCATGTGAAAGACCTCGTGAAAATCCCAATGTGTTGCAGCTCAGAGATTGCCAAGCATTTGAAATAATAGTCTATTTGTCTGAGCTGACCCCAAACGTCGCCTGTTTCAACACATCAGCTATGAATAAATAATTGTTGACTAATTGGGCCATGTGTTTGGAGTTATAACAAGAGATAGCTAGGGGAAAGGAAATCATAATTGGCATGTTCTTTTTTTCTCAATTAGCCTGTGTGTGTTTGTGTGTGCGCGCCTTATGTGAGCGCATGTGTATTTCGTATGTGTGTCCCCAGCATATGTGCATGGCGATTGCACGTGTGCATTAACTACAATTTATAATTAAATGTAGTCTTTGAACTTCAATAATGTCAAGGCCTTCACCTTTAACCCGCTGCAATAAAGTGGAATCAAGGAGCCCCTTTAGCCCGGAAATGTGTGCAGCGGCGGAATGGGCCAATGAGAGTGAGTGGGAACAGAAAATGGAATGTGTACAGAGACCAACTTTGACCCCTCGCATTAAGCTACAGCAGGTAACTTTGCCAGCTTTAGCACGCCCAGTAAATACACTTTATTGTCCCTGTAAAATGTATACGTTTTCACGCATGAGACGTTTTAAACCACGTTGGTATAAACTGTAGGCCTGTATTTGTATTCTCTAAAGAAAAAAACAGGTTGGTGTGTGGCTGTCGCAGTGTGCTTGTCGTAATGGGTGGTTCTGTAAGTGCAAATATGACGGTTTGTGCGAGCGTGCGTGGGTCAGTGCATCCTTTGATTCCTGAGTTTAGAAGTCACTCGTGCTCCGGCTGCTGTGCAAGGTTCAAAGAACTAAAAAACTCAGAATGAAGTGAACACATATTCATGCAAATGTCTGCACTGTAAGATCAAAAGGTTAAGGACTTGGCTAGGGTTTTAATTTTTTTTATATAATGAAGGGAAATAAAAGGACGGTGGAAAAACTCGCTCTGATTGTATCCACGTGATACACTGTGTAGTGCACATATCAGCGAAAACGTGGCAGGTATTTTCTCCGTGTCAATCTGCATATGTCAATGTAATATCAGGGAGGACAGGGGTTCGTTCTGACAAAAGAAAGGATATGCAAACTGGCGGAGATCAAGGCTATAGGAGCCCCTCTCTTGCCACTCCCACCAACCTTGGCCCTGGGACGGTGACGCGGGTAGGCTAATTTGTAGGTTTCTCCAACACACAACGTCACTAACAGAGAGCGCTGCAGAGGCTTCTTCAAATGTTGTCTATCAACCACACGGGGGCCAGGAGTCTCCCGGCCTCTGCACTGTTTTGTTTCCTCAACGGGATCTTGAAAACGTTTCCTGAGATGGATGCCTCGGTGACATCAGAGTAGTGGCCGTGGAGACAACCTCTTGGTGATGTGGTGTGTGACAGAGGGACGGTCCACTGGAATGCAGCTCTTGCCACATGCTTCAGGCTGGCTTGTGCACTTGGGTGTTGTGGTTAAGGAAAATGGCGGTGCGTTTTTATGTAGATGAAACAAACGGGTGTGTGTGTGTGTGTGTGTGTGTGTGTGTGTGTGTATTTAAGAAATATATCAAGGCTGTAAACAAACAATTTTTTTTTATTACAAAGAAGAGTTTGGATTTATATTTAACATTGTGAGATTATTCTCGAAGGCCCATAAATCTAACTAAAATAATATGACGGCATGAGGAATGACATCTTACTCACTGAATACCAAAAAAAACAAAACACCATTTTTTTTCTCGTGGCAATACAATTAACAGCTTAGGGGAAATCTATAAATAAAGCTAGAACAATACAAAAAAGTAGTAAAATGTTTTTTTTCCTAATATGAAATTAGTAACGTTTCCAGATATTTAGTTACGGATTTAAGGCAATTATTCATCAGTTATAATTTGTTAATTGTTATTGTGTTTTATTTGGAAAGTAAATGCAGTGGAATTCCTGTTTTTTTCTCTGCAGATACTAATCAAGGGGTTATAGGCTATTGAATGGTTTTATACTACAGTGTGCTACTCGCATCCCAGCACCTATCCTGTTCTATAGGGCCATAAAACAGTTCGACGCTGTAAAACGAGCTCTTGCTATTGCTGCAACCAAATAACTCTCAAAACGCTTGAATTTACATTCGCGCATGTGTACCCTATTTATTTATTGTTGCCAACAAGCTTAGTCTGACTGTAATTTACAGCAAGTTCTAAGTTGAAGAAATGGCAGCTTGTAGTGTGTATTTGGTGTGGTAGTCAGTGGTAATAATGTAATACTGCTGTACTTTGATGGCAGTTACTACTCTTGTTTTTAATTAAGAACTTACATGATTCTGACACCATAAATTTCCAGTTGTGCACTGAGTGGACAGCAGCATGAAAGAGGACACAAAGCAGAACCTCCTCACATCCAACTGGAAAGATATTTCAAAGTGGCTGCCAGGAGCAAATTAGTTGTGTCGCCCCAGTGGCTCATGATTAGTAGTACAATAAGGAAACCCGCTACCATGCCGCCTGTCCCGCAGCATTCAACACCCATACCTGTTTGTAATATGGTTACAGCCTCCAGGTTTGCAATCAATTGGTCGATAATTTAGTGGTGAAAGTGCTGGCTCTACTTTAGACAAGTGTAAAGACGGTGTTACAGTTGGAGTCAACTCTGTGTGTGTGTGTGTGTGTGTGTGTGTGCGCGCGCGCGCGCTCAGGGTAGGTTACACGTTAGCGAGCAGTGTTAGTGTGTGAGGAAATTCCTGAGGGTTTAATGTATGCAAAAATACAGCATGCACACATAGGCCTAGACAAAAAAAAACATTAAATGTTAGCATGCAACACTATCCTCATTGCAAATTGAGTGTCTTTTTCTTGAAATTGCGTTCGTGTATCCACCAGAGAAATAGATCTGGGTAAACAGCGCTTTTTTTTACGGAAGCAGAAAGGTATGCGTGCTCAGCGAAAGCTTTCTTCCATTTTTTAAAAAATAGCCGTTTTGTTCTTACAAATGTAGGATTAATAAGCTGATGATGGGTAGATCTGCTGTCTTACTGGCAAAATGATTAAATCACAAACTCCTGTTATTACGTCTGTGGCATCATAATACACACTTTCCCACATTGCTTGTAACAACACAGTACTGTCACATCTGTTGACTTCACAATGATTATGTTATTCTGTCAGGTGTGTGACATTCCACAAGTCCACGGTTTCCTTTATCATTTCAGGTCTATATGACGACATAATGCATATTTTCCTGCACTGCCAGGTATATGATATACTAAGACGGAGCCATCACAATGTTCTCTGCACCTCTTGTGAAATTTAACCATTATCTAGAGCTCAGTGGTCCCTGCAAAGTTGTACACATATCATTTGTTTTTATGTACATGACTTTTTTTGTACTGGGGAGAGTTTGAGGTATAGCCTGCAGGCTAGGTGTGAATGTGTCATAAAGCAGTTTGTGTGTGTGTCTGTCGGTGGGGTAAGTTTTGTGAGGTGGGCCATACATTAGGTGTGGTTATTAACGTGTCCATACATGAGGCTGTGTGTATGTGGATTAAAGAAAGATGGAGTGTGAAAACAAGATCCTTAAAAAGCTTTTATTCCAGCATTTTCCTGTTTTTGGTTGAAGTAACTGCATAAAATGATTTACCATATTGGTGCATGCCAGTTTATTGTTTATATTATGAGTTTCTAAGGGTTTCATGAGCCCAAGATGTTGTCCACGCACATAAGACCACGTTATCCGTGGATCCGCAATTAATGTAAAAGTCACAAAAACTGAAGAGGCAAGTTTTTCACCCCACATCAGCAATCTGTAGATATGACAGTCCGCGTTTATTTTATAAATGTGAAGAATAGGGCATGGAGAATGACAAATACACTGGCGTTTATTAAATATTTATTTCACTTACAATTAGTGCATCACAGTCAAGCAAAGGCTCTGTCTCATCTTGAAGCATCACTGTTTATGCAAATGAGGACAAATATTCCAAGACATACATTGATAATATATCTTGCCCTTGTCTTTGAAAATAAGTCTGAACTGAACAGACAGATAGACAGGCGCGCGTGCACGTTTCTCTCAAACCAACTAGGATACAAGCACACCCGCATAGCAGTGGTTAATGATTTCAACATTTTAAACTCGCTAAATGCATGCCAGCAGTATCTGCTGTTGGAGTTTTTAAATGTTTGCTAGAGATCTGTTGGTACACACACACACACGCACACACACACACACACATAAATATATATATATAATTTAATATAAACACTTTGTTTAAAACGAAAATCAGGAGCGAGTGAAGCAGCAGTGTGTTTGTATTTGTATTCTTTCGAGTAACTGCGGGTTTGTTTGGACTGGATAAAAGTGTACTTTCTGCAGCACAGAAAACCCCAGGCCTGGAGTAACACAACACATGACACATCATTGGAAGAAACGAGGATCTGTAACTGAACACAAGATAACTTTATTGTCTCCCAGTAACAGAAAGTGTCATTTAACAAGGCTAAAAAAATAAAATAAAAATGCAGATTTATTACAAATTTAAGACACACGCGCGCAGAATAGGACTGAAACTGTTGAAAGTACAACTGACAAGAACAGTTCAGACTATAATGCTTATTTGAATCTGTTCAGGGTGATGATATACGGAGATACGGAGTGACAAAAAAGTATTATGTGTGTTAAAAACTAATTCATTAAAGTAACAAAAAATCACAGATTAACTATTTACTGTGGGCTTGATCCAACAACATTTTCTCTCTATCCAGTCGTTATGAGGCTATCACAATAACATTAGTGGCCTATATTCATGTTTTTTATTTATTTAGATGTTTTAAAATACGTGTATTCGAAATCAGTTTCAGTGACTAAGAGGAGTGTAACCTGCTTATTTTTTCATATTCACTGTATTCGTGTTTCGCAATGGTATTCTACATAGCCCTGAATGTTTTCACCTGACTGTGACAAAATTAAACTCTTATGGTAATGTTGATAGCATGTGATTAGCGCTGATGAGAGAAGGAGAATTGTTTTTTAAAAAGTATCTGTGCATAAATACTTGAAAAAGCGAAGCTAAACGAGAGCCACAATTCACAAACCAGCTCTTCTGGCCCGCAACTAGTCTGCGAATGAAAACAAAAACGCCAGTAAGATTGTTAATTTCAGATCTGTTACATATTGAAAACACATGCTTTTCATTATGTAACAGATCAAGGAACATCCTGAAAATAATACAGGATTGTGCATTACAATAGCTCAGGTATGCAATGAATTATTTAATAGGCTGTAAGGTGTTTTGTGTCAACAGTAAAACAAAAAGAGAGAGAAAAAACATTAGCTTAGGCTTGACGTCATTCTGCATGACTTTCCTTTTACACCACAATAATTAATATCGTTATAGGTCCACCGTCCACTAGCGTACAAATTCCACTGTTTAGTTAATAATTTGTAGCCCATTTCAAGAAAATAACCAGGTAAAGAGCCAAGTGCGGCTTCAGTTATCCCAATCTAGTGAAAGTTAACTAATTGGTCAAATAACATCTAATATGTTTGCTTTTTTAAAAACAAAGTCTAGTGTAATTCTGTTGTCGTAAAGTCTTAGGAAGAAAAATATTTGACCCTCAATCAATAAAAGAAATAAAAGACAAGGCCGTGGTGTTTAATGCATTGAATGTACTGTCTATCTACAAAAGGATGCCAGTAAAATACATTTCATATAGGCTATCATATCACAATCTTAAATTTAGCAGGTAAAATGCAAAAACCAACATGTCATTTTTAGGCTACTTCACAACGTCAAGGGTTAAAACCTAGTTGTTGTATTTTGGTTTAAAATTCACAAAGAAGTCCACATTTCTGTTCTAGTTTTCTTTTTAATAACACACCGGAGAGCTTACCTTGCTAAATCGGTGGCAACAACAAAGCAAATAGATGAAAACAACAAAAAGAACTGACACAAAATGCACTCTTTCTTGTGACAAATCCGCGATGGCTTCATCTCCATTGCACTGGCACCAGGGTGAAAAGGAAATCACACGTTGACTACATGGATTTCCTTTCAAACATCAGAAGTTCCAGATTAAACAGAATTAAAATACTCAAAAGCCACGTAGTAAGAGCCTTACAAATAAATTCATTGCTGCAGCAGCCGTCCTTTGTTCCCACTGGTGTGGCCCTGCTGTCCTGACCAGCAAACGGTCGCTAGGTGGCGCTCTTGCTCCATCAAAAACCCTCCAGGTTTCCCAACTTGACCGCGCTGACGTCACGTCAGTCTGAAGCATCAAGGCCACTTCCACGCAGCTATTGGTCTAAAAATCACATGACATGTCTCCTAACATCCATAATTATGTTACTGATATTTTGCACCCCCCTCCAAAAGATGTCAGCATCCTACTGTCCTTATTCTCCTGGTAAATCCCGTACTTCAGAGCAGTGGAACACACCAAACGATTACTGTGTTGCCAAATGCAAAAATGACATGTCCGAATAACATAGCGCCCGGGAACTTCCTGATGGATTCCTTAATGGGAGGATCATCTTCCTTCAGGGGTGAGGGTTATTCCAGCAACCCCGGAATGTACATCCACACAGCTGCAGAGTACGGATATTCAGTGATGAGAAACATTGGGAAGGTTGGACCATCTTCACTCTCCAAAAGAGACGATGTTCCTCCGGGCGGTCTGCAGCTCAGCGGCTTCCAGGATGCGCCCTACCTGTCAACACAGCTGGCCACATGGACCCCAGGCTCCAAAACCAGCAGGGACGAGCAACCTGTTGCCCAGTGTTTACAACCCTGCTCGTTTCCAGCGGGCAACGTCAAAGAGGAGGCGTTTTGTTGCCTCTATCAGGATGACAGCAATAAGGGGAAGCAGACAACAGAGTCTGCTACTTACATCCGGCTTGGAGACAATAGCTGCCGGCCTGAGCAAACAGCCGCCTCGTCCAGCGCCTGTTTCCAGGTGTACAACGGAGAGAGGCCGCAGCAGGACGGCCAGCAGTTCCCCTCCGGCTTCTCTCTGACCCACTTGGCGACATCTGTTGAATCAGCACCAGAATCGACAATAAGATGCAGCAAAGCGGCGCAGGAGACAGCGAGAGAGGTTTTAAAGACAGATGAGAGTCAGAGCAGGAAGGAAGAGAAGGCCAAGAGTGACAGCTGTTCAGATAACTCGGACGGGGAATTAAAAGGTAGAACATTATACTATACCCTCCTCCTCCTCCTCCTCCTCCGTGACACACGTGTACACACACGCACACCTCCATGCATACAAACACACACATACATACCACAGACCATGTGTAGACAGTTTCCATATAATATTCGCAAGAGTTATTAAATGCTGTATGCATCGTGGCCTTATAGTGCAGGCTTGTGTTTGATGGCAGTCATATGGGCTGTATGGGCATTTGACAGCCTCGCCTAGCAGGGGTTATGGTGCCCGTGGTATTTAACACCTTTCCATTAATGTGAGAATGTGAGATGGGCAGTTATCATTGAAATAAACACGCTCACACACATACACGTATCACACTCTCACTTTCTCTCCTACATGGGTCATTTACATTGTGAGACTTAACCATTTTTAACAGCTCCGTTTTACGCCTCAAAATTAGGGTATTGAGCCAACATAAAATTCAACTGTTTTTTGCTGCACAGTTGAAAACCTTTTGTCATACAGGCTAGTGCCCTGACTTATTACAAAACTCGGGGAACATTTAAACAGCATTTCTCATAAATACATTCACACTTTTCTGCTTTGATGTATCGATAATTCAGGACAATTCAGACCAGTTTTTACTACATAACTATTTGGAGTTAAAGTCCACGTCTGAGGACAATTTTCCTTTCTTTTCCTTCATGCTAACAGTAGCAGCTTAAATGAACAAAAGCACGAATATGGATGACATTTACTGTTATACATGATTTTAAATAAATAGTTAGGCTACTATTAAATATTTTAAACACACACGTACTATTATTATTGTTATTATTATTAATGCCGCTAATAAATTGATGCTAGCTACAACTAATGCTATTGCTCACCCCTCTGCCATTTCTCTTTAGCTCTTATTTAAAATTAGTTTCAGCTTGTTGTGTTTTTTATGGTTTTAGCTAGCAGCCTCATTCGTGACAGCCGACAAGCTCCTTTCGTTTTATTTTAATTTAATTGGAGGACATAGCCAGGCAATAGGACTCAAAATGTGTGTGTGTGTGTGTGTGTGTGTGTGTGTGTGTGCGCGCGCGCATGCATCCTGTTAATCCCATATTACTGAATTAAATGTTTTTGGTAATGATTAAATGTGGGCCACACACTGAGTGTTCACCTTAGGGTAATTATTAGTGTAACCTGCGTGTCGCCTGTGTGTTTGTGTGTAAAAGAGGCGTTATTCCCTAGAGTCTGCAACCTAATCAAGGAATTAACTGATTGCGCAGCAGTGTGATTTGACCTGCTATCAAGAAGATGCCTTGTTTCTTGGTCTTTATTTATTTTTTCTAAATATGGTATTGTGCTTCAGAGACTTCCTTTTGTTTTGGGATGAACCTCCGAAAAAAAAATCACTTGGCTCCGGTGTGCAAAAGTAATAAAATTTTATGGGAGTCTGAGGTCCAACATAGACAAAAGATGTGCTTACACACCCTACTTTGATTTGATCTAATTATAGCTGTACACCACACAAAAGCAATTTGCAAGCAGTAGGAGTTGTAGCAATAGGTTGATATTCATTTTTTGAAGCGACAGTCACGGAGAGTCCACGCCCAGGTAAAGCGGTTCTTATAAACTACTCATTTTGATCCAGATTAACGGTATTGAATGTGCATTTCAGATACGGGAGTGTGCGTTAGCATCCAATGTATTGATGGAGGTTATTAAGCTGCATATGATCTCTGCACAAAATGACGGATTTGGCCACAGTTGCTCATACATTATTTTCTCTTGCTCCGGTAGATGATTTATCCGCGGAACAGACAACGGGAAGCTGGTTAAAAGCCAAAAGTGGGAGGAAGAAGCGGTGTCCCTACACAAAGCACCAGACGTTGGAGCTGGAGAAGGAGTTCTTGTTCAACATGTATCTGTCTCGGGAGCGCCGCCTGGAGATCAGCCGGAGTATCAACCTGACCGACAGACAGGTCAAGATCTGGTTCCAGAACAGACGCATGAAGCTCAAGAAGCTCAACAGGGAGAGCCGAGAAAGGGGGCCGAATGCAGTTTATAATTACTCCTGAGGAGAGTTTTACCTGCAAACACATTCACATTAACTTACACACACACATACACACACTCACATACATATGCATAGACATGACCAGCAGATATAGATAGACATGCATGTGTCATCTTATAATGCATTCACTTATCATTTATCAAATTTCTCTTTATATGCACATACATACTCACGTACACGTACACACAGCGTGCCTTCCTATATGAAAACGCTCTGACCTGCAGACTAGCCTGCAGGTGAACACTTGCAGCAGCATTGGAACGCTGAGGGATTATATTACCTTGCAATGATAATTATGATATAACATGAACCAAAGGAGGAGGCAATCTCAACCAGTCTATAAATATCTCGTGGCTTGCAAGCAGTTTCACTTTGCTGTCCTCTAATGAATGCTTTGCCACTTGTGCAGCTTCTTCGTTGGTGTCTGTTGCTGTGGCATATTCGTGCAGTGAAATGTGCATGCACACGATGATATTAAGCTATGTCATGGCAAACGAGTCCAAAACAATAAAAAGGAGGGGAAAACGGAAAGATATTACCAACTTTGTCCTTCCCCTGGCATAGTGGTGCAAATGAGAGGGAGGGAGAGACACTGCGGATGAGAGAAGGAGATTATGGCAGTTTTAATAGAAGTGAGAGACCATAACGTTGATTTAAATATTATCCAGGTGACCACAGTAAGTCAAGGTCATAAAATTCTAATGTCAGGTTCGCCCTGGAAAGCGTTGGGGGTGGATTTTATGATCTGCAAATATAATGTGCTGCAGCAGTAAAGATGCGTTTAAAGGTGTGTGTGGAGGAGGGCTAATCCACACAGCAGAGACTGCAATGTGCAGGATCCAGCCGGGGCGCTGGGCTGGAAGGAGCAGCCGCCTCCACCCGGGATAATGGAGCGTCATGGGAGCATGAGATAAGAAAGATAGTGGATAAAAGGGACCGCGACAGCTGCAGGAACAATAATAACAACGGGCGTCACACGTGGATAACTAAACGCACCGGGAAGGCGTCTGCAGGAAGCAAGTAAAGGTAGGACTACGTAACATTTTTTATTTCCTGTTTTGGAAAGTATGCCATCTGTCAGGGGAGGATGCTTGACAGCTCTCGTGGCACGCATGGTGCACGCCTGCACACGTCGATAGTTTATATGAAGATGTTGATATGAATGCTGGTGATTTCTGGTTTCTTTCTCACTGGAATCAGAAATGTCGGTTGCTGAATATTTTTGCATTATGCTTCCGGATACTGTGACTGAAAGTTTGCTTATTTGGAACAGCTGATTACATGTTTGTGCTGTGCTGCTACGATGCTCTTTACAGAATTGCAACAAAGCATATGAAGACTGAACCTGTTTTTTTTATGAGTAAACAAGTCATAAATGCAAGTTGTCTACAGCAGTGTTAAGAAAGTAGCTTGACTGCAGCCCTAATAGAACATAGTGTGTTTTATTTTGTTGGTACTCGCCTTTTTTTTTCTTGGTGCTGGAGTTAATCCTCACTTGATTTTTGCATAGAATGTCCTTTCCATGGATTTTAACCCCCTTTGCGCGAAGCTGAAGCGTGGTTTAGGTAGTTTCATGTTGTTGGGGTTGGCTTCCTGGCTCGGCAACAAGAAACTGCCTTGATTACGTCAGTTCGTCTTCATCAAGGGCACAATTTCCGCTGAATTACCCCCTATAGTCGCCCAGGTCCCCGCAAATGGCATTGTAAATGAACTGAGCTGCAATACCTTGGACAGAGACGTTTTCTTTCTTTGCTGTTATTTTGTGGTGGGCTGTAAAACCTTCTGAGGCTCTCAGAAGGAGAATAGGTTGTAAACAACATGGGGTAAAGTTTTAGACTGCGTTGTACTGCATCTGTTAGCCGCTTTATGATGATCTGAATAGATAGACGGATATATGTCACATTTTGACGTATTCATTTATCTGACGAATGGTGCTAATGCACGGCTGCTTTAAAGGTTTTAGTCCAAAACGCCGTGCAATCCCAATTTCATATTTAGGCTACTACTGAGATTTAGCCTAACATTAAAATATCTGTGACAGTATATAAAGTAAATAATTCTTACTTTGAAAGTGAATGTTGTCCACAAACTTTACCGTACATGAGCACACTTAGAGGCTTGACAGCAATCATCCCATTAGAAGTAATATTTTGCTAATTGAGACCTTATTTTTTCAGTGAAATTCCTGCAGACATTATTCCTGTGCATTAAATAGTTTGACTCATTAGTTGTTTTTAATTGTTTTACTAAAGTTTGAACTTAAACTTCTTCTCAGCCCGTTAACGAGCTGTAGGTACTTGCATATCTACACAGCTTGATCTAGACTTGATCTAGATTTCCCTAATTTGATCAATTAAGATCCAAGTTTTTAAAACTCGATTTCACAGATAAGAATACTTTTAATTCTTATTTCGATTTATCCTACACTATCCTCACTCTTAAATTATATTCAAGCCCAATGGCACTGAATTATTTGAGTAATGCTGGCATATATGGGCTAATATATTTATGTCGGGAACTATTACAGCACGCCTTCAGTGGGCCACTCACTAACAATCACATGTATGGCCAAACTTTTTTTAAGTCTCGCCTAATCCAGTAATCCATTTGAATGCTAACATTATTGATGAATAATGACCTAATGTTTTTAGCAAAGGTGAAATTAACTAAAGGTGATTATGGAAAGCGAAGTAAGGAACTCATCCTATAGAAACACAATAACGTATCTATAGAACAGTTCTTGTGGCGCAGTCAGCATCTTTCCTGCAAGGGGAGTCCAGTGTTTGTACTGGTCACTATTTCTCCTTGTTTTCTCAGACCCCCCCCCCCCCCCCCCCCCCCGGCGGTAGTGCAACTGGAAGAGACAGTCTGGAATCCAAAGTCACTTTCATTCAGCTCAGTGAATGAGTGTCTCCCTTGGAATGCATCACTGACAAAGACTTTACAGCGCTGGAAACAGCCCCGAGAGCTGCACAGATTCACCCTAAAACCATATACACATAAAGCAATTTATTTTCACTTTGTAGTGGCACACAGGAACTGAAGGCTTTAGACAGCCACTTCCTTGGGACGGCTCAAGATGTGTTACTGCCACTGGCATGATCAGACATGAACCAAATATGCTAACGGGTTTTGCTTCTTTTTCTTTTTTGACATACATCATTTGATTTTTCTTGTGAGATATAGGCTAAGTAAAATTAGCACTTCATATTTGTAAAGCTTTTTTTTTCTAAAGATGAAGTTAGTAGACATTTAATTGAGAAGGAGGAAGGGCATAAACTTGCTTTTTTACAATGGAAGATTTCTTTTTATTTTGAACCGTGTGATATAAACTGTGGCTTTTTTTTATTTTTTATTATTTCAATGTATAAGTGGGAATAAGTTCTATTCGCATTTCGTATTTTGGAACTGAAAATCAACTAAGGTTTATACAAGAGATCATGATCATTATTCTACAGACAAGAAAAATGTTCTCTAGGACCAGAATGCAACATGTGTATCACTGCGGCCTAGTCACCATGAGAATATCCCTCATAACTTGTTATGCTGACAAACAGTGAAATGAAAACTTCTTTTCAAATAGCCGGAAAGGAGAATTTATAATTAAGAGGCGTGTTTGTATTCTATGAAACTGTAATATGCAGCGGTGATCCTGGAGAACAGTGTAATTCAGTGTAAGACGGATCCTTTTTGTGGCCTTTCAGCTGACCACACAGTAACTATTGGTTGTGCGGTGCTTTCTGTTCAGCACACGGCACGGCACATTATAAATAACTTGTGATATTCACTTTGATTGTTCCATGTGCGCGGATAATATGATCCAAATGTTGCCTATAGATAAACCACTGATCTTATCTGCACTGTGTGTGCCTGTTTGATCTGGAGCTTAATGGGGAAATTTACTCTTGCTTATTTGTTGTGACAATTCCTTGTTCTATTCTAATTGCATGTAATATCGCCATTATGGACAGAATAGACAATGTGCCGTCACCCTGTCATCACACAGAAGCCAGCGAATGTGACCGTACGTGTCTCATAAGAGAAAGTCATATTACAACGCGTAGCCTATCCTAAATCGTTCGTTTAGGCCTATTATTCATCCACCCAGCGATGACACAAACTGTTGGTGTTGACGGAAGTAAAGACAAAATACAGACTCCCTCGACAATGAAGATGAATCATCTTTACCTTAACATGCACAAGGGATTATCTGAGCTCTGTCCTATCTGCTTTATGTTTGTAAGGATACAAATAAATAGTCCATTTATGCCATTTATAGGCTACTTTTTGCTGGCCTGAAGATTTGGTCTTTTGTTTAACCTGCAGACAAATTCATGATCGTAATTAAAGCCGCCTTGTTCAATAGTTCTATTTTTCGTTTTACCCTACAAACTATATTTAGACTAAACGTGTCCTGTTTCAGATTAAAGGAGTAGGTCCCTTAAAGAGCTGTTTGCCAATAATTTCAAATTTAACATGAAGCGTCAGCCCACTGCGACAACGCGAATATACACCCAAAATGTGGCTCACTGTAATGCTTTAGTCTGTCAGCGTCCACTTGAAATATATGGGCTCAAGGCTGTACATAAATGCCTTAAATCTAAAACAACACTGTCCACTGTGACCATGCGAACATTAGCCTATGGGTCTATGTTCTGAGTCACGTTGCACAAGTATATCTGTCTAACGCATATTTGTTTTTGTTTTTATGAATGGAAAACATAATCGTGTAATTGAGAAAAGAGCCTGGCTTATATAGAGATTGCTTAGATAATACCATTACTTACAGGCATTGTTGTAACACTGATTAAGTTGATATACGTATTTTGAGATATAGGGTTGTCCCTATCCCTGAATTGTAGATGAAAACAGAAAATAGGCTCCGTTTAATCGTAGAGTAAAACATTCGGAGACAACTTGTGATTTTGGACTATATAATTAAAGTTAATAGTTGACCTGACTTTAGACGAACACAGAGCCCATCTAAAAACAAACCAACAGTTTCATGTCATCTGTCAACTAATTTTGCAGTTATCCATCTATGTCTGTGATTTCTAGTCTTTATTTTCATTTAACCTATTAGTGATTCTTGGATCATAGGCTATATGTTCAAACTGACAAAACACTACGTCTTTGTGTTGCTTATTATAGCAGGCTGTGTAACATGTTAAAGTAGAATTAATATGAAATACGAAAAGGTTTACCGATCCAACAAAGAGGCATTTCTTCGGCGGTGTAATCGCAAGTTGTGTTGAGGAAGAACAGAGAAAAAACAGGCTACATACAATGAACATTTAATGGTGCAACCTGTTTTTATTATAGGACAACAAACATGGGATAGATAAATGGATACACTGCAAAAAAAATTATTTTATTATTTTTATTATTCTCATTAATCGACACAAACAGACACACACTTGCACACACACTTGCACACACACACACACACACACATAAACCCACGAACACAGGCGCACACCCCAAACAGTACAGAGGATTATTCACTGGATTACTCTTGACATAGATACAAGCTATATAAAGTATTTATTTGGCCATATGTTGTGGTAATAAATGGTCACCGCGCGCGTTTCCATTCTGCTTTAATGGCAGCAGCGGAATAAACGGATGTAGACCTTCAACCTACAGAAAACACACAACTTTAAAAGGATCTAATTTAAGACATTTCTGTAAACATTTTTCGGAGGGATATTTGACTCACCACAGACTTGCGCATTCATCAGCACACACCAGGACACCGTTTGGCGTTATGCGGGTTAAGGTCTGACGTCTGGCCTTTTAAATTTCATGGTTGAATCTGACCTCAGCGTCCATGACAAAACATCACACTTTCTAATGCGTGTGCTGTTTACATTTTGTTTTGCGTCATAAAGTCCAAATGTTGGATGTTATATCAGTTAATTTCCAAGTGTAAGAATTAATTTTAACCAAAGTTTAATTTAATCTTGGCTAATACTTAACAGTTTTTATTTTCCCACAGATGCACTATGCACGCGCAATTATCACGTGGAAATTCAGATTTTATTTTGAAATACGTCTTTTTGGTCTGGCATTTCGCATTTGGCTATTGTTGGAACATAGTACGCCCAGTTTAAATTAATTTCAGCCTTGTGAAGTGTGGTTTGTTCGGCTGCACTACTATAATTCCATGTTTGCACATAACGACTGTCAGGTCTGCACGTCATTATAGTTTGCAATGGTCTAATTCAATTAAATTTCTTTCTCAATTTCAAACCACTGGGCCACAGTAAAAGAAAAAAAGATAACATTTTAAACATCAAAACAGCTATTATGCAGATTATCATACACATCACACAAAATAAACATCCTGCAACACAACACACGCCAAAAACAGATAAAACATAGGCTACATGCATCCACGTAAGATTAAAAGTCATCATAATAGCTCTTGTCAGCATCACCGTTTCTCAAACTGTACAAATATAGCCTACTCCTGCACCAAAGTCACCACATCACAGAAATACAGCGTGTGCAGCTTTTAGGATTTACTAATGCATCAGCTGTGTTGTAATCTACCTCATCCACTCTGCACGTGTGCGTTAAACGTTCAATATTTATGTCACAGTTGATCTAATTTGTGTTTCCCTGTGACTTCTTCGGTTACCCCAACTTCATCATATATTAGTGTTGTATTATTTGCTGTGTCGCTGCAACCCTGCAGAAGAGTTCAGGGTTGTTTCTTAACTGACATGCTACACTAGTATATTTCAAAACAGTCAACTCCTACCATTAGATACAACAATATCATTACCCCTGTTATGAAAGCTTTCCTCTAGCCCTTTAACGAACCTTTTTACCTCCTCTGCAGTCTCCCCTTTCCTGTCCTCGGCCTCCCTGTTTGATAGGAATTGTTTCTCTTGCATACAGCGGTGGTGGTTTTATGTTGAGCGAGGAACTCGGATGCAGTCTTATTAACGACACGTTTATGAACAATCAAATGGTCCTCGTTAAAATTTATTGATGGACATAAAAACATGAACGGTCACTAGCCGAATATGGCCCGCAATAGTGGGCTACTTGTCAAGAATCTGAATCCCCTCCTCTGCTATCTCCGCAGATCCCATTTAGGAAATGTTTGGATAGTTGCGTCCTCGTTAAAACAGTGCAAACTTTATTGTTGGTGTATCCTGCATTCAGTGTTTTGATTCCCTCTCTGGTCTGTCTAGTCCGCATGTAGCCACTGAAAGCTTCTCTACCTCTCTCTCTGTGTTTAGAAATAAACAGCCTTACACAGGAAGTTATAAACCCTTCACTTTATAAAACGTGCTGCACGTTTGATAAAGATAAAAGGCGTCCACGATCCAATAAACACTTTAATGCTGTAATACTATCCATTGCAATAACATGGTTCTACGGTAGATTTTGCCAGACAGAGATTGATTACACCATCAAATAGTGCCTTCCTCGGTTTTAGACGTAATGTGCGCAGGTCTGTACTGCGACTAGAGAAAGAGCCGTGATTAGCTCTACAAATACATATTTTCTTCATAAAAGAAACATGGTTGTTGACGTTACCTCTAACACTTCCAAGAAAAAGAGCAAAAGCGCACATGCTTTGATCCGATTTATGTGCACTACTATCCCAGGATAAGTGGCGCATTGATCCACTGTACAATTTTTGTGGGGGTAAATATAATCACGTGTTGGTGAGGCAGCCAATAGCAGCCAGGGAAGCGTTGAGAAATAATTACCTGTCTTGATTGTTCTATGGCTAGATAAAAAAGTACACATACACTCCATATAATAATCGGTTGCATGTAAAAGAGTGGGGAGGCTTCGACATGTCGACCACGGGTCCCATAAGTAATTATTATGTGGACTCCTTGATCAACCATGAAAACGAGGATGTCCTTGCTGCAACTCGGTTTTCGGCTCCCGGTTCGCACCCAGCCGGCCCTCGTTCGACGTCCCTAGTACCGGAGTGTGCTGACTATCCTTCCTGCAGCTTCGCACCCAAGCCACCCGTCTTCTCCACCTCCTGGGCCCCTGTACACTCCCAGTCATCAGTGGTTTACCATCCATACACTCACCAGCCTCACTTAGGCACAGACTCGAGGTATATGCGGTCATGGCTGGAGCCGATATCAGGCGCCGTGCCTTTCCATGGCTATCCCGGGAACAGCAGGCATTATGGGCTGAAGCCCGACGCCTTTCCGGAGCACAGAGCCGGCGAGTGTCTCGGCTCCAGCGGACGGACCTACACGGATTATCTGTACTGCTCATCCACTGACATGCGAGACAAGACGCCGCAGAATATCCCCTCTCCGGAGTCGGAGCTCCTGGCTTCGGGGAAACATAAAGACGAGAAGTCGGAGCTAGATCCTAGTAAGTTCAAGCTCCTACAGTCTTTTCCAACCAGGTGGGAGTTTTGGTTTGGGACTGTGTAAAACTGCTTTTGCTTAGAGGCATTTTAACATCCTGCATGAAGTGGAATTATAAGCGGTTTCACCCTCCATTTTCAGCTCAGCTCTGATCCGCCTGTGCTAGGGGGGAAGCTTTAGGAACTATAAAAGACAAATGCTACTAGGCTAATATTGGGGCTATAAAACCAGACGGGGTTGTAAACATGGACTCAAACCTACAGGAAGACGTTGAATTTGGAAGGGTGTTGCATAATGTTAAAAACATGCAGGTGGTCTTTTAAAGTGAAGAGCCTAACCTATGAATCAATATTCATCAGTTAATGCCTTATGGTGCATTTTTAGATCATGCTTTGACACCGAGCCATTACATACGGTACATCAAGCCCTGTAAGCCGGTCAGCGAGTGTCCTGTTTTTTGTAGGCCCATTATATGAGGAAAAGCCACATTTTGGTTGCATTTGATCCTCACACAGGCTACCTGATTCACCCACATCATAATGAGAAGATGATGTGCACATAGTTAAATATCAAAATGGGTTCTCCTCTCTGGGTCCAAAACAAATTCACATGACTCTTCTAGCTAACTTGAGGAATGTAGGGACATACTCGAGGACTTTCACCACGGACCTGTAAAGGCTTGAACCACGGGCCATTTTATGGGCCAATAAAGTGAATAAGCGCATTGAGTATTTTACGACGGTGTTACTCACAAGTTAAGGGGACAAGGAAGCAAATCAGAGTGGGGTTGGATAGTCTGAGCCCGAGAATTCCTCAAAATGTTTTCTATTAGCTTAGCTTTAATGATAAAAAACCCCCACACATGTGTATGATTTGGCATTGTTTTCCAGCGCCTTCTGATGAGTACGCTACACAGGATTTCTGCCAATCCAGAATCCACATTTTCTTAATGCTTAACATTCTTAACACTTTGTCATTGTCTCAGTCGTGAAAATGCCCCCACAGTGTTGGCCCTTTATATTCTGTCTTCATAATTATAATTGTGGTTTTTATTTGCAGATAACCCCGTGGCAAATTGGATACATGCCCGTTCCACAAGGAAGAAGCGGTGCCCTTACACAAAGTACCAGACTCTCGAACTGGAAAAGGAGTTTTTGTTCAATATGTACCTCACTAGAGACCGCCGATTCGAGGTCGCTAGGGTCCTGAATCTGACCGAGAGGCAGGTCAAAATCTGGTTTCAGAACCGGCGGATGAAGATGAAGAAAATGAACAAAGAAAAGACCGACAGCAAAGAACAATAATGTGGACTGAAGTCAGAAAACACCAATAATAACCACTAGTCACATGGACAGCACAGATGTACCAAAACACACGATGACACCCCCTTCTTCTTCTCCTTATATTTATCACTTTGTTGGATTTTGTATTAACCTTAACTTCGAGATTGTTTGATGCTGATTCTGTTTTGTTTTTTTGTTCCAGTGCACATGTATTTGTGTAGGCTGATAGCGTTAAAGAAAAAGAAAAAAACTTCCAAGGAGATAATTACCACATTCTGCTTTTACTTCGAATTACCTTTATGGTTTTTTTGTAAGAGAAATTATACATAAGTGCAGTTTGGACATGTTAAAACTGTCTGAAGAAAGATAATACTTGAATTCTTTTGAATTTCACAATCCCATAATTTATGATGTGAATGTTTTCTTTCATTTCTTTCTTTAATTTCCTTTATACGTTGTTGTGCAGGTGTAGTATTTTGTACAGAAACAGAACATCTGCGATCGGACTTGTCTGTCTTGTATTTTTGTGATAGTTGTTGTATTTGTGCATCTCTCTCTTTTTTTGACTGTAGCATACGAGTTTAACTATAGAGTGTAGTTATAGACCTCTGCAAATATAAACATAATCACTAAGTGCTTGCATTCTGTATTCATTGTGACTCAATGTGGATATCATGTTTGCGACCAGACGCATTTAGTAATGCGTACATGGCTGCAGATAGGGCCTTACAAACAGAATACCTGTTAATATCAGCCAAACCATCTTGTTGATTTGAAAAACCGCAGGAAACTTGAGTTACCAAATCAGTATTTTCTAAGATGCATGCAAACAGATGGATGTTTTTTAAATAATCATGCCTCCACAATTCGTCTTCATGTTTTGGCCGACGAGCATTCCCCCCAAGTAGGCTACAGCCAGGGCCTAAATGAGCTCTGCGCCTGCAAATAACGGCGATGTCGAAAACTTAATTGTTGTCAGCGCAGTTAAGGCTTTTGCAAGACAACATTGTTTCAGTTTAGCTTCGCTGTGCTTGAAAGTGGCTTCTTAATTAGCCTTCTTTTTGTCTCAGCCGCGTACATTTAGGCTAGGCCTACATGTCTGCGTGCATTTAAGAATAAGTGCCTACACATCAAATAAAACCATAAATAGCCGTGTTTGGTCTATTAGGGGAAAGAAAGTAAATTTCTCAACAAACAATAAGCACCGGTATGGCGGCAAATAATTCATTCTGCCGATGTGTTTACTGTTTTACTAATATGAGTGAGCTACAGCAGTGTAGTTCAATTAAATTGTACACAACATATTCTTATAATAATAAATAAATAAATGAGGCATGTGCTATAATTATTTTATTGGTGAATGCCCTACATATAGCCTTTGTTGAAAATAGGCCTACCCAGACAAATATTTGTGTAGTTTACCAAGAATGTATTCGTTTTTTAAATATTAACCTCTGCTACGAGGTATTGTCCTAAATGAATCAGGCCTACCTTCTAAATAAGCAACCCTGCTTATGTAGGCTGTTGTTTTATTAGTTCGCCAGGCCCGTAGGCGATCGTTGGAGAAGATCTGAGACTACATTTAAACATTTCAGTTTTAAGTGAGAGACAATTTCCCGTGTCTCGCATTTGTTTCCTGAGATAGGCCTAAATTGCCTTTTTGTGGTGGTAAACAATACGGACAGGATGCTGCAATTTCAAAGCCCAATCCAATGCATTTCCGCTCTGCTTGGGCAAAAAATGCCAGTTTTACAGCCCCTGTTGGAGCTCGGCTGTTTGTCTCAAATGCAGACGAACAAAGCAAACTCGACTAACTGGCTAGACGTCTGGGCTAAATTACTTTATGGTTTTAATGGACGGTGGTGGTGGACTCGTTCAAAGGAGAGTCATGCGCACCATTCGGGGGACTTTTTCCTGCCGCAACCCCCCCGCACTTCATCGCAGGAGTGGTCTATTAGCTTACAATTAGATGGGAAACCGTCAATGGTTATTATGCATAAATATGAGTGCTACAGAGCACTGTTAAGTCTTAGATAAGAGCATGTAGCGGCCATGACAGAAAAAGATACAGCACAAGTATTTGAAGCCTGCTGTAAAACAGAGGAGACTGAAGGTATGTCGTTACAGATCTGGTGGCAAACAGCTTATTTAAGGAAAAGGACGGGGTACATACAAGGTTTGGACAAATGGGGAGACTCATTCTGGATACATCAAAGTTACTTCTGATTGGTGAATTCCTTCATGTTAAGGACACATCTCAGCACTAGATGACGCTGTTGGTCCATGTTTTGAGCAGGATCTGTGTGTTGAAGGGCTTTTTTTAACAGCTCTGTGGCTTGGCTGAAAAATGAAGAGTAGCCTATCGATGACAAAATGACAGATATGGTCAACCACCGCATTTTGTGTAATAGACCACAGAGCAGCGCTCCTGAATGTAGCGAACTGGTTGTTATGTTGGGCACGGAATGTGTTCATATACAGGATTTTCCTTTTTTATTGTAATGTATTATGTTTTATATTAAGTCTACTTCTGTCTTATAGGTACATTTTAATTTTTGTTTTTGACACTTTTAGGTTAAAAAAAAATCTCTAATGGCCGTGACATTATGACTTAATTTGGTCATTTTTGATTGCTAACCATTTTGTGCCCTGCATTAAAATTAGGATCGTTGTCTTCAGACAGGTTTAAGTTTTGACAGAGGGCAACGGTGTCTGCATTTAGATGGGATTATACGGCATTGTATGTTTGGATTCTGTGTCTGTTGATTTATTTTTTTAGGGAGTCTATTAAAGAGCACACCTCCATTAAAATACTTAAAAGTAGAAAAACAAAACAGACAAAAAACCTGAATTAATTAACAGCCAGAAACAATATTTGAATATATAAACTCCTTTAATAACAGTTCATAAACAATCAACATTGACAGCACAAACAGCAACGACAACATACATAAAACTAACACCATGCAACAAGAAAAATACTACTACTACTACTAAAAATAATAATAATAATAATAATAATAATTATTATTATTTCATTGTCACTCCAGTTTGTAAAAAAAAAAAAAAAAATCTGCTTCCTGCTCATTTATATCCTTAATATTTTACGTCTGTACCAGCAGTTGAAAGTCCCCAAGATGTGAGCAACAATGATTGGCAATCTGCATATTTATAGAGTGTGAACGGTCTATAAATTCGCCCTGTGCGCCTTTCATATTTTACGATGATGTGTATAAAACGTCAGTTACCCCACAAAACCCACACTGGCATATTTGGAGAGAGAGCCCACACGACTATTGAGCTGGGGATTGTGCGCGCGCTTATTGTAGCTAAACATCCAATGTAAAATTTTATGAACTCCTCCATGAGAGAGATTTACTGCTTATCCTCGTCGGTTTTACGGGGTCAGTAAGTGGCACCTAGTATTCACAGGTCGTGTTTATATTTGCGTGTGTCGGTGTTTTACAGCGCGCGGTGCAAGTGTAGCCCTGGCCTGTGTACTCGATTACACACAGGGAGATGTTTTGTCTCATTCTCATACATTATTGTACTTCGATTTTAAAGCTTTTGCTTTTATAGTATTGTTTTATTTAACATTTTGGTTGCCATGAATTGATCTGATGCCATGTTGACCTCCTGGAGCCCATAAAAGGTCAACTGTTTTCTAGAAATTAGTATATGACGTGCATGTGAGGGAAAACCCCAGCTCATAACAGCTTTATGTGTTTATAAAGAGGAAACCTTTCCTGCTTTATACACCTTATAACCTGCACGCAAAGACAACAAGCTAAACTATAAATTCAGGCTATAGTGAAAATGTAACATGTGTCTTTATGTTTAACCATCCCACAACTCCATTGATCAGCTTGTAACAACGCTTTTGTGATAAACATAACATTGATCATATTTAAAGCCACTTGGGTTGTTGGTTATGATTAGTGCAGCTCCTCTCAAGGTGGATATACGTAGGGCCTACGTCTGACCGGTCGTAGAAAGATGAAGGGGTGGGGGGTGGAGGAGGGTGGGGGACGCGCTTGTGGTGGGGGTGGTTGGGTGGGAAGCTTTAAAAAAAAAAAAAAAGGAAAAAGAAAGAAAAGAGCAGCGTCTGTGACTGTGCCGGTCGAGCAAGCCAGCTTTAACCGTAGCTAACGCACATCCAAAAGCACATGCCATGAGCCGGGTTTGAGCCTGCAAAACCTGGGGGGGAAAAACACACTCACGACTGCGAGAGAAACCTGATGAGAGGAAAGGCTCAGAGAGAGTGAGCTGCCGTAGATTGTCCAAAGGGGCAGCGTTTCTCCTAGTTCCGGTTTGTCTGCCTGTGTGCGCTGTGCGAGTTGGGACCCTAAACAAAAGGCTGCCATCATCCTAAAGGAGATATTCTGCTGCGAGAGAGCCCGTCTGCTTGATGCTAACTAAACATGAGCTCCTATTTTGTTAACCCTCTTTTTTCTAAGTACAAAGGCGGCGAGTCACTGGAGCCAACTTACTACGACTGCAGGTTTCCACAAAGCGTCGCCCGCAGCCACACGCTGGTTTACGGACCCGGAGCAGCCGCACCGGGCTTTCAGCACCCGTCCCATCATGTGCAGGACTTTTTCCACCACGGGACCACAGGGATCTCCAACCCCGGATACCAGCAAAACCCCTGCGCTTTGGCTTGCCACGGAGACGCAACGAAATTTTATGGATATGAAGCCCTTCCGAGGCAAACGCTTTATGGTACCCAGCAAGACGCAAGCCTAGCGCAATACCCAGACTGTAAATCGTCGAGCAGCTCTAACCCCGGAGAAGGACAAGGCCACTTAAATCAAAACTCCTCTCCCAGTCTTATGTTTCCTTGGATGAGACCCCACGGTCAGAATCATACGATTATTTCCTATTCTTTTTATGTTACTTTATGCGCGCGCGCGCGTGTGTGTGTTCGTGTGTGTGCACCCATCAATGTTTGTGTCTGCTTGTGTGCATGTGTGCTAAATGTGCCTCAGTATACATGAGTGTGTCTCTTAACTATAAAATGAAATAAGTCAGGGAACATGATGGGGCACATACAACCTGTACTGCAGGCTGCTGTTGCTCTGCAGCACATGTCCATACAGGGCTGAATTGTTGCTTTCAAAAGTGCCTTTAAACACAGAAATTGCTGATCACAGCTCATGACACCAGCTCTTTGAAGTCAGTTATCGTAGATATTTCACGAACTCTAAATGCACCGTTGGGGGAAAGGATGAGTAAGTTTAGGATATTGTGGTGCCACACAGACACACACACACACACACACACACACACACACACACCAGTAGCTTGCAGAGTGACAGGAGGGTTAGCTGAAACACAACATTCCCCGATTATCCAGAATCCAGGTTTTAGAGGTTTGGGGGTAATTTGACCCACAGGCCCAATGTGCTCAGACTCATAGATCCATAATCATAAGGGTTTTGTAGATATTATCTCCTCCATTCATAGATCATTCTGTTCAGGCTATCAGGCTACATTAACTCCACACAGGTGTAAGCTTCTTTTTTATCTACTCAGAGAGAGATTTCTCATTTGCCTATGCCCATCTGTTGTTACAGTGCAGCTTTATCCCATCTCATATTTTCCCCTTCTCTACTTATTTTCCTCATGTGTGTGTCTCTCCCTGTGTGCACGTGTATGTGTGTGACTGAAAATCTCCAACAGGCTTGTATAGGCCCTGTAGCCAGTGAGGAAACCAGCACTAATTTCTGTAAACTTGCTTAATATCAAAATCTAAAATAGAATATATGCATTTCTGTTTGTAGCTGTTTGGCATCAATAAACGGATGGGAATTCAGTCCAAATTAAAACAATATATAAATTAATCACTGATAGCATGCTCTTTCCCCCCATATAAATATAGTATCTTCTCATACTCACCCAATAACTCTCCAGTGAAGTGGGTGCACAAGTCGTATCAGACAGCTCATCACTCCTGCAGACAGAACTGTAAATGGTAGCCTACACACATAGCCTAAGTGAAAAATACAATCACTGATTACGTCCACACGCCATATAAGCTCTGTAATTACTGTTAATGGAAAATCAAATGTAGTTTAAATAAGGGATTTCCCCGCTCATTGTGAGTGAAGGTGAATTGGAAAGGGGTGAAAGCTAACTTAAGGAGCTGAAGGATTAGTGTTCATGCTAATGGGGGGGGGGGGGGGGGGGGGGGGGGGGAAATGCAGAATTAATTAAAAGTCATCTGAATGCTTGTCTTTATGAGGATACCGTGGCTAGTCCAGCTAACCTCTGGCTTTATTTCATTCAAGCCCCAGGAAGACGGAATGGGAGGCAAACTTACAGTCGCTACCAAACTCTTGAACTGGAGAAGGAGTTTCTCTTCAACCCTTACCTGACCCGCAAGAGAAGGATCGAGGTGTCGCACGCCCTGAGCCTCACCGAGCGGCAGGTGAAGATTTGGTTTCAGAACAGGAGGATGAAGTGGAAAAAAGAGAACAACAAAGACAAGTTTCCGGGTCAGAGAGGAGAGGCTGAAGCCGAGGAAGAGGGCAACGAGGACGGTGAAGGGGAAGAGGCAGAAGAGAAAGAAGCGGAAGAGAAAGAAGAGACCAAGGAGTGATTTTATGGTCCTTTTTATGGTTATATGGCTGAAAAAGCGAAAAAAGAGAGGTCCCATAAACAGATGAAGAGTCACAAGGAGGCAGAGAGCGTCAACTTTATGACCACCCTTTCATTTTGTCAATAGGGAACAGGAATCCCTCCAGTGTTGCTGTCATAAATAGACAAAATTCTCCCTTCTCGCGATTATCCTAACATGATTCGCATTGCCTTTTGGGTTTTTCTTAGAAGCTACACACGCTTGTAGCACATTTCCCCTGCAAACAAAAAAAGAAGGAAAGGTTAAATTAAAAAGCATGTTAGATGGAAAATGGCTTAGCTTTTTTTTTTTTTTTTTTTTTTTTTTTAACAAATTTGCTTTTAATAATAACTTATCAGAAGCGTAGCCAAAATAAGATCAAAACATGCCCAACGCCGACCTGTGTTGTAAATAGATTATAATCTACATTTAAAAAGAACATGGGCGTCATTTCAGAGTAGCCTTTCCGAAATTGTAAGAGACAAAAATGTAGGCTTATAACTTAGTAGTGCGTGTTCAGACATCATCGCAGCATTGGCTAACGGCCCATGTATAAAACACACGTTTTATTATTCTAACTGTTACTGTTACTGTTTTACTCGTTTTCATGTGAATGGCCTAGACAAAGATAGCCATTAGCTCCTCAGACATCTTTTTTCTAGGATTACCAGGGAAATGCAATCGTTTGAAATCCTTTGATGCTACCTAAACCTGGGGAAATTGCAATAGAGATTTCTGAATATAGAGATTTCATATGGTTTTAATTTGAAAGTGTTCTATATCAACCTTATATGATTAAGTTATGTATGTAGCATTTACCCAATATACAAATATACACTTGTTGAAGACAATTTGTGAGTCTTGGGAAGACAATTAGCTCCAAGCCAAGCAAACAAATTTTGAGATTGTACCACGGCACTACCTAAACTCAGAGCCTTGCCTTTGCTGAATTTACATTCCTCACATGTGGCATCGCTCTGATTTGATTGCAAGCTGTTTCCCCAACAACTAAAACTGCCTATGACGCACATTTACTGTGTAAGATAATACCTGCTACAATTACAACGATTTTAAAGTAAAGGGACGTTTTATTTTAATGTGCTGGTGACATAGCGTAGTTGTTTTGCACTGAATATAATCTTTATGTACGTCTTGTTATATATTGATGTTAACAATATGCTCGTTTCCTGGTGTTTCTCCTGTGAAAGACGGAGTTGTATGTCCCCGCCATTGTTGATGTAAAATCACAAATAAACAAGATGGTTCACAATGATTTCTGTTTTTTTTTTTATTGATATTACAGCCTTGGTTACTGAAATTACCCCTCTCCCTCTGCCCCCACACACGCTCATAAAAACGAGGCTCATACATATGTGAACTGAAAAGCTATGTCTAGTACATTCATCCTGCTGTTACCTCCTGTGCCACTTTACTGCTTTGCACTCTAAAGAGATATACACTTCGGGAGAAACGTTCAGAGCACAATATGACACCCAGTTTTCATGTCGGAACATCCAGAAGAAATTTGACGCATATAACCAAAAACAACTCAATGAGGAAATGGCTAAACTTGATGTTGATGTTTCGATGATGCTTTGATTTTCAGCCCATAGGCTATGCGCCTAAAACATTTTCTGGCGGCGGCAGGAGGGAAGGGAAGGCGCAGGCATACTGAATAGTCTCTTGACTAAAGTTTGCCTAATTTAAACTTGTTAGATTAACAAACAAAAAATCGCCAGCCCTGCATTTGCAGAGTATCCCTTTACCTTTTAAGGAGATGTTGCGAATCCCATTCACAGCATGCGTAATCTCCAACGCCTGTTGTATTTGATTCATCCTCTTAATAAGAAACTTCCTCTCTTCAGGGAGGACACGGAGCTTTTCTTAATGAATCTTGGGATGAATAATGGCTGTTTGAGATGAGATGGAACAAACATCTGGTGATGATGATAATAATCAGACTAAATAATGGCAAAGCATGAGGGAGGCTTTATCTGTCTATACAATGAAAGGTGTTGGGGTGAAACTTGGTGTCCAGACTAAACCTGCGGAACGCAGAGTGTTGAAATCAAAGCTAATAGGAGGCCGAGTGCAGGTAACACCTTGTGTCTCTTCTCCCGTCCAGCTGCTGTTTTTATGATGATGGTTTAGAATAAATGGAGGATATGAGCAGTCAACATAAAACCTGGGTTAGGCTATCGTTGAAGTAGCATAAATATTAGGCTCCAATGTGTCCCAACCGGTGCAGCAGTGTAGGTCATTTGAAGTGTTAGATAAAATACCAGTACTTGTTTCATTACATGAATTGAAATCTGAGCCTTGTTTTTCACAACATGTAATTTGACCTCCTACTGTTCACAACAGAATTTCACCCGCATTTCACTAATTTGAGGGCCAATGACACACTGTGTTTCCGCCGTTTTCTTTACATGCTTTTATTTATTTGTTTTTTTTTTACAACTTTAATATATTATTAGAACTGCATCTCAAGCCGTCAACAGTGCCGCCTCTCCGTGTAGGTGTTTCAGTGTCGTGCAGCTAAATTATTCAAAACTCCTGGTGCGTCTAGCCATGTCTGCTTTTTGTTATGGACTATTTGAATGAGCTGAAGTGATCCATTCGATGTGTACATGAAAACAGTGATGATGCAAATAGGGCCTACCTCACCGTGGAGACTACTGTAAGGTGTGAGTGTTAGGAGACTGTTATTTCTCACTGGAATATTATTTGGTTGCAAGCTTGTCTTTTACTTTGACTCAAAATGTTTAATTGTTTTTTTAAGCTTGAAGGTAGATTGTGGGGGTTAATAGGGCCTAAACGGAATCATGTGTTTTTTACACAGAAAAACTGTTCTTCAATAAATAGTTTTGTATTAATAATTGTTTTATTTTTTATTTTTCAGTAAAATGAACTTGTAAAGAGAGCAACATGTATTGATGGGTATTAGCTGAATATTGTAGCCTAACGAGTAAAATCGAAACAAAAGCATACAGGCTTTTCATTGAATCTGCGTTTTTTATTTTTTATTTTTTTTAAAAAGCAGATTAGTCTGCATTGCTAACTGCTTTTTTAATCGCCAGTTTTTTCCCTTAATGTAAATCCAGGCTGATACCACTTGCGGATCTTCAGTTTAGGGCTTTTCCCTCCGTAATTGTGTCTTATAGTTTTCTGAGTGAAACAGTGTTGCCTTAAAGCGCAGTCTTTTCATCCAGGGTGTTTATTTCTCTATTTGCTTGCGTGAAGTCGGATGTGTCCCCAAGTCGCAGCTATTCTGCACCACGGATGGGCTCTTTGTGTGTGTGTGTGTGTGTACCTTTTACAGAGGGGTTGACATTACCAATAAAGTTTAGTGTACCTGCTGTAAACTTTATTGGCGGTGTAAAGGCACGGCTGGGATGTGTCTGCATCTTTAGTCTCAGTGTGAGGCTCAGTGTGGAGATCATGGCCTGCAAGGACAAGATGCACCGCTCATCCAAGTATGTAACTGAAATTTCTTTAATTATTTGGGTGTAGGAAATTGATTTTATACGTTACTGAGATGCGTGTCATATTTTTTTTTAAAGCTAGAGGCCTTTGCTCTAGTGGGATTTACGAGATAAAACCTGCGTGTTAGGCTAAAGTTAAATTATCTCTCCGCTATTGTTCTCTTCATCTTGAAATCCTCTTACTCGTATATTATTTAGATGTATTTCGATGCAGTATATATTTGTTGAAGGCCAGGACATTTTCTTCTAAAAGTCATGGGCGCCTCATGTTCCCCTTATTTCTAAGATTTAAAATTGATGTCCGTATTTTGAAAGGCGTCATTTTTTTTCTTTCTCTGTGTGTGATACTCATAGATCCTGTTGAAAGTTTGAACCAGATTTACAGTGCATGTTGGTTCCTTGGATTTCTGCTGTGGTGTGTGTGTGTGTGTGTGTGTGTGTGTGTGTGTGTGTGTGTGTGTGTGTTCATCCTCAAACTCAATCTTACCTGCCTTTCAAGTTAAAAAAAAATACACCTTGTAACCAATTAGTTAAATTCGACATATTTTTCTTATTGTGCATGCACCTGGACCATCTAGTTGATGTTGGGTGTGAATAGTGAAACCTGATATCTGCCATATCATAATCCATCCATATCATATAATGTCATATAATCCATCCTGAGAATCAGTCGGTGAGAAAGCGGCCCTAAAATGGAAGCAAAGCTTAGCTTAATTAAGCTTTAATTAGAAACCTCTTTCTCTCTCTCCATATCTCACTATGCCTCTCTACCTCTTTTCCTGTCTCCCCTCCTTCAATTTTCACTCACGCACTTGTATTTCCCATTTCTCATTGGCTTGGGGTGCATCATGGCATACAGCTCCTCCACCAGGGGAACTGTCATATTTTTTGACACACGTCTAATTGGGAAAATTTCAGCATCGAGCCCCATATCGTGTGGCAATTTTGAGTTTTTGTGCCATCGAAAAAAAAGACAGGCAAAAGATGGGTGCAAACATTCCTGGTTGTTAAAGGGAGAAATTTACAGCTGAGTAATAAAAGTTTACGACTGAATCCTTTCTGCGATTGGCTGCAGCGAGCCACGTGGCATACGCTCTATGAACATGAACTTTATGCTGTTGTCTATTCTCTGGTCCTTCCCTTGTATCAGCAGCAGACTAAAGCTGGGGCTAGAAACGTATTTCCTCCCCTTTACTCTAATATAAAAACACTGCACAGTCGTTTTGGCGCTGCTTTGTTTGATATTCATCCGATCTCCGACTTCCTGACAGAGGGATCTTCTGGACAGTCGCCGCCTCTACCAGCCGCTGTCTGCGTGTATCCCTCCCGGAGGCAATAAAGCCGCGACTGGGAAAGGAAATGGAGCAAGCAAGCCTGCTAGAAAATACTTTCCCCGGCAAGTAGGCAGCCTGCCTCCAAATACGCTCCTTATCGCCGAGATGGGAAGACAGCCAACAGTACACGGGGAATGTGCGCGGTGTTGATATTTCCCACTTGCATCGTGACCCCCTCAGCTGCTATATTGGACCACAGCGAAGCTACAAACTGAGGAGACCCTGCTGGGGTAAGATTACACATATCTCTATCACTTTCTCAGTGTCTTTATGTTGTGTTTGAAGATTGCTGGGTTGTAATAATGAAGAGTGAGCGTGTGTGATCAAGAGAAGGCGGAGTTGTCTATTCCGTGTAGCTGTGACCTGACCTGTAGCCTGGGTGGCTGCTGATGCCCAGGGCGACTGTCATTATACCTTCCTGGCTGGTGGAGCAGCACCTGCGTGTGTGCTGGCCGCTGTAGCCTACATTAGCTGAGCATTTTAGAGCTGCTCTGCCCAATCTGTTGTAATAAATTGCCTGCTGATAGCAAACTTTGTCATCACTCTTAGGCCCTTCTGACCAGGCAGTGACAAATTGCATTCAGAGCTGGCTGATGTGCTCTAATTATTTGTTGTTTCCATCCTTGTTGTCACTTGTTATAGCCATTCAGCCTGTGCCAAGAGCCTGAATAACATAAGCGATTTCACGCGCATGCACACCCACACCCACACAACACACTGCACATAGGCGACAGTTATGTACACACGGTGATCCCAGCAGTGCCCCCTAGCGATCAGAAGTGTGGCATGTGGAAGTGGGCGGTGTTGAGGCTTGTTGTTTATGGTCGCTGGTTTTCGAAGGCGGCTCACTGCGGATGTCAGCTGACCCAGCTGATTACACCGCTGCCAGCAAATAAACTGCACGAGCTGACACCGAGGAGTGTTTCCGAGTGTCTGATTTGTTGTTGTCTCCTCGGACAATGAGAGGGTTTGACTGTCCCATTGTTTTGTTCCGATTTAATGAGATGCAGGGATTTGTGGTGAGATGTTGCTCTGTGACATAATCACTGACGACATTATGGGAAGTAGCATGATATTTTATTCACAGCATGAAATAAGAAATCAGCACAAATATCCACATTGTTAGCAAAACCACCAGTAATAACAATAATCATTTTGACATCAGCGAACAGGGCGTTATGACCGAGGAACTGCCTACAGTAAATAAAAGCTGCATGAGTGGTGCAAAATAGGAATCAAATACAGTTCTTAGTTTTCTTTCACACATTTTGACAATAAAAAAAAAAGAAGAAAAAATTCAAAATATTGTCATGATGTGGAACAGCACACAAATGGGGCTGTGTGTGTGTGTGTGAGAGAGAGAGAGAGAGAGAGAGAGAGAGAGAGAGAAACCAGTAAAGCCTGTGTAAAAAAATGGGCAGGGAATACATCAGTCTTACACCCTAAAGCAGTTTACCCATTGCAGAAGTATCCAAAGGCATGTTGTGTGTATGTGTGTGTGAGTGTGTGTGACTCATCACAGCAGTACTTTTTGTGTGCCTGTGAAGTTGAAAGCGGTTGTTATATCAGAGCCCAGCTTGTCTGTGCAGAGACACAATATTAGGCTATTTGTGTGAAGTGAATTCGTGTGTTTCTGTCCCCTGCTGAGGCCCAGCAGTCCTGCGTTTCGATCTTGTAAAACACAATTATTGGCAAAGCCTCGTTCTAGGAAGCCTTTAAAGTCTTATAACCTACTGTTACACATGTTGTTTGCTTTTCCCTTATGAAACATTGCTGTTGCAATGGATCGTGTCCGCTGCTGCCCAAATGCTCTGCCTGCAGAGAGAGGGAGAGAAGGAAAGGGAGGGAGAGAGAGAGAGAGAGAGTGTCCATTTAATACATGCCATTTGGGCTGTTAGGTAAATCTTGATTTAAAATAAGAGGGGAAAACCACAGTCTATTGTTTTGCCCTGCAGAGTTTTTAAAACCAAAGATAGGTTCGCATAAAACTCCATGAAGTCATGAATCTGTCCGCATCACCACATTTAGAACCTCACTTACAAATCCCGACAGGGCAAAAAATTTTGCCTACTAATGGTCATAATTTATGATGTGTGGATCAACATGCGCTCATTGGGCAACAGCTTCCTGAGTGCTTAACGAGCATAAAGTCGAACACTTCCGGACATTAATTGGGCTAGCCAGCGATGGTAAAGTGCTTATAGAGGGCTTTACATTGTTAGTATGTGAATTACTCCTTATTAGTAAGGTTAGAAGCGGGGGAGAGGAACATGCGTCAGGGGCTGACCAGACATTTCCTCTCTCGCTGTGTTTTTAATCATGGCTGATAATGTAGAAATTTTACAGGTCCCAAATAACTAATACTGAGTAATGTTGTGCTGTTGCATGTTGATGCACATCTATAAGAATGCACAAGAGAAGCTGGAGGTTCATGGACGTGCACGGGCCCTGTTCCTTCTGCAGGGGAGCGGGCTGTTAAAGTTAGGCCTTCAGCAGAGGAACCACTGGAGTGAAAATTTCAAACCGATCCAGCATGACTGTAACTAATCTTATAAAACATACAAATAACAATACTACTACTAATAACGATAATAATAATAATTATCATCAAACATGGTCTATTTTCATCATGCTTAGCCTACATTGCGCATTCACCGTAGATAACTGCTAACTACAAATTAACAGCAGATACTATCAATTAGTTAATTATTAATGCTAATTATCAATATCCATGGTTAGTACTTGGTACCAGGCTATCGTTAATAATTTATTATTTTCGTCTGAGACCTTCCTGGTTCGCTTTAACCTCCCTTTAAAGCTCGCGGAAACGTGGACCAAACGGCTTCTTTCCTCCCTGCATCAAACGCCGCGCTTGGGATTTGCCTCACGGGCCGCAATAAAACACTAAAACACAAGGGAAAGAATGACCTTTCTAATTCTGCACACTGGCACAACCTCTGCTGCATTCCAGCCTCTCCAGTCCACACATTGCCTTTAGTGTTCACCCTTTATTTACAACCTAAACTTTATGGACCAGCGTGGTTTTGAGAGGGTGGGGGCTGTGAATAACAATTAGGGGAAATCTGTGTTTTAAAAAAAACACCCAAAATAATTTAAATTCAATTTGAGTTCAAATAAAGCTTTTAAAAGTTCTATTAATTTTAAAGACTTTTTTTATAATGAGTAAATTATAACAACATCACGGTGACGACAGCAGAAATCGTTAAAATGAAACAAAGGTTTCCACAAATCCTGTACACATGCTGTTTCTGACAACGTGAGCATGACAAATTAAGAAAGTATAACACTGACTACCACACACCACATGTATCACATTTTGGGCTTCATTTCTATTAATTTAAATTCAAATTTTATGTTGCAGTTGAACCAAAGTTTTCTGTTTCTTTATGTTGAGCCCTTAGTAACATAAGTTAAAAAAGCTTTTATGTAAATTTGGACGCCCAGTCTCCTCTTGCTATGTGTTGGTTCTATCTAACCGTCAACTGATTCGTTACTTAATATCAAAGTCAAGAGGGGGAAAATAATCCCAGGAGAGCAGTAGTGGGTAATTACAGCCTCCAACTTTTGCGCTTTATTTGCCTCAAATTTGTGCCACTCGGATGTCACATATGGCCACGAATAAGGTGAAGGGGAACTTTTATGGCACCAGCTACTTCCTTCTCTTTGTTCTTGTCTCTTTTATGAGCTATTCAGGATCCCAAACAACAGACCAAACAGTGTTGCACGTTTAGTCTGCAAGAATTCACCCTATTGTGGAAATCAATGAAGTGGACCAATAGGCTGCTGTAGCCAGAGAGACCGACTGCGTTTGAACAGACGTTGTCAATAACTGTATCGATTATTTTATTGGTATCTATTATGGCCTGTTGCGAAAAAAGCAACGATAATGTGAATTATATTGTTTCAAATGAATAGTGAATGTATAGTGTTTTATTTTTCATTCTGTTTAAAGGCGATAAAATAAAATAAAATGCTTGTGTTACCTATATAAAAACTGACTTTCATCAAGTGTTCAAAAAGTAGTTTAATTACGTTGATTACAGAAAACTGAGAGTGAAATTAAGCTCGTCTCTTTTAAATCATTAATGTGGAATTTTAAGCATTTAGAGGCAACGCACTTCGCCCAGACATGGCGCTTAAGTCTTGCTAGATATTTGCAATACACCTCTAAAGTGATTTCCAAACCCGTCATTTGCTGCTGAGATAATTATCGGTTCCCCTTTCCTCCGTGTGTGTCAGAGGAATGTCGAAGTATGATCAGAACAGGAAAACAGAAAGAAAAAAGACTGGAACATCTGCAATAAGCATTTTAACATGTTGCATTTTACTGTAAATCTAACTCAACCTTCTGTGCATTAAATTTAAACCATACTGTTTATTGCTGTTAGTTAAAGAGACTGTACCTGAGAGCTGTTAGCTCATAGTGAACACCGGGCTCAGTTGGCCTGTGAAGAATTTTGTCTGGCGTGTGCTGGACAGTCGCATAACTGATTGGATTTTTTCAGAGTGGCAGAAATGATCTTCTTATAGACGAAGTTCTTTACTAGCCGGCCGGACCCATACACGCTATTTCCCTTTGCTTGATGCCTCCACATGCTGTGCAGAGCTTTCATTTCTGAGCCAGTGAGATTGCTGCTCGTGTTGCAGGGCTTTGCTGCAGAGATAGTTGTTGGTGAGCTGGGGAACGTCACTTGTTTTATTGCCCTCACAGAAGAGAGACCATAAACGCATTCTTACCACCTACACCCTCCCCCAGTTCACTGCAAAAGAATGGAAATTGCTCACATGCCAGATAATTCATACACAATGGAAACATTAACAGTATGTTTGGAAACTCGTCTATATAGCTGAGATAAACAATAAATACCAATATTCATTTTAGTTTATATTCATAGGCAGGGCGTCCTGCGGGAAGAGGGCATGTAGTTATTATCGCCCATCTCTGCGGTGGTGTTGTGAAATTAAAACTGAGTTTTGGAAACACACACACACACACACACACACACACACACTCAACAACAACTCAGCATCACAGGAAAGGTTCTCGCTTTATATCTCAATAAATAAAATTAACAGATAATGTCCTCAGTTTCACTCTTTAAGACACCTTTAGAGTTGCGTTCACGTGTATTTTTATGCAAATGTTCCGCCTTCCTTGAATGTGATCACTCTGTACTGTATGACATTGGCTACGTTTTGCATCATACCCCCCCCCCCCCCCCCCCCCCCCCCCAAACACCACATTCTCCTAAACTTAAAGACAACAATGTCTAATCCAGCCAAGCTGTGTTGTGTGCCACTTCAACTCTACGCTGTGTTTATCGGCATTTAGCGCTAATGTCCAAGCTCTGAGCTAAAAGCTACAGTTTCTCCTCAACTCCTGCCTCTCAATTGGTGGAGAATGGTCAGCTGACGTTGTCATATTGTCTCTCACCGAGCCAAGCCTCGGCTATAACACTCGGGTTTGTGCGTCTTAACCGGAGATTGGAAATTAATAATATTGAATCCTCAAAGTAGCCCACGTCCAGTTAGAGAGGCAGAAAGTCGAGGGGAAAAAAACGAAGACCTTGGAGAAAGGTGTGGTTGGTTGACACAGACGGGAAGGAGATTTACTGAGAAGGAGATTGAAAAGAGACCGATAAAGAAGTGGGGAGAGTTGGAGAGAGGGTTACAAGCAAGGTATGAATTCTTATTTCGCAAACCCGTCGCTCTCCTGCCATTTATCCGGTGGTCAAGATGTTTTGCCTAACGTACCCCTAAACTCCACCACCTATGACACAGTCAGACATTTTTCGTCGTACGGTGCCGCTGTGACCCAGAATCGGATATATGCACCTTTCTACTCTCCTCAAGATAATGTCGTGTTTGGGTCTGGCAGGGCACAGTATGAATATGGATCAAACGTGTTTCTTCAAGACAAGGACGTGCTCCCTAGTTGCAGGCAAACAAACATGGGACTCAATACACAAAGCCACATTGCTCAAGAGTACAGTTTGGATCAAGGAAGAGCAGGAGCGCAGGACCAGAAAACCAACATCCCGATCTACCCGTGGATGCAGCGAATGAACTCACACAGCGGTGAGTTTTACTACGACAAATAAATTAAGGAAATGGGCCAGTTTTACGATATGTCTTACCAAGAGAGTAAGTTACTTTTTATGGCCCCATAAAACATTACTGTATCCCCTCGACCTGTAGATGGGCCTTTTACATGTGCAAACAAACAGCTTTCATTTTAAGACAGATATAGTAGCTATAATCAGTAGCGTGAGGCAGAGATAATGCATTATGATGCTTTTATTATTTTAGATAATACAAGCAAAAGGTGCCCTTTGAGATAGGAGGTGGCTTGCAGTTAAAATGTGTTTTTTCTTCTTGGATTTGGATTACAATTGTGCTTCTAACAGTGACGTTAAACCTATGCTTAACTGCCTCAAAGTATTATTAGACTACAGACAGAAGCATTTTTTTCTATTTAGTTCAAACGTGACATCGCCTTGCAAATGATTAAATTAGTGACTTCACTTTGTATCTCAGCAGGAGTGGGCTACGGGACAGACCGACGCAGAGGACGTCAAATATACTCTCGCTACCAAACGCTGGAGCTGGAGAAGGAGTTTCATTTCAACCGCTACCTGACCAGGCGCAGACGCATCGAAATCGCAAATGCGCTTTGTTTAACGGAGCGGCAGATCAAAATCTGGTTTCAGAACCGACGCATGAAATGGAAGAAAGAGAGCAACCTGACCTCCACGGTGACTGGAAGTGAACAGACAGGAGCCTCTCAAGAGGAGCAAGAGGAACGCCATGGCGCGATAGAAGAAGGGAAGGATGAGGACAAGAAGAAAGAATAGTTGTTTAAAAAAAAAAAAAAAGAATAAGAGGAGGGGAAAGAACACCTAATGACCATTAAAACCCAACATAACTACCTAAAAAATCTGTATGGACTTGAGAGCGACTTCACTGCATGATGGCTACCCCGCAGCTCTCCCACTTATATCCCATGATGACGACAGGAGTGTTGAGCCTTAGAAATCCAAATCATTTCAGCCACAGTATGGCCAATGTGACATTTGGAGCTCCGATTGTTGTTTTTTATTTTAAATATTTTTTTATTGCAATGTCACACTTGTGTATTGTGAAAATAATAAAATAAATAGCCTATTAATTTCTACGTTATTTCCCATGCCAGTAAAATCTATGTATTTATCCCGCCCCCCCCACACCCCATCCATCACTGTGAACTCTTTGATCACCTCACAAAATACAGTGTTGGCCAGACTTAACTCAATATTGTGTATACACATCCCACGCAAGGAAAGAACCGGGCGGACACTTCATTTGATCACAGTATAACCAAGTACTTGAATCGGCCGCAAAAAAGTGTATTGCATAAACATGAAAGTTGCACGGATATAGACCACAGTCCACACACACACACACACACACACACACACATAACTGAAATGCCTGTATATAATCAAAGTTACCATATATTATGTAAATCCTGTGAGGACTTCTGTGCATTTAGCAGCTTTGATAGGCGCTGCATAAGCTAAAATCGCGCTTATAGCCCCCCTTTTTTGACCATTTGACACAATAGGCTTTCCTTGTGAGATAGATTTGTACACTAGTAATTGATCACCTTTGTTTGTGAGTTACAGATTCATGTTTTGTCATAATTGTGTATCATGGAATAAAGTATTTGTAAAACTTTCACCCTCTTCTTGTGTCTTTGGGAGCACTGCACTTTCAGACAGGAGCCAGACGACCGCAGAAAGAAAGGTTTCGTAAACTACAAGCACCAAACTCAGTACGTGATTGTAGAGCCTTTTAAATTGTATCTTGACCTGTACGGTCAGCAGAAGCTGTAAATGCAAAGAGGTAACAAATATGCTAATGGCGTGATTTTCAAGCAAATTGTGGCCTTTGAAATATTAAATAATACATTTTCTGATTGGAATCATGGAAGCATGGGGCTGATATTTGTCAAATATCCAGTTAAACACCAACATTACCGTAGCTGTATTATTATACTAGCTGTATTATTATACATAACTTCTATCGACATTTAAGTTTCAAGGCCATATGCATAAATATATTTTAACCAAGTGAGCTCTTTAAATCCTCATTATTATTATTATTATTATTATTATTATTATTATTATTATTATTATTATTATTATTATTATTATATGGGACTGTTGGTGGACTCGCAGTGTGTCAGGGGCAGAGAGCACTGGCCGGTCCTGACCGTCCTGCCCCATACCAGACACCAGATGACGCTCTTGTCTTACTGTCCTGCCCTTTTTTGCGCTAAAGATCTCTGCCTGGTCCTCAACAACCAACAGCTCAAAGTTTACCGGACACGTTTCTCCTATTCATCAATATCCCCATTGAGTATCAAAGCCAATTTATGACTGGCCAACATGTGCACGTGATCCCACACAAATACCCCATATTTGGGCAGCGCACGTCGGATCAAGAATTTAAAAAAAAAGATACCAAAGCCTACTCCACCTATAAATCCTGGATTATTTTTTTAGGGCAGACAGCTCTGAATTTTCCAAAAGCGGCTACAAAGAAAAGCAATGATCAACAAAAACAAGGAAATAACCGCAACATACATCCCGCAGCCCTCACTAGTTTAAAAAAGAAAGTATCGGTGATAGTTCAAAATGAGCTCTTATGTTGACAGCTCCAATCTCAGGCAAACAAGCGAGACAACTCCTAACACTATGTTTAGTTTCGATCTATATGGGCGCAGGTCCAGCCGCTATGAGGGTGTTAATGTGAACGGGATATTCACTTGTCCCGTCCCCACGACCTCTGTTGAACGGGAGGAGATGAAAACTAGCCTGCGTGGCAACACGGATACTCCTCTCCCGTCAGGACCACAGATAACCATGGTCTCCAGTAGCTCGTCCGTGGACGCAAGCGGACTTAACTACGGCAGTAGTACGCTGCTGGGACTAGGGGCAGACAGAGACCCGGAGAGGAGCGCGAAATCCGGCGGCCAGGAGAGCGAGAGAAACGCGGAGAACACGCAGGCGGTGAAACGAAACACAAAAGTCAACCAGCGTCAGGACAGTGAGCAGCGGCCACAGATTTACCCATGGATGACAAAACTGCACATGAACCACGGTAAAGTTTGCCTATTTTCTAAAGTGCGACTAAGATGCTTTCCCTTATTCACTCTTTACGCTGCAACACTTCTTTTCGCCCGTTCCAGTTTCCCTCTTGAGTTTTATAGGCCAAACGCAGGAAATAATAAAAACTCGCGGTCATAAATTTTATGACAAAGGCATCCATTGCTCGTAAACCTGCTCTGTTACGGTGAAGAGGTGATCTGCGGGGTGATTTATGGTGGTATAATTGGATAAGAGAACAAAAATGTGATAAAACTATGAAATAATATTTACAAGTGCAGCTCCAAGTAACAGTTTTTGCCTTGCTTCGTTTATAGTCTTAGTCCAGCTACATGTTTTACATGATCAGGCTTCTATGTGTGGGAGAAGCTTTAGCCTTAAATTGAACTCTGGGAACCACCACTGCCCTGACCCAATCATGAACTTTTCACCTCTAAAAGATTTCAATAGGCGTGCTCCTTCTCCATGCCTTGAAACCACTGGTTGACTATTTATGCTGCAGATCGACAGTGAGCACGTTTGCTGCAAAAAGGAGCCACTTCTGTTATGGGTTCCTCCATTATGCAAACATCCAGCAAGAGCACTCAGCAGGGATGTTAAAAATATTTCTAAGTCCAATAGCAAAGGCCTGTTTCTTTACTTAGCACCCCTTTCCGAGCAAGTCTATAAATAGGAGAATATGTCTGGAAAACACGAGTTTCCATTTGCTAATCCCACTTCTTTAGATTTTACACATCTGTTTTTTCCTCCCACGATGTTATACTCCTTTGCAGCGGCATTAGGCCGAGGCCAGTGTTTACAGAGAGGCCAACACATTATTAGTTATCCCATTTTACAGATCACAATAAGATTTCTCAACTAATAGTCTGTGTATTTTTATGTTTTAATGTGTGTGGATGTAGAGGATCCCTCTCCCTTAAACTGATTATATTTATTGGATCTGTTAACCATCCTTATCAGCCTGACATATTTTTTTATTACACACATCCACAGTAAGTTAAATCAGGTCAAATTAGGTTATATAAAGAGATTTGATCTTTTAAATCAGAGTGGAAGGGGACATAAATTAATAGTTATTTGCTTGTACTGCTTATTTTTATGGATCTCTGAGCTTTCTTTGTAATAATATTATTACCCTAACATTACATTTATTTACCACTATAATGCTGCTGAAAGCTAACTGATTTTAATACCACTTCAGAATCGGAGGGTAAGCGGTCCAGGACCAGTTACACCCGCTACCAGACTCTGGAGCTGGAGAAAGAGTTTCACTTCAACCGGTACCTGAGCCGCCGCAGGCGCGTAGAGATCGCCCACACCCTGTGTCTAAACGAGAGGCAGATCAAAATCTGGTTCCAGAACAGACGAATGAAGTGGAAGAAGGACTCAAAGATCAAAGTGAAGGAATAAAAGTGCACCAGTGAGAACGGGGTGCATGCAGCACGTTTTCAGCCCCACACTGCACAGTGCTGGAGTGCCGCCTGACCTCCGGATGAACTGCTAGGAGCAATGACATCATGACACCGCTCTGTGTGCTTCATCACCAATTATGTGTCACTTGCTGCAGTTTGGGACCTAATGTATTGAATATCACTCACTTTGATCAATCGGTTTACATTTCTAAATTAATTTGCTGGCCATGCGATGATAACCTCACTTTACTGCACGAAGGGGACAAGAGGTTGAGGAGAGCTGAGTCCTTCACGCTGCAGAGATTTTGGTCTGCAGTGCACTGAAAGGCTGCACAACGCTACTTATAATCTATGTTTTTTTTTTTTTAATTTGGATCAAAGTAGTGGAGGCTGAGTGAGAGCCTGCATCACATCAAACTCTACATCATCACCATCATGTGATAAAACTTTTAAGATCAACGAATCAAATAAAGACAAAAATATTTCTGACTGCTTTGGAAATCATTTGATTATGACCGTTAAATCGTTTTCCACCTCTTTCCCTTTCATTTCTCTAATATGTTGCAGTGCGAATAAGTTAGGACGTTGGTGGGATGTGTGATGTGTTCAGTGAGCTAATATCTTTGTGAGTGGATTTTTCTGTCAAGGCATCGTCCATGTTGTCTGTCATATCTCTGTGAATCTAAATCCTTATATACAATTCAGCGACTGTATGTGATATTAATGTGATAATGCAATGAGGCCATTTCTCTTTGCCCTTCGTAAACCTAAGGTGCCTGGTTTACACAAGGCCTAGGATAGCTGATAGGTGGCTTATTGTTGATTGTAACCAATAAAGTCTCATCATTAAAAGTAAGGAAATTTCCTAATGTCAGTATGCACACTTCTGTTATTATGTATCTGATGTCAAGGGTTGGTAGCAGAATCACTAGTATATTTAATTTTATTTCTGTGATAAAAGTCAACTGAATTAAACTACTATAGAAATGTTATTTAAAAAAAATACATTTTCTCCTACTGATCACGTTTTGTTTTAGTCTGGCTCACAATCCACATCATTTCAGTGACTGACAAACGCGCACTGAAGTTTAAGGCCCTCATAAAACTTTATTGCCCCCTTTTTCACTCCACTAAAGGCAGACTCCGTTTCCTGTTTTGTCAGGGAAGGAAGGGACACACTAGCCTGTGATAACACTCGCCCACATCACAACGTGGATGCAAAACGTTGGTTTCCTGTGGCCGCAGACTGGCGCGCCATCACTGTCCGGGCCATATGGCAACTTTATGATATCGCCCTGCTCTTTAATCCTGCAATCATTACATTGTAGTTAAAACAACACTATCTGCTCGTATAGAGGACATAAAAGCATGCCACTTGTTCTGTGTCTGCATTCAGCAGCAGCTTTTGTAGAAGCAGTAGTGTGACGCAGTAGGTACAGCCCAAGGTTATGAGGTAGGCTAATTCCTCTATAGCAATACGTGACACTACTTAAAGAAAATAAAAATCAACTCACCTCTCAAACTTATAGCTTCCTATTCAACTTCCTTAACAGCTATGAGAACCGGTCAGTGCAGCGTCCACTTTCTGTGCGCTCTGTTAGGCCTAACCTATATGTGGACAATGTATTGAATCCCTTTTTGTATGTCTTTCTTTTAGGGTATTTTAAAGTTTACAAGGTTACATATGCCAATTGCCCCAAGCAGGGCCTGTGAATGGTGCATAGGAAGCACGTGGTGTCATTTAAGTGGGTTTTATGGCCTGGAAGAGCTGACAAACCTTCGATATATACACATCATATATAATCTTAACTGTCCGGAATCGCAGCTGCTGACTTCCCCTTATCTGAGGAAGAAAGGGCTTTGTGGCAGTGAGGATGCAGTACCTTTCTCCGGACTGTGTAGACGGCTGGTGCGGAGAACTGAGAGCTGCTGCAGTAAGTTGCTTTTAACTTTGCCTACAGGCCTGCGACTGTGCCGTTATTTCACCTTGAAGAAATATTGTTTGTGTTTTATATTATGTGTGACTTTGAATGTATGGTTGTTGAATTGTCAACTTCAAAATGGATGCTATTAATTGACAGTGAGTATGCATTTTCTAATTATAGAACATGCTTTTTTAAAAAGCTTGTGAAAATATTCGTTTTGAGATATTTAAAGTGAGATTTGGTGTTGCGTATTTACTCCAACAGAAACGGTATTATACGGAAATGCTGCTCATGGTGATTGGGTTGTCATAAGGATTATTTTCCCGCAGCATCATCCTTTTTTTTGTATCAGATTTTGGTTTTAGGAAATAAAAGTAAAAAGCTGATGTTTTAATGCCTCTCAACAAATTTTGTGACGTCGTGGCAATCAGTTTGCTTTGCATGGTATTGCTGTCAGTAAAGAGAATGAGAAAATATTTGAAAGAAAGGTGACTGTGAGAAAAATGAAAAGTCTGCCAGAACGATCAAAAATCCACTGGCGTCCAGCCTCACCATCTACCCCACTCTCTTTCTCTCTCTCTCTCTGTCATAACCATGCTGACTCTCTCTGACCTGTATGTAATTTGTGAAGTAAGTAAGTGTATTTGGTTTAATTCTTTGTAAAGTCTGATATTTTGGTTCAGTGTGCAAATTTAAGAGGATGTGTAACTGAAGGAATGTGTTGAAAATAAAATGTGACTTTTGTTCTGTGTGATGCTAAAATGTTGGCTAAAATACTGCACCGTAAAGACAGATTTAAAACCTCCTGATTCAAGTGCATCATCTCCCTGTGTCACCTTGACATAAGTTTAGCGTTTGTGCTGTTGTTTTAGGGTCATGACTGGGCCATGAGACAGGTTAGACTCAAAGGCACGTTGCAGTGTAATTATGGCATCATCCAAACTCAAAGCCTGTGACAAAGTGAGGATGTGAACTGGAGGCATGAATGTTTTACAAAAATGCACCTTTTTTTTTGCACAACAGAGGAATGTTTGTTTTTCACCCTGGTACCCCTTCTAACTTGTTGTCCTCACTACAGGGGAAGATATTACTGAATTGATCCGTTTGGAGACTGATGAGGCGATGTGATCTTATAAGCTCAATAATTTTCTGTTGCTCTGTAGGGCACATCATTTAATTGCCCATATGTCTTAGGGAGCACTTCAGTCTAGAAATACTGATCTTTTGTTAATCAATGTGCGGAAATGCAAATGTCTCATTTTGATATTAAGTCTTGTTTGGGTGAGTGTAGCTCAGCTGACAGCAGGGTTATACATGCTGACTGTGATGCGGCATTAACAGCATTAACGGACTTTCATAGATGTGTGATGACATCGCTGTGTGGTGACATGCAGTCTTTGCTGTATTGTTTTTTTAAATCTTTTCAGTCTGTGCAGGTTTGTTTTCAGGTGTGCAGGATGATCAATTGTACACTTCCAATAGGGGGCACTGTGTAACACGCTCCTGTGCGGGTGTGATGCACTGTGGGGGCAATGTGTCCACGTAAGGGCATGAATTAGTGCTCTTTTCATCCCACGTTTTGATTTGAATTTGCTCATTTTTTTCAGCAGCAATGCTGCCAAAGTCCCAAACTAAAAAAAAAGGAATCCGAAATGGACGGTCTTGTTTTCCTCCAAAAACAAGATGTAAAAAAAAAAACTTTCCCTGTAAATTAGAATCATATTTGACGTGTGATATTTATAAAGGTTGCAAGACCCTTATTATAATCGAAATCATTTTATTGCATGGCATGCCAGCAATTGCATCTTGGGAGGAAGTTTGACTCAATGATATTTTTAAATCTAACTTGGGGCAAAGACACCCCAGCTCAAAACAGTCTAATATCACCACTGTAAAAGTGAAACAGTCTAAACATCCGTTTTTACTGCCGCGCTCTGCGTCGCTGTATTCCTTTCTCTGACCTGTGGAGCTGACACTACCATCATTCAATCGGCAGAGGTCATTTCCGGGTGAGCACAGACTTCCCTTTGTCTGATCCCAAATAAGAACCATAAAGTCCCATTACATCGCTTTGCGAACGCAGACAGAATTTATTTACAATGTGAAGACAAAGCCGTGATTTTTTTATTGACTGCTCGTCATAATTCAGCCGTGCTGAAGTCCGGGGATTTCTATTCATAGAACATTTGCCCAAGGAAATACCAAAATGCTTGTAAATTTAGTTTTTACTGTCTGAAAATGACCTGTCCTAAATTTCTGTCCTCGGTCCCAGTTCTGCAGGAGCCCACACATGTCAAGGCTTTTCTAGGGCAGCCTCAATTAGGCTACAGAGGAACGAGACGGACTGAAGGATCGTTAAGAAATAATAAGCAGCATTAACACGGTTCGTTTCTGTGTTTGAACACTGAGAGATAAACCTGAGGAAACTTTATTTAAAAGGAAGAAAATATTTAGTATGAAATAAATATCTATGGGTCTTTGTTTATTTGTAATCATCTGTTGCTCATATTTTCACTTGATTCATTTTTATTTTTTAAAATGATTTGTGTGATATAGTTGCTTTTTTAAATGTAGCAAAAAACGAAATATGGTACACACAATGTATACATTCATGTCAATGTTATGTGCCTGCGTCTGTGACTTTCTCAATTAATAAAATGGTCAGTGGAAAATTTATTGACCTAATGTATGTTTTTTTAAAACGTAAATAATTATTTAGAAAATTGTAGACTTTTGCCATCTTTATCAAGCATTTTACTTTTCCAGTTTGGATCCATTTATTTATTTACTTAAATGTAGACTATTCTTGATCTAATTTTCGTTTTTTCTCCTGTTTTTCAGACAATTCATCAGGTCAAATTGAGTGGGACCGCAGATTTATCAGTAAGTGTAATCCGTCGCCCCACGTCTGTCCACCTGGCTTTAGTCAAGAGATGTGACACTTCAGGGAGCTTGTTATTTGGCTGTGGGCAAACAGCTGGCTCCACTGACATCACGGGTACTGATGCCTGCACTACTAGCGAATGTATTTACATAAGCTGGTGTTAATATAAGGACTGTGGTTTAACAATCAGTGTTTTTATTTCCAAGTAAAAAAAAATTCAATTTCAAACATTAAATGCTTAAACAAAATCTACAAATTGAGCTCGAATTACTGCAAACTACTTGGGTCTTGTTAATAGCCAGAAACGTTGCACTTTTGTACCACAGGTGAGCTGGACTTAACGCTGCAGTATGAGTCTAATGAACCACAGCATTGCCATAATGAACTGCAAACCAACCAATGGTTTCTGTGGGGCATCTAGTATCTTAAACCACCTCTGCTCCCTTGGCTGCTGCTTTTAGAGCGTATTCATATCAAACTAGTCTCCAGTCTGTCTACACTTCATTAGAAACTTTTTATTTTAACTGGACGATCCAGCTTAACGTTATTACACCTGGGGAGAGTAAACGTGTAAAGGCTATTAGGTTAAGGGTTTGATTAAACGCGCATCGTAACCATTTTCATCAGGGAGCGGAATATTGCCGCACTGTCTGCATCCAGGTCAGGAGCTGCTGCGCCACCAAATTAAAAACAATCATGCATGGGCAGCACAACAGCCTCCACATAGTTTTGCACAGATTTATTTTGTTTACATATGTACATATGTGAACACGCTTGTGCGGCTGTTTTGCAAGTGGTGGTGGTGGTGGTGGTGGTGGGGGGGGCTTAACAATTTCTCAAACGAACAAATGAAACATCAAATTAATCCGCCTGAGGGCCTCTTTTTTTGTACTTCTACATTATAACTAGTTATTGAACTAGGTGCACGATCTGAAAGCCATTTGTGGGGAGAAAGAATTCATTGCTGTCTCTCCATCAATAATCCTTGGCAGTGAACTATTGGAACCAGTCAAACGCGAGGGGTGAAACGCGGGTCAGGCTGTCTAACTAATATTAAAATGCGTCCGCCAGAGCGCACGGGGAGAGAGGGGAGTATGTGGTGTGCGTGTAGGTCTTCCACACTGGTTTGGAGCACAGGAAACATCACGTATATGACAAAGCCAAAAGAACACGAGATTTTTATGTGACTATTTCCTCGTTAGTTCACTGTTTGTTGGCTCAGGATGCTTTGTTCTTCAGTAAACAAATCTATTAAACTGATACACAGATTGATATGTTTTTTGACGGAGTTTAAAGCCCCCTGTGCATTTTCCACTGTAATCAATTCCATTGATTCACAATCTGCGCATATTTGCGGATTTTAATAACCTCGAACCAGGTCACATGTCTGATAGGCTATTGCATTTTTCATCCGAGGCTTTTCTCATTAGCTTCCAGAGTGGCAGGAAGAAAGGTTACAGAGCGGTCAGTATGGTAATAGCAAGCAGAAGAAATGGTTGGGAACAATAGAAACTTATTTTTCATCTGTGCTGTCACGCCGTCCCTTTGTACCCGCCGTGTTTGTGACTGAATATTCATATAGGAGCTACCTCAAAGGCAGAGGTTGAATGTTGAGAAAAGAGACCCTCTTGTCCTTTGCACACGGCGTGTTTGTGTGTGTGTGTGTGTGTGCTGGCATATATGTGTACGTGATTTTTCTTCTATTTTTTTGGAGAAAATATGTTAGTCGTGTTTTCAGTCATTTGTATATGCATTAAGAGCAGAGCAGGGTTTGTGTTTGTGGCTTCAGTAACCCTGATAAACAGCATCGGCTTTCTTCTCCATTGCAGCCTTAATATTTGTTGTGACACTATTCTCAAATGCATGGCAGTCCAAGACCAGACACGATAACCTGCTTGCACAGAGGTTTACCTGAGAGGTCACCTTTTGCCGTTTCTAATCTAAAACACATTAGTTGTCTATATGTACCCTGTAGAACCGAATTTGTGTGAAGTACAAACAGTCGCAAATACGTCTCTACAGGAATACATGGGCAACTGAAATACTACGCCAGCCAATGGAACACCCTGCATCTGCTCATCAACACGTCTCTCTGGCTTTTCCTGCTATTGCATACACAAGCATCAGTGATGTACACATGCAGCCTACACCCAGGCACGAGCAATAACATTGTCGCGAAGTGTATTCATAGTCCAGACAGCCATAGATTGCGTAGGTAGGCCACAGAGAGCAAACCCATGTGTGCAGTGTGCAGCTACTACTGTGTCAGACCCTGTAAAACACGTTACGAACCAGGGGTCGTTTAAAAGTGACTGATTTACGACTTTTATTGCTCTATAAAACGCCTCTAACATCCTCGCTAGGGGTAATAGAAATGTCGCGAGCATTCTGCACAAACAGCACAGCCAGAAATGCCATTTTACTACGTTTTAAAGCATATTAGTCCATGTAATTATTACTGTGGAAATAGATACACCCTTTAAGTTGCAATTTGGTGCTTTTGACCAACAGATTAACTTGTCCTACTTCTGTTCAGGCTTTTTTTCTTTTACTTTTATTAAACGCTTTCTTATTATTACATGATTTTTTTGTGCTTGCATTTTGGCTGTTGATGGTCGCAACAGCTATTATACCAATAAAAAAATACAGAAGGAGAAATACAATCTGGATGTTGTTGGGAGGCTGCTAAGCTAGTTCTCTCTCTCTCTCTCTCTCTCTCTGACCACTGCTGACTCCAGGACAGGAATGGGAGGCATATAGCACATGACAAGTTTATACAGGCAGGCTGGATCAGTTTACAATGTAACAGCAGACCCCCAGTAATGTGGCTGGTGGTCAGTGCTTCAGCCATGATTAGCATGTAACATTTGGAGGCTGCATTTCCAAATGGCAAGACTGATATAGTAGTTTTCCTTTATTATTATTATTATTTTTTATAAATTCGGAATAACTGGGGCTATAGTAAAGTAAGGAATAAATATGCATTGTAAACATGTGTCTATACAAATCAGTTGCATTTATTTCTCTACATATATAGCAATGTTGCATTTTTCCTCTCAGCATTTTTTTGCTAAAATGTTGGTTTGAGCTAGTCCACACACAGATTGAGTTGATACATGATCACATGTTTTTATTAAGGCCATAACAAAGGTCACAACGTGTCTTGCAAGTTAAAGATAAGGACTTTTCATTGTTGTTAAAACAGAGAGCCATGATGAGATGAAGAGAATACAGTCAAGAGACATATTTTTTGTCAGAAAAAAACCCCTCAATGGTATTAAATAATTTAAATTTGCAAGTCAACAAGCATGGCACCTCTAAACAGGACTGCCCTGCGTGTGGGAGGGCGCTTCAGTTCAATGTGAGGGTGCACATCTTCTGCTAAATGCTCTTACTATATATGCAACAACCAAATGTAACAGCTTCTCTTCTTCGGTGACACAATGCTGCTCCTCTGCAGTTAAGTCAGCAGATCAAAATTAACTGAGACTCTGGTCTGTGACACCATAATGACATTGGTCCCCACAGCTGACTGATCCGTGACATCATAATGATGCTGCTCTGCACAGTTTGTGACACCACAGTGGTACTGTTTTATGTTGGCTGCTCTGTGATTTCACAGTGGTAGTATTCAGTTAGTTTGGTCTGCTCCCCTGTTGTCTGGTCTGTGACACCATAACTGTTTTTCACAACTCATTTCTCTGCTTCTTTATCCACTGTTTTGTTGGTGACATCACAATGCTCATAATGATGGCTTTTGTTGAATAATTGTTGTATCTTTCAGAATTAGAGGTTATTATTAAAGAATAAATGCATTTGGCTTTTCTCTTTTATTTACTTTTCTTTTTTTGTGCTGTTGACAAGGACTGCCTTTCTTATCATCTTATTTGCTTTATTGGAAAGCACCCCACAACTTTGCTTCCATCTGATTTTTGCTGCTGTGACATTTAAAGCAGAATCCTTACTTACAACCAGGCCAATCTTTAATAGTATCCTTAACAATGCTTGATTAAAAGTTGAGCCTTTTAATGAGTAGTCTGAAAGAAATAGGATATCATTTCAAGACACATATCTCCTCATTGAATGAAGGCTTTTGTTTCGGCTGCCTGACTCCTTCCTGTCCACCTTTCTCCAACATTATAAATGATCAGACCTATTTCCAAAACCCAACCACACCTCCAGAGCATCTCACCACTCCAGTCCTCTGTGACATTTAGATTCACAATAAACCTTTTACACATTAGTGCTGAAATGTTTTCTAGGAAAATCATCAAAGTGGATGCAGCTCTAATTCTTAAGTATATTAATGGCCTAAAATCGGTTTTACAGCTGAAGTGCTGTTACTTAAGAATGTATACCTTGATTAATTAACAGATAACCTATATATAAGGCGTGCAGGCTAATACAATGATTGGTTTGCTATTGTTGTACCTTATCCTTGGCGAATCACCTATTGTCCCTTTGAGTAATTGAGAGCAGTGGATTTTGCCTGTTTTATTTTTTCCTTGGTCAGCAACTAGCTACTAGTTTTGTCCCCAAGATCAATTGCCTTGGTAACGCAACCAGGGAGAGAGGGGGAGAGAGAGGTAGAGAGAGAGAGAGATTTGTGCCCACAATGGCGACTGTAGGTATGCTAAATACCTCTGGTTCCTTATCCGGGAACTACCTCTTACTCTGCTATTGGGCAATTGGGTCACGTGGTAAAAGTAACTTTACAGGGCTGCTCGCAAGTAGGAGGGCTTTATGGAGCAGAAAAACGACAAAGCTAGAAAAATTATTTTCCACTCCAGAAATTAATGAT